>NC_092411.1:26403928-26766428 GCF_040894005.1 Engystomops pustulosus | reverse complement strand
TATCAAGCCAAGATATAGGTGGTTCACACCGGAACGTCACCATTGTTTCAATAAACTTCACCTCTTTGGAATCTTTAGAAGTTTGGAGTGCGGCCTACACTTTTTTCCTATTTTGCTACAAGGGATCTTGCCTGGATCCACAGAGGCTCCTGCAACCCCTCTATTGAGGCTTCTCTCCACTGTGCAGACTTGGTTTTCTTCTACTTTGATTATCCATATGCCTCGCTATATGTTTATCATCTATAATGGTCTAGCTATCAGGATGGATCATACAGACTGCTGTGGACTTCCCTTACCCATATCTATTTATCTATTGTATATCTATCTATCTATATCTATCTATCTATCTATCTATCTATCTATCTATCTATCTATCTATCTATCTGTCTATATCTATCTATCTATCTATCTATCTATCTATATATCTGTCTATCTATCTATCTATCTATCTATCTATCTATCTATCTGTCTATATCTATCTATCTATCTATATGTCTATCTTTCCATCTGACTATCTATCTAATATCATCTATCTATCTTCGATTTATCATCTATCTACTTATCAATCAATCATCTTCTAACTACCTTCTATCTTTCATCTATCTGTCTTGTTACTGTCCACGTAATCTATCTTTTTAGCATTGCTATTCATGGTGTACTTGTTCCCTTTCAGTCATAAAATGGTAAATGAATCTGACCCCTTGGTGGAGGGTTTGTATCTTAAATTAAAAAAAATTCTCCAAGGACCACAAATCCCCCCCTTGTTCTGGATCATCCAACTTCACACATAAAATGTTACATGTGTCAATGAGGGCAGCTTATAAAGTTGATGTTTAATTACTTCTCTTTGTTCTCGGCTCCACCATGCAATTATTTGCTTTTCATGAGCAAACCTAATCCTTCATGGTCTAAATTACCCTAATATTCAATATTCAGTCCCTGTCCGGCTCCCAGTGGGAGGTTGTATGGTAGCATCTGTGCCGGCATATGTTAGGCAGCACTGACAGGGGTCACTAACTCATTTTGTCAGAGGCTATCCTATCACCAAAGAGACAGCGCCGACACATATTCCACAAGACCCTCTCCTGTCCCTGTGTATGTCTTTGCTTCACCCAAATCTTAAAGGGGTAGAAATGTTGCAGATTCAGAGGCTCCGTTCCAGGGTTTTGTTGCAGAATTTTTTCACGAAACTCATAATCGCAGAATCCAAAGTGTTCTTTCAAATCCTGCACATTTTCTGGGTAAAGCTTTGGCTTTTTATCCGAGATTTCTGCCAGGATGCCGGAATAATCAATCACAATTCCCTTTTTTTTTGCATCTGTGTAGCTTAATAAAGAATCAATAAAACTTCAGCCCCCAGAGGAATGGGTCTGCCCTCTGCACAATCTAGTCCATGGTTCAGCTGACACAGGGAGGGTATCATGAAAGGAAAATGTACACAGGCATTTATGTCATCTGTCTCGCTACTGATTAGACCCGAGGAAATATTTGATTACAAGGAGTGAGGAGGAGGAGTCCATGGATCTCTGTCTTACAAATACAATTTACCATCTGTCGGGAGCTGGTGCGGAGAAATCAGGTCCAAAGTGGAAGGATCTGCAAAGTGCACAAGAATACACGGCTGGTGAATGCATCTAAAACTAGTAGCCAAAGGCAGTGTACAGAGGATAGACCCAGGGCTAAAACTAGTAAGCAAGGGCAGTGTACAGAGGATAGACCCAGGGCTAAAACTAGTAAGCAAGGGCAGTGTACAGAGGATAGACCCGGGGCTAAAACTAGTAAGCAAGGGCAGTGTACAGAGGATAGACCCGGGGCTAAAACTAGTAAGCAAGGGCAGTGTACAGAGGATAGACCCAGGGGCTAAAACTAGTAAGCAAGGGCAGTGTACAGAGGATAGACCCAGGGGCTAAAACTAGTAAGCAACGGCAGTGTACAGAGGATAGACCCAGGGCTAAAACTAGTAAGCAAGGGCAGTGTACAGAGGATAGCCCCAGGGGCTAAAACTAGTAAGCAAGGGCAGTGTACAGAGGATAGACCCAGGGGCTAAAACTAGTAAGCAAGGGCAGTGTACAGAGGATAGACCCAGGGCTAAAACTAGTAAGCAAGGGCAGTGTACAGAGGATAGACCCAGGGGCTAAAACTAGTAAGCAAGGGCAGTGTACAGAGGATAGACCCAGGGCTAAAACTAGTAAGCAAGGGCAATGTACAGAGGATAGACCCGGGGCTAAAACTAGTAAGCAAGGGCAGTGTACAGAGGATAGACCCAGGGGCTAAAACTAGTAAGCAAGGGCAGTGTACAGAGGATAGACCCAGGGCTAAAACTTGTAAGCAAGGGCAGTGTACAGAGGATAGACCCAGGGCTAAAACTAGTAAGCAAGGGCAGTGTACAGAGGATAGGCCCTGGGGCTAAAACTAGTAAGCAAGGGCAGTGTACAGAGGATAGACCCAGGGGCTAAAACTAGTAAGCAAGGGCAGTGTACAGAGGATAGACCCAGGGCTAAAACTAGTAAGCAAGGGCAGTGTACAGAGGATAGACTCAGGGGCTAAAACTAGTAAGCAAGGGCAGTGTACAGAGGATAGACCCAGGGCTAAAACTAGTAAGCAAGGGCAATGTACAGAGGATAGACCCGGGGCTAAAACTAGTAAGCAAGGGCAGTGTACAGAGGATAGACCCAGGGGCTAAAACTAGTAAGCAAGGGCAGTGTACAGAGGATAGACCCAGGGCTAAAACTAGTAAGCAAGGGCAGTGTACAGAGGATAGACCCAGGGCTAAAACTAGTAAGCAAGGGCAGTGTACAGAGGATAGACCCGGGGCTAAACCTAGTAAGCAAGGGCAGTGTACAGAGGATAGACCCAGGGCTAAAACTAGTAAGCAAGGGCAGTGTACAGAGGATAGACCCAGGGCTAAAACTAGTAAGCAAGGGCAGTGTACAGAGGATAGACCCAGGGCTAAAACTAGTAAGCAAGGGCAGTGTACAGAGGATAGACCCAGGGATAAAACTAGTAAGCAAGGGCAGTGTACAGAGGATAGACCCAGGGATAAAACTAGTAAGCAAGGGCAGTGTACAGAGGATAGACCCAGGGCTAAAACTGGTAAGCAAGGGCAGTGTACAGAGGATAGACCCAGGGCTAAAACTAGTAAGCAAGGGCAGTGTACAGAGGATAGACCCGGGGCTAAAACTAGTAAGCAAGGGCAGTGTATTGAGAATAGACCCGGGGCTAAAACTAGTAAGCAAGGGCAGTGTACAGAGGATAGACCCGGGGCTAAAACTAGTAAGCAAGGGCAGTGTATAGAGGATAGACCCGGGGCTAAAACTAGTAAGCAAGGGCAGTGTACAGAGGATAGACCCGGGGCTAAAACTAGTAAGCAAGGGCAGTATACAGAGGATAGACCCAGGGCTAAAACTAGTAAGCAAGGGCAATGTACAGAGGATAGACCCAGGGGCTAAAACTAGTAAGCAAGGGCAGTGTATAGAGGATAGACCCGGGGATAAAACTAGTAAGCAAGGGCAGTTTACAGAGGATAGACCCAGGGGCTAAAACTAGTAAGCAAGGGCAGTGTATAGAGGATAGACCCAGGGGCTAAAACTAGTAAGCAAGGGCAGTGTATAGAGGATAGACCCGGGGCTAAAACTAGTAAGCAAGGGCAGTGTACAGAGGATAGACCCAGGGCTAAAACTAGTAAGCAAGGGCAGTGTACAGAGGATAGACCCAGGGGCTAAAACTAGTAAGCAAGGGCAATGTACAGAGGATAGACCCAGGGCTAAAACTAGTAAGCAAGGGCAGTGTACAGAGGATAGACCCGGGGCTAAAACTAGTAAGCAAGGGCAGTGTATTGAGGATAGACCCGGGGCTAAAACTAGTAAGCAAGGGCAGTGTACAGAGGATAGACCCGAGGCTAAAACTAGTAAGCAAGGGCAGTTTACAGAGGATAGACCCAGGGGCTAAAACTAGTAGGCAAGGGCAGTGTACAGAGGATAGACCCAGGGGCTTAAACTAGTAAGCAAGGGCAGTGTATTGAGGATAGACCCAGGGGCTAAAACTAGTAAGCAAGGGCAGTGTACAGAGGATAGACCCAGGGCTAAAACTAGTAAGCAAGGGCAGTGTACAGAGGATAGACCCAGGGGCTAAAACTAGTAAGCAAGGGCAGTGTACAGAGGATAGACCCAGGGCTAAAACTAGTAAGCAAGGGCAGTGTACAGAGGATAGACCCTGGGCTAAAACTAGTAAGCAAGGGCAGTGTATTGAGGATAGACCCGGGGCTAAAACTAGTAAGCAAGGGCAGTTTACAGAGGATAGACCCAGGGCTAAAACTAGTAAGCAAGGGCAGTGTACAGAGGATAGATCCGGGGCTAAAACTAGTAAGCAAGGGCAGTGTATTGAGGATAGACCCGGGGCTAAAACTAGTAAGCAAGGGCAGTGTACAGAGGATAGACCCGGGGCTAAAACTAGTAAGCAAGGGCAGTTTACAGAGGATAGACCCAGGGGCTAAAACTAGTAGGCAAGGGCAGTGTACAGAGGATAGACCCAGGGGCTAAAACTAGTAAGCAAGGGCAGTGTATTGAGGATAGACCCAAGGGCTAAAACTAGTAAGCAAGGGCAGTGTACAGAGGATAGACCCAGGGCTAAAACTAGTAAGCAAGGGCAGTGTACAGAGGATAGACCCAGGGGCTAAAACTAGTAAGCAAGGGCAGTGTACAGAGGATAGACCCAGGGCTAAAACTAGTAAGCAAGGGCAGTGTACAGAGGATAGACCCGGGGCTAAAACTAGTAAGCAAGGGCAGTGTATTGAGGATAGACCCAGGGCGAAAACTAGTAAGCAAGGGCAGTTTACAGAGGATAGACCCAGGGCTAAAACTAGTAAGCAAGGGCAGTGTACAGAGGATAGATCCGGGGCTAAAACTAGTAAGCAAGGGCAGTGTATTGAGGATAGACCCAGGGCTAAAACTAGTAAGCAAGGGCAGTGTACAGAGGATAGACCCGGGGCTAAAACTAGTAAGCAAGGGCAGTTTACAGAGGATAGACCCAGGGGCTAAAACTAGTAAGCAAGGGCAGTGTACAGAGGATAGACCCAGGGGCTAAAACTAGTAAGCAAGGGCAGTGTATTGAGGATAGACCCGGGGCTAAAACTAGTAAGCAAGGGCAGTTTACAGAGGATAGACCCAGGGGCTAAAACTAGTAAGCAAGGGCAGTGTACAGAGGATAGACCCAGGGGCTAAAACTAGTAAGCAAGGGCAGTGTATTGAGGATAGACCCGGGGCTAAAACTAGTAAGCAAGGGCAGTGTACAGAGGATAGACCCAGGGCTAAAACTAGTAAGCAAGGGCAGTGTACAGAGGATAGACCCAGGGGCTAAAACTAGTAAGCAAGGGCAGTGTACAGAGGATAGACCCAGGGCTAAAACTAGTAAGCAAGGGCAGTGTACAGAGGATAGACCCGGGGCTAAAACTAGTAAGCAAGGGCAGTGTATTGAGGATAGACCCGGGGCTAAAACTAGTAAGCAAGGGCAGTGTACAGAGGATAGACCCAGGGCTAAAACTAGTAAGCAAGGGCAGTGTACAGAGGATAGACCCGGGGCTAAAACTAGTAAGCAAGGGCAGTGTACAGAGGATAGACCCGGGGCTAAAACTAGTAAGCAAGGGCAGTGTATAGAGGATAGACCCAGGGGCTAAAACTAGTAAGCAAGGGCAATGTGCAGAGGATAGACCCGGGGCTAAAACTCGTAAGCGAGGCCAGTGTACAGAGGATAGACCCAGGGCTGCGAATGTGAGGCAAGTTGGACACATTACACTTGCTAGTGTGTAAGGGGCCTAAGAGATCGTAACTAGAGATAGGCAGATGGGAACTTAAGGTTCGGGTTTGGGGATCAGGTGTGTTCCCGTGACTTGGACATATCGCCGTATTGCCATGGCTGTGGTTTGCCAGCAGTGCCTCTCTGACCAATCACAGCTTAACCAGTACGTTAAAGGTGTCAATTTGCCAGACTGGCTGATCAGCCACCAATCCAGTAATATGTCAGGCGGAACGCACCCAAACCAGGATCCGAACTTAAAGTTTGTATCCACTCACCTCTAATTGTGACCTATAGGTGGCACTAGACAGCGTTTTCCATGAACTTAGCTAATTTGCATACATTTTCCCACGGAGTTCATAGACTGGATCCTGGTTCCGCCCAAAGCTGAGTCTTTATTTGGCATATATTATTAAGTGAACAAATCAAATGAATTTCTACACTAAACCGAATGATGAAAAGAGGGAATCTTTGTTCTGACATCACCGGCCATCAGTGATAAGGTTCAGTATCACTATATTATTGGTTTATGTCTCCGAATATTGCTCATCTCCCTTAAGTGATTGCTCTGTACGTGGCCTTAGCAGCCCGACCTTATTTTAAGAACAGCACATAATCAAAATGGCATTTTCTGTTGTATATAACTCCATTAAGAGCAGACAGGAGCCTCTCCTTACTATTTATGCTCCTGGCTCGAGCCCTTCCATCGGAATGGATGTTGTGAGCATTATTTCAGATTGTATTTTACATGCTTTTAACTAAAATGCTAAGTAAACTGTCAGCACTGTATAAAAATAAATTACAGCTACAAATAAAAATATTCACTTCTGCTTCCCCGGCTGTCAGTGTCCTAATGCTAAATGTTACTTTTCATCTGTAAGTTATCAAATGTTACTCTTTAGCAAATGCGCGGCCAATTACACAAAGCTGCTCGATAAAAGTATGTTAATCCACCGCAGTATCTCAATGGGTACAAATACAGCGTATTATCCCCAAATAAGAAGGCTTTAAAATACTCCGGGATATTGTAAATTTATCTCCGGACCTCGCGTGTTCATCATGGTTTTCTTTAACTAACACTTCCCCATATATATATTAATATTATAGTTATTAGTAGCAGTTATATTGTCACTTACTAGGTAAGGCCTCTTGTACTACATTTTTGGATTTTTCATTTATGATATCTTTTGAATTTCCACATTACATTATAGGATCTTGTATTTTGCTGGATAGGTTGTAGTTTATTTAACTAACTCTTCCCACTTAAGCAATGGTGATTTGATGAGCACTACCCTAGGAAAGTATTAGGAAACTATTATACGTGGTATAGTAGTCACATATTTCTTTATAACTTTTTCATTTTTTTTATGTCTTCATAACTTTATGAGGTCTTGTATTTTGTGGGAGAAGTTGTAGTCTCTTTAAGCACCACTTTATAGATACATTTCAGCTTAAAACTATGTAAATACCATAACATGTTAGAAACATTTTTGGGATTTTTCTTCTTGTCACATATTTCTTTATAACTTTTTCTTTTTATATTTTCACAACATTATGAGGTCTTGTATTTTGTTGGAGAAGTTGTAGTTTCTTTAACCACCACTTCACAGATACATTTCAGCTTATAACTATAGAAACACTTTGCAATGTTAGGTACCGTATATACTCGAGTATAAGTCGACCCAAGTATAAGCCGAGGTACCTAATTTTACCACCCAAAACTGGAAAAACCTATTGACTTGTGTATAAGCCTAGGGTGGGAAATGTATTGGTCACAGCCAGCCCCCAGTAGTATATAGCCAGTCCCCTGTAGTATATAGTTGCCCCCTGTAGTATACAGCCAGCCCTTTGTAGTTTATAGCCAGCCCCCTGTAGTATAGCTGTCCTCCAGTAGTATATAGCCAACCCCCTGTAGTATATAGCCAACCCCTTGTAGTATATAGCCAGCCCCCTGTAGTTTGTAGCTTGCCCCCTGTAGTATATATAGTCAGCCCTCTTCTAGTATATAGCCAGCCCCATTTAGGATATAGCCTGCCAGCCAGCCCCATGTAGTATATAGCCGCCAGCCCCCAGTATGGCCAGCACCTAAAAAAAATAAACTGAGTATTCACGATTCCGATGCCCCAGGCAGCAATCTCTTTTGTCTTCATGTGCCGGCTACAGGTCCATGACAGCTCTGTGTGCACGGCCCGTCGCTGACCTGGAGCTGCCACTCGTGCACATGAAGACAGAAGAGGAGCTGCCCGGGACGTCGAAATGGTGAGTATTCCATTTATTTTTTTATATATCCAAGTATAAGCTGAGTGGGGAGTTTTCAGCATAAAAATTGAGCTTATACTCGAGTATATAGGCTACTCAGAAACCAAAAATATTTGGATTTTTCATCTTATCACGTATTTCCTTATAACATTTTTTGGTTTTTATGTCTATACAACATTATGAGGTCTTGTATTTTGTTGTAATAAGTTGTAGTTTCTTTAACCAACACTTTATAGATACATTTCAGCTTATAATAGTGTAAATACTATGCAATGTTAGGTACTCAGAAATCAACAGTCTTTTGTATTCTTCATTTTGTCCCATATTTCTTTATAACTTTTTTCTTTTAGTGTCTAAACAATATATTTTTAACACATTTTTTAATTGTTCATGTTGTCATTACTTCCTTTATAATGTTTTTCTTTTATGTCTACACGTATTTTGTATTTTGTTGTAGTTTCTTAACAGCAAATTCCATACCCCCTACATTGTCTTTGGTATTATTGCTAGTAGTTGGCCTTATAAACATGTAAAGACCATGCAATTTTGTGGACTTGGAAACAAAAAAAGTTTTGCTTACATTTTCCATATCTGTTTTTCTTAATTTTTCATCTACACACACAGAATAATATTGTGTTATTTTTTACTACCCAGAACATATTGCAATTTCTTTAAAGAGGACGTGTCAATAATTCCAGCATAGGGAGAATATTTTCTCTAACCATCACCATTTCTTAGCAATCAATATTATTTGTTGTCTAATGTCAGGTGGGTGGTACCAGGATGACTGCTGTAGCTCAACCACACCCATCTGACAGTTACCCAAGCATAGGTTCATGGTAGATTCAGTATCCAATATGCTAATTGACTCTACAGGCAAACAGATGTACTTGTCTGACGCAGACTTCCTTGTACCACCTATCTGTAAGGAAAGAACCCAACATTATGACATTGATTTCTTAGGAGCAGTTGCAACCATCAAGAAAATTCCAAGCCGGAATCAGTGTAAGGTGGAGACAGTGGGGCACATTTACTAAGGGTCCTGCGGCCACGATTCCGTTGGGTTTTCCCGAATATTTCCGTTTTGCTCTGAATTGCCCCGGGTCTTGGTGCACGCAATCGGATTGTGGCGCATCGGTGTCATGACAGAAATCGGGGGCCGTGGCCGTCGGACAACCCGACGAATTTTGACAAACCGCAGAATTTTAAAAAAGAATTATGTCGCAAGATCAGCACTTACATGCACCGGGAAGAAGAAGGTGAACTCCGGCGGACCTCGGCACAGCAGCGACACCTGCTGGATATTGGGCGCACCACCTTAGTGAATCCCGGCAGATCCGAATCCTCATCGGACAACGTGCTGCGGGATTGTGACTGGACCGGGTAAATAAATGTGCCCCAGTGAGATGTGCATCAACACATCAATATCAGGTCTTGCTTTTTGCAGGTCAAGGTGTAGTTTGTTCAGATACCATTTTAGAATACTGTCAATATGTGTAAGCATCTAATCTTTGCTAATTTCACTTTGTTTTGACAGTACACAAAAATGTCTTAGTCTCCTTTCAGTGATATCATGCATCTCTAAGTGCAATTTCAATGCTTCACCTACATCATATCCAAAGACAGAGCACCAACAATTCCAACCCTGTGAATGGATAGATATTCCCAATTTGGCTACCTATAGCTGTCTGTGTTGCTTATGGAGATGGAGTGGACAGTGAAATGGGGAGTGATTGCATTGGATTGGGGTTTTAATAAGTGAGAGTGAGAGCAGAACTCACAGAACTATGAACAGACAGAACACACAGAACTTTGGGACTTGTGATAGAAATGCCCACACAGATGGGAGCAACATGTGGACAACTTGATGATCCTGAGATGGGACATAGAGTAACTACTAATATTTAGGATTGAATAGATTTTTAGGGACCATTCTTGCGATAAATATCAGACACTCCAATAAAAACATTTGGAGATTCCCAAAATTTTGATCCATGATCTATGCACCAGACAATGAACATGCACCTAAAGGGCAAATGTATCATTTTTAATTAACCTTTTTTTAAAAAAAAACATGTAACAAGATGTCAAAAATCACATATTTCACTCAACTTTGAATAATGTGATGTATTATTTTCCTACTCTGATCGGTCTTTTCTCCCCTATGTTGTGAGTTGCCCTTAATCTAAAGCAATTTTTCATGAAAGGTTTTACGATTCCTCAAAGTAATGCCTTCCAATGACTCCAATAAGAAATTGGGTGTTTTCTTCAATTTTCTAAAATTGCTCCATCATTTACTAATGTGGTAAACAAAAACCATTTCGCTAGTAAAATCAAATGTACACAGACCATGTACAGAAGGCAAATGTAGTAATAGCCAAAGAGCTTGACCGGGGAACAACCTGATCTCAACTACCCGCAGCTTTCATCAACTTTTTTCCATTAAGGTTCTGTAATATAATTATGTTATTTTTCCCAACTATGGGGAGTAGACTCCTTATCTAATAATAGGTCCCATTACGCCATAGATATTATTAGCTGTAGCTGATAAGATAATTGTCTATTTGCCAGCGCTGAATTATATATCCATTTGTTCAATATGCACTTTCTAGCTAGAAGCTGAATGATGTTGATTAATTGTTGGTCCCCTGAAGGTTTGGTTCCAACGGAGAGACATTTCTTCAAACACCGAAGCTCTGATTTCACATACAGACCTACAATTTTATCATGAAAATCACTAGAACTAACGGATCTCACCACACTGATACGTAGAATAACTCCCCACCACGTTCTCTACATGGAGGGTCTCCGCTAATTGTTTCCTCCAAGAGACTTCTTACCAGTCCAGGTGAAATGAATAGCCGGCTGATTAGCTACCTGATCCCGATCTCTGAATCAGGAATTAAGATTAGATATGAAATGTGTTTTCTTAGAGACTATGACATTAGACTTAGATGTTTGCCGTTGCTTTTAGTTTTATTGCAGTTTTCTGTGTGCTGGGGAATGGAGACCTGAGGAGGAGAGGTTGTAATCCTCACAGTAGGAGAAGGGCATGTTACATTGAACATAATGGGGCACATTTACTTACCCGGTCCTGTCGCGATCCAGCAGTGCATTCTTCGATGAGGATTCGGGGTCTTCCGGCAATTCACTAAGGTCGTGCGCCCGATGTCTACCAGGTGTCGTTGCTGTGCCGAGGTCCGCCGAGGTCCGGCAGAGTTCACCATTCTATTCCTGATGCATTTAAGTGTGTGTCAAGCGACACTTTCTTTTTTTAGGTAGCGCTATTTTTGCGAATCCGAGGGGTGTTCCGACAGCCACGCCCCCCGTTTTTCGTTGCATGCAAGCCGGCAGTATGTACTACAGGCAGTATGTTATAGAGCAAGAGGAGCTGAGCAGATTGTACATAGTGATCATCTATCTTCAGGCAGCATGTTATAAAGCAGGAGGAGCTGATCAGACTATACATGGGGTCCTGTCTTCAGGTAGCATGTTATACAGCAGGTGGAGCTAAGCAGATTGTACATAGTGTCCTATCTGCAGGCAGCATGTTATACAGCAGGTGGAGCTAAGCAGATTGTACATAGTGTCCTATCTGCAGACAGCATGTTATAGAGCAGGAGGAGCTGAGCAAATACTGGCTGCATGCAGGACACCATGCAGAAGCGTCTGGGTTTTTGCAGCTGTATGACATGTTGGTGTAATGAGTTGTATGTCATTATTTGTAAGTTGAGAAGCAGGACACAGTACTGAGAGTAATCCTGTGACTATTTCAGCTTTTTTTAGTTGTATGTTTAAGCGACTCACCACATAGAAGACAATTAGCATATTTGCATTCAACAGTAATTATAGGATTAATCTTGGCTGAAGTTCAGTCTCCTGCATTGTCTCTGCTCACTCTATTGCGTCCTTCAACCACGTGAAGAAAGAGACTACAGACCTTGTAATTTTGGGGATTGAACGATAAATTGCTTTGCCTCAACTTCGCTTTCTAGTTGATTTATTGGCCTTTAAAGGGAACCTGTCATCAGCAATTGGCCCATTAAACCACTACCAGAATATTGTCAAGCAATGGAACACCTTCTAGTTTTTGTTTCCTTCATGGCCCCATGTGGTGGCATCATCCAGAAACTCAACTTTGAAGTGAGATGTAAATTGATTATATAAAGTCAAGGAGGTGGAGATTTTAACACTGAAGTCAAGGTGGGAGCTCTGAACACCTCCTCCTCTGTGATGGACATCATGTATCAGACTTTGGGACTTAGACTCTGGTTTGTGATGTCTCTGGATGCAGGGCCATAAATAGCAGTTTAGAGGGATTTCTGGGGAAGAGAGAGCTTGACTTCAGTGTTAAAATCTCCGCCTCTTTGACTTTATACAACCAGTTTACATCTCACTTCAAAGTAGATTTTCTGGATGATGCCACCACACAGGACATGAAAGAAACATGATCTGGTAGGGGTTCAGCTGCTAGGCAAAATACTGGTAGTCGTTTATTAGGTCAATTTCTGATGACAGGTTCCCTTTAATGTTTCTTTACTTTAACACTTTCTGGTCTTCAGCTTGTTACGTTTCAGCAGAGGCATCAATTTTAACCCCTTAAGGACGCAGGGTTTTTCGGCTCATTTCTAGCTCTCCAACTTTAAAAATCCATAACTTTTTCATTTTTACGTGTACAAACCTGTGTGAGGGCTTATTTTGTGCGTAACAAATTTTACTTTACAAAATTTACTTGTTATTTATTTTAACATGCCGTGTACTGCGAAGCTGAAAAAAAATTCCAAATGTGGAAAAATTGAAAAAAAACCACACGTGCGTCACGTTCTTGTGGGCTCAGTTTTTACGACTTTCACTCTTCGCTCCAAATAACATGCCTACTTTATTCTTTGGTTCGGTGCAATCGCAGTGATACCAAATTTATACAGGTTTTTTTGTGTTTTAATACATTTTCAAAAATTAAATGAATGTGTACAAATAAGAAAAAAAAATTTCTGCCATCTTCTGACGCTAATAACTTTTTCATACATTGGCGCATGGAGATGTGTGAGGGGTCATTTTTTGCGAAATGAGGCAACGTTTTCAATGATACCATTCTGAGGGCTGTGCGATATTTTGATCATTTTTTATTTCATTTTTTATGGTATGTAAAAAGGTGTAAAAGTCGCATTTCGGACATTTGGGGGCCATTTCCCGTCTCGGAGGTCACCGCCGCCCGTAACCGTTTTTATATTTTGATAGATCGGGCATTTTGGGATGCGGCGATACCTAATATGTTTGTGATTTTTACTGTTTATTATGTTTTATATCAGTTCTAGGGAAAGGGGGGTGATTTGAATTTTTAATATTTTATTAATTTTTTTTATTTTTTAAACTTTTTTTTTTCTTTTTTTTTCCACTATTTTTTAGACCATCTAGGGTACATTAACCCTAGATGGTCAGATCGCTGCTACCATATACTGCAATACTACAGTATTGCAATATATGGCATTTTTGCAGGTCATACATTACAATGAGCTACTGGGCGCAGAGCGTTAAGGGGTTAAAGAAAATCTACCATCAAAATCCATCATGATAAATCAGGGACACTTACAAATGCTGGCACCGTGACTGTGGTAATCTTCTTATATATGATACCCTATGGCCTCCTATCGTCTGAAGTCAACTTAATGAGTCTGGGGGGGTTACACTGCCCCCCTGTGATTTGGCTGTTACACTATCTGCAGGAGGTGCTCTCTGTACAAATGCTGAGGGAGCAGGGGAAGGGTGAGACAGTGTGACAGCCTATAAAGCCAGATCACAGATGGACTAGGGTAGTCCTTCAGGCTCATTGGCATGATTGTAAAAGTTTAATTTTAGAAGAAAGGAGGCCATGGATAACAAATATAAGAAGATCACCATGGTCACCGTGCCTGGATATATGAGTAAGTGTCCCTGGTTTACCAAAATGTATTGTGATGGTAAGTTTTCTTTAACTTATTCTTTTGAGTAATACGTTATGGGATAATATGAAAGATAAGAATTGGATTTGCATGCACTTTTGGACAAACCAATATTATGTATAGGAGTGTCTTAAAGGGGTGTTCACGGGGGTCAGTAAGCAATTGATATTGTTTGTGTGATGAAAAGTTCTACTATTTTCCTATGTACTCTCTGTATCAATTCCTCGCTGTTCTCTAGATCTCTTCTTACTACAGGAAGCTTCATTGTGCTCTTCCTGTTGGTAGAAATCTGTTCCTGGTCATGTGTTATCACACAGGTGCAAGACTCTTTACATCCCTGGTCATGTGAGGTCACACAGGTGCATGGCACATTATATTCCTGGTCATGTGATGTCACACAGGTGCATGGCTTGTTATATTCCTGGTTATGAGATGTCACACAGGTGCATGGCACATTATATTCCTGGTCATGCGATGTCACACAGGTGCATGGCTTGTTATATTCCTGGTCATGAGATGTCACACAGGTGCATGGCACATTATATTCCTGGTCATGTGATGTCACACAGGTGCATGACACATTATATTCCTGGTCATGCGATGTCACACAGGTGCATGGTAAGTTATATCCCTGGTCATGTGCTGTCACACAGGTGCATGGCACGTTATATTCCTGGTCATGAGATGTAGCACAGGTGCACAGCTTGAGATATCCCTGTTCATGTGAAGTCACACAGGTGCATGGCTCATTATAATCACTGAGAGTAGTCACCGGTGTGACATCAAGCAGGGATGAAGATTCCTATAGAATGACAGCAAGCAGAGATCTAGAAAACCATGAGAAATTAATGCAGAAAGAATATTGGAAAATTGTATAACTTTTCATTATACAAAACAGAACATTTTTTTTTCCATTTCCAATGGAATCATAAGTGAGTTGTGAAGTGACACAAACAAAGGACAGACAATATAAAAACACACATTCAGTGTTGCTTTAAATCTAGTGATGAGCGGACCTCAACCGCAAAGTTTGGGTGCCCTCTTCCTGACTCCTCTAAAGTACGCGGCTGGGTTCAGCTCAAACACCCAAATCTTTTATAGCATCATCAATTTCCGATGACGTCATCGGAAGCCATTACTCAGAATGTGGGTCGCAAAGGTTTGAATGCTGCTGGTGTCTTTATGGGTCCACTCATCAACTACTGATATTGCCTTACTTAATATTATCCAATATGGACAATCTTGGGGGTCCAATATTAAAATATATATAATAAAATATGATCACCCTGAAGTCCCGCCTTTTTAATTGTCTTTATAGTCTGCTTTGTCCGATTTATGTCTGGTTTGTGTTACTTGTGTATTTAATAAAGTATTATAGTTTTTTGCTACATGACACATGTTTCCTTCTTTTCTGGTATTCATATGGTAGTTTTTTTCATGTGTGTAGCCCTACAGTGGATTTGGATTTGTGACATAGTCCTAGTTCTGTCAGTACCACCTCTATTCGAAGCATCATGATTGTGGGGCACATTTACTTACCCAGTCCGCGGAGTTCCTGAAAGTGCATTGTCCGACCAGAATGCCCTGTGCCGCGATTCACTAAGGTCGTGCGTCCGAGTTCCTGCATGTGTTGCTGCTGCCCCGAGGTCCGCCGGAGTTCACCTTCTTCTTCCTGGTCCATCTAAATGCATTGTCTTGCGACGCAATTTTAAAGTTAAATCCCGCGCTCAGTCCGAATCAATCGGATCATCCGACGGCCCGTCCCCCGATTTCTGACGCATGAAAGCCAGCGCATCCTGGCCACAATCCGATCTCATGCAACACAATCCCCTTTTAAATAACTGTCCCGGCGGCGCAAATCCCGAAAACGTCAGAAAAACCGACGAAAGTGCGATCCGCGGACCCTTAGTAAATAAGCCGCTGTGTGTAAGAAAAAAAAGTGAGACTAAATATTGAGCCTGCACAGAGCTGCTTCCATAAAAGTACCTCTATTCCAAAAACATTCTTAATATGTTACAAAAGCCGTCTCTCAAACATTCCGAGTTTCCCAGACACACGGGATAAATACAGCGTTTGCTTCCCATCTCTCCGATATTTGTGTAAGTAGCCGCTGCTGATTACCGAACATCTGTCATGTCTTTAGCGCCAGCTCTACGGCACTTTAGAAGAGGACTTTAAAAACCAAGACTTATCATAAATTATGGTTATTATCGCCTTTTATTTTTGAAAACATATTCAGCGACTCTCTATGATGGGAGAAATATGCAAAACTGTACATTTAAAGAACAAGTAAACCCATTATTGAACATCAATAATAAAGAAATGTCTGCTATTACATCAAATAATACGTCTGAAATAACCAAAGGGTTTGTATTTTACACTTACGGTAACTAAATCTGTCCAGCGCCCTCGCTCTTCTACCGTCGGGCTTCAGGTTGACAAGATTACTGAAAAATAGTCAAATATTTATGTCAGGACTTATGAGTGTCCAACGCCAAATATGATATAATCATTTGTTTGAGTGTCAAACCAAAAATTTTAGTTATTTTTCAAAAACAGGGTGCGCAGAGGCCCCAGAGCTCTTACCTCAGCTTTAAGCTGCTCCAAACCCAAGACCCAACACTACACCATAAGGCTGCATTCACATGGCGTTTTGTTTTCTTTCACTCCCAGCCTCCGCGCGTATACTGACAGACGGAGGCATCCTTTGTGCATAGGAAACACTGCATGCAAATACACAGCAATCTCGGCATTTCCCTCCTTTTCCCTCCTGCCAAGCAATGTACAAGTTTGAGAAGGCCCCTGGGCGACAGAGCCTCAGTGGGCCCCTTTGCAGTGAACTTATGTGGCAGCATTAAAAATTCAGAAACTAAAACAGTCTCCTGTTCCCTAAAATAGTCCATAGTTTATCATCCCCAACAGCCCCCTCATGGTTATTTTATATAAACCCCCATCATCCCCTATGGATAACATTAGATAAAGCCCCCCTCACCTCCTGGATTCCTTATGTACAGCCTTATGTGGGACCCCCAGCTGCTCTGGGTTCCCCAGCACTTGCCCAGGTATGCCCAGTGCTGGTGTTGGCCCTAGCAATGTATACACTCAATGGAGGCCAGTAGAGCCTAACGGGGATGGATGCAATGTATTGCATCCACCCAGTCCTCTACTGAGCATACACAGTAAAAAGAGTGAATGAACAAGAAGGTGAAAACCTAACCTTAGTGACAACTAAATACAGGCGGTGCCCGACTTAAGTACACCTGACTTACAGACGACCCCTAGTTACAGACGGACCCCACAGCCCAATGGGACCTCTGGTGAATTCTCTGAATGTTACTTTAGTCCCAGGCTGCAATGATCAGCTGTAATATGTCTGTAATTTATTTTGCTTTATTGATAATCCTTGTACCCCTAACAAATTTTTGAAACTCAAATTAACACTGGGACAGAAAATTTGTCTCGAGTTACAATTATAGAATATACAGGTCCGACTTACATACAAATTCAACTTATGTACAAACCTAAGAAACCCTTGTACGTAAGGAAAACCTAAGGAATCTTGTACGTAACCCGGGGGCTGCCTGAACATTGTGCAGCTCCTAAATATATTAGTCCAGACAACCTAATTTCGCTGTATAATATTGTCATACAGTTCCAAGAGAAAACTGCAAGTATAGTTGACAATGTAATTTTTAAAGAACATGGCAGTCTGCTATGTATTATTTGGGATCCTTGAACTGAATTAAATATTTTAATTCAGATGCGGAGCAACTCCTGTAATTTCTGGCTTACAACGTTTCCAGGCCTTGGTCGGAAAGGTCCTTTCAGGGTTGGAAAGGTCTTGGCGGGGTCAGAAGTGTTGATGTTCACAAGACCCACTACAGCCAATGAGCTGTTTCAGCTGGCCACATTGATGAAGATTTATCCAGCCCATAAACAGTAATGATGCTTTTGTATGGGCTGAAGTTAGAAAAAAAAAAGTTGTCTACTAGAGATGAGCGAACACTAAAATGCTCGAGTGCTCGTTATTCGAGACGAACTTTTCCCGATGCTCGAGTGCTCGTCTCGAATAACGAACCCCATTGAAGTCAATGGGAGACTCGAGCATTTTTCAAGGGGACCAAGGCTCTGCACAGGGAAGCTTGGCCAAACACCTGGGAACCTCAGAAAAGGATGGAAACACCACGGAAATGGACAGGAAACAGCAGGGGCAGCATGCATGGATGCCTCTGAGGCTGCTTAATCACACCATTATGCCGAAATTATGGGCAACAGCATGGCCATGACAGAGTGACAGAATGAAGCTAGATAGCATGTAAAACATCCAATAATTGACCCTGACACTATAGGGGACGGCATGCAGAGGCAGAGGCAGCGGCAGCAGGCTAGAGAGTGGCATGGCGACATACCCTAATTGGACTCAGGCTTCAAACCAATGGGTGTCAGAGAGGAACCAAAGGAGGTGAGCAAGAAGCGCTCAAATAATATCGGTACATGATAAAAGTTTGCCAGTATATTTTGTGGATTACACAGCAGGGTGGCGACAAAGTTAACATGGAAGCCATGAAAACAACCCAAAATTCTGCCTGACACAGCTCGTTTGATAAGGGGACCATGTATGCTTACAGTTCATGCCAGTCGCTGCACTGGCTGCCAGTCTCCTTTCGAATACAGTTTAAAATAATAATAACCCTCATCCATAAAGCTCTGTATAATGCTGCACCCCCCTACCTCTCCTCTCTTATCTCAGTCTATCGCCCAACCCGTGCTCTTAGATCCGCCAGTGATCTTAGATTAACCTCTACCCTAGTGCGGACCTCCCACTCGCGTCTCCAAGACTTCTCTAGAGCTGCACCAATTCTATGGAATGCTCTGCCCTGGACTATCAGACTAATACCTAACCTCCAAAGTTTCAAACGTGCTCTTAAAACCCATTTCTTTAGGCAAGCCTATAACACTCATTAACTGCATGAAGTTTTAACTCTTCTACTAACCCGTCCTGTGTCGTCCTCCCATCTGTTATCCAGCAACCAACAGGCACCAGACTTCTCTGCAGTCCCATTCACCCTGGACCTGGTATATAAGATGACGGCTGAGTGGTTCAAGCGACAGCAATTCCATTTATTATATTTTTTTCTATTCCCTAAGAAGAATGGCTTGACCATTAAATATTCTTTTACCTCGTGTTACCCCATCATCTTCATAAACCGTAAGCTCTGGCGAGCAGGGACCTCACTCCTGTTGTTCCATACAAATGTTGTGCTCTGTTACATTACATTTGTATTTGTTTCCTATGATTTGTAAAGCGCTACAGAATATGATGACGCTATATAAATAAAGATTATTATTATTATTATTATGGAGGCAGTGAACTAGTAGTAGATTAAAGGTGCTGCAACTATGTTAGTTGGATCTTGGGATGGAGCTGGCGCTCCGCTGCCAGGCGAGCTTTTGCCAATCCAAGCCCCTGTCTCTAGGCTACTCCCCAAACAGCACTTCTAAGAACCTTTTGTATAAGATCAAGTGTAGTAGCGTTCTTATAAGTTTAGGATATGGCGGGTGGGGGGAATGTAAACAGATGCGCAAGAAGCGCTGAAATAATATCCCTAAATGGTAAAAGTTTGCAAGTATATTTTGTGGATTACACAGCAGGGTGGCGACAAAGTTAACAACTTTGATGTGGAATGCCCTGTAATAGCTCTTGGGCGGTGTGCCTTTTATCGCCTAGGCTCAGCAGTTTCAGCACCGCCTGCTGTCGCTTAGCGACGGCACTGCTGCTGTGCCTAGAGCTACCGACTGATGGCGCCATGCCCACGGATGGTAATTCGGAGGAGGAGGAGGTGGAGGAGGGGTGGGAGGAGGTATAGTAGGCCTTTGAGACCTGGACCGAGGTAGGCCCCGCAATTCTCTGCGTCGGCAGTATATGACCAGCCCCAGGGTCAGACTCGGTCCCAGCCTGCACCAAGTTAAGTGTAGTAGCGTTCTTATAAGTTTGGGATATGGCGGGTGAGGGGAATGTAAACAGATGCGCAAGAAGCGCATGATGCGCATGGAGCTGGCGCTCCGCTGCCAGGCGAGCTTTCGCCAATTCAAGCCCCTGTCTCTAGGCTACTCCCCAAACAGCACTTCTAAGAACCTTTTGTATAAGATCAAGTGTAGTAGCGTTCTTATAAGTTTAGGATATGCCGGGTGAGGGGAATGTAAACAGATGCGCAAGAAGCGCATGATGCGCATGGAGCTGGCGCTCCGCTGCCAGGCGAGCTTTCGCCAATTCAAGCCCCTGTCTCTAGGCTACTCCCCAAACAGCACTTCTAAGAACCTTTTGTATAAGATCAAGTGTAGTAGCGTTCTTATAAGTTTAGGATATGCCGGGTGAGGGGAATGTAAACAGATGCGCAAGAAGCGCTGAAATAATATCCCTAAATGGTAAAAGTTTGCCAGTATATTTTGTGGATAACACAGCAGGGTGGCGACAAAGTTAACAACTTTGATGTGGAATCCATGAAAACAACCCAAATTTCTGCCTGACACACCTCGTTTGATAAAGGGACGATGTATGGAGGCAGCTATATGGACGACTTTTGGAGGTAGCAATGGAGACAACGTGTGGAGGCTGCTATGGAGACAATTTAATTTGGATAGTGCCTGTATGTGGCAGTCCCAAACATTTTTCAAACCAGAGGAGCAGGTAGGTGGCCCTCCAGTAAAATGGAATAGATTGAGTGCCTGTATGTGGCAGTCCCAAAAATGTTTCAAACCAGAGGAGCAGGTAGGTGGCCCTGCAGTAAAATGGAATAGATTGAGTGCCTGTATGTGGCAGTCCCAAAAATTTTTCAAACCAGAGGAGCAGGTAGGTGGCCCTCCAGTAAAATGGAATAGATTGAGTGCCTGTATGTGGCAGTCCCAAAAATGTTTCAAACCAGAGGAGCAGGTAGGTGGCCCTGCAGTAAAATGGAATAGATTGAGTGCCTGTATGTGGCACTCACAAAAATTGTTTCAAACAGAGGACCGGGTAGGTGGCCCTCCAGAAAAATTAAATGCATGAAGTACTATAGCAAGAGCCAGTGGGCCCTGTCAAAAAATAGCCATTTTCCTCTGCTTTACTGTACAAAGAGGAGGAGAAGGAGGAAAATGAGGAGGAGGAGGAGTGGATCAATTATTCAGGTTGAGCTTCCTTCACCTGGTGGAGATTGGAAATTCTGAGAAATCCAGCCTTTATTCATTTTAATAAGCGTCAGCCTGTCAGCGCTGTCAGTCGACAGGCGTGTACGCTTATCGGTGATGATGCCACCAGCTGCACTGAAAACCCGCTCGGACAAGACGCTAGCGGCAGGGCAGGCAAGAACCTCCAAGGCGTACAGCGCCAGTTCGTGCCACATGTCCAGCTTTGAAACCCAGTAGTTGTAGGGAGCTGTGTGATCATTTAGGACGATGGTATGGTCAGCTACGTACTCCCTCACCATCTTTCTGTAAAGATCAGCCCTACTCTGCCGAGACTGGGGACAGGTGACAGTGTCTTGCTGGGGTGACATAAAGCTGGCAAAAGCCTTGTAAAGCGTACCCTTGCCAGTGCTGGACAAGCTGCCTGCTCGCCTACTCTCCCTCGCTACTTGTCCCGCAGAACTACGCACTCTGCCGCTAGCGCTGTCAGAAGGGAAATACTGTTTCAGCTTGTGCACCAGGGCCTGCTGGTATTCATGCATTCTCACACTCCTTTCCTCTGCAGGGATGAGAGTGGAAAGATTTTGCTTGTACCGTGGGTCCAGGAGAGTGAACACCCAGTAATCGGTGCTGGAATAAATTCTTTGAACGCGAGGGTCACGGGATAGGCAGCCTAGCATGAAATCTGCCATATGCGCCAGAGTACCAACGCGTAAGAATTCACTCCCCTCACTGGCCTGACTGTCCATTTCCTCCTCCTCCAACTCCTCCAACTCCTCTTCTTCTGCCCATACACGCTGAACAGTAAAGGACTCAACAATGGTCCCCTCTTGTGTCTCACCAACATTCTCCTCCTCTTCCTCCTCATCCTCCTCCACCTCCACCTCCTCCGATATGCGCTGAGAAACAGACCTGAGGGTGCTTTGGCTATCAACAAGGGAATATTCTTCCCCTGTCTCTTGTGACGAGCGCAAAGCTTCCGACTTCATGCTGACCAGAGAGTTTTTCAACAGGCCAAGCAGCGGGATGGTGAGGCTGATGATGGCGGCATCGCCACTGACCATCTGTGTTGACTCCTCAAAGTTACTCAGCACCTGACAGATATCAGACATCCACGTCCACTCCTCATTGTAGACTTGAGGAAGCTGACTGACCTGACTACCAGTTCTGGTGGAAGTTGACATCTGGCAGTCTACAATCGCTCTGCGCTGCTGGTAAACTCTGGATAACATGGTCAGTGTTGAATTCCACCTCGTGGGCACGTCGCACAACAGTCGGTGAGCGGGCAGTTGGAGGCGGCGCTGCGCTGCCCTGAGAGTGGCAGCATCTGGGCTGGACTTCCTGAAATGCGCACAGATGCGGCGCACCTTCGTGAGCAAATCAGACAGATTGGGGTATGTCTTGAGGAAACGCTGAACTATCAGATTTAACACATGGGCCAGGCATGGCACATGTGTCAGTCTGCCGAGTTGCAGAGCCGCCACCAGGTTACGGCCGTTGTCACACACAACCATTCCCGGCTTGAGGTTCAGCGGTGCCAGCCACAGATCAGTCTGCGCCGTGATGCCCTGTAATAGCTCTTGGGCGGTGTGCCTTTTGTCGCCTAGGCTCAGCAGTTTGAGCACCGCCTGCTGTCGCTTAGCGACGGCACTGCTGCTGTGCCTAGAGCTACCGACTGATGGCGCCGTGCCCACGGATGGTAGTTCGGAGGAGGAGGTGGAGGAGGGGTGGGAGGAGGAGGAGGCATAGTAGGCCTGAAACACCTGGACCGAGGTAGGCCCCGCAATCCTCGGCGTCGGCAGTATATGAGCAGCCCCAGTGTCAGACTCGGTCCCAGCCTCCACCAAGTTAACCCAATGTGCCGTCAGCGATATATAGTGGCCCTGCCCGGCAGCACTCGTCCACGTGTCCGTGGTCAGGTGGACCTTGTCAGAAACGGCGTTGGTCAGGGCACGGATGATGTTGTCTGACACGTGCTGGTGCAGGGCTGGGACGGCACATCGGGAAAAGTAGTGGCGGCTGGGGACCGAATACCGAGGGGCGGCCGCCGCCATGAGGTTGCGAAAGGCCTCGGTCTCTACTAGCCTATAGGGCAGCATCTCCAGGCTAAGCAATCTGGAGATGTGCACATTAAGGGCTTGGGCGTGCGGGTGGGTTGCACTATATTTGCGTTTCCGCTCCAGCGTCTGGGGTATGGAGAGCTGAACGCTGGTGGATGCTGTGGAGGATCGTGGAGGCGACGATGGGGTTTTTGTGGCAGGGTCCTGGGCAGGGGGCTTACTAGCAGCTGACACAGGGGAAGGAGCAGTGGTGTGCACGGCCGGAGGTGAACGGGCTTGTTGCCACTGAGTGGGGTGTTTAGCATTCATATGCCTGCGCATACTGGTGGTAGTTAAGCTAGTAGTGGTGGAACCCCTGCTGAGCCTGGTTTGGCAAATGTTGCACACCACAGTCCGTCGGTCATCCGGTGTTTCCTTAAAGAACCTCCAGACTTCTGAAGATCTAGCCCTCGCCGCAGGAGCCCTCGCCACGGGAGCTTCACTAGTTGACACATTTGGCGCTGATGCACCAGCTCTGGCCCTGCCTCTCCGTCTGGCCCCACCACTGCCTCTTCCAACCTGTTCTGGTCGAGGACTCTCCTCCGTCTCAGAAGCACTGTGTTCACCCGGCCTCTCAACCCAGCTTGGGTCTGTCACCTCATCATCCTCCGATCCCTCAGTCTGCTCCCCCCTCGGACTTCCTGCCCTGACAACAACTTCCCCACTGTCTGACAACCGTGTCTCCTCATCGTCGGACACCTCTTTACACACTTCCACTACGTCAAGAAGGTCATCATCACCCACAGACTGTGACTGTTGGAAAACCTGGGCATCGGAAAATTGCTCAGCAGCAACCGGACAAGTGGTTTGTGACTGTGGGAAGGGTCCAGAAAACAGTTCCTCAGAGTATGCCGGTTCAAATGCCAAATTTTCCTGGGAGGGGGCAGACTGGGGGGGAGGAGGCTGAGGTGCAGGAGCTGGAGGAGTGGCGATTTCGGTGACATGGGTGGACTGCGTGGAAGACTGACTGGTGGTGGACAAATTGCTCGAAGCATTGTCAGCAATCCACGACATCACCTGTTCGCACTGTTCTGGCCTCAACAGTGCTCTACCACGAGTCCCAGTAACTTCAGACATGAACCTAGGGAGTGTAGCTCTGCGGCGTTCCCCTGCTCCCTCATCAGCAGGTGGTGTCTCACCCCGCCCAGGACCACGGCCTCTGACCCCTGCAGTAGTTGGATGCCCACGTCCCCGCCCTCGTCCTCTACCCCTAGCCCTCGGGTTAAACATTTTTAAAATGAGAGTTATAACTTTATTTTTTTTTTTACTTTTTTTTGTTTTTTTTTGTGTTTTTTTTTTTTTTGTGTTTTTTGTTTTTTTTTGAGTTTTTAAAACCAAACAATGCTATCCTATTGCTATGGCTATTTTCTAGCCAAGTATCAAAGCACACTACTATGCCAGATGAGATGACACTGAGTTAGTGCCTAATTGAAATCCAACCCCTACTAAATTTTCCCACTTCGGTCTTTGCTATGGATATGTGCGTCACTAAGCGCAGAACACAGCGGTCGCAAGTCTCACTACAAATTGCTCAGAATTGGCAAGTACATGCACTGCAGAAAGTACAGCCACCAGCAGATCAACCAGAAATCAAATATATAGAACGCTACTGTATGCGTAAGTAAGCTCTTTGTATTCTCCTATGGCTATTTTCTAGCCAAGTATCAAAGCACACTACTATGCCAGATGAGATGACACTGAGTTAGTGCCTAATTGAAATCCAACCCCTACTAAATTTTCCCACTTCGGTCTTTGCTATGGATATGTGTGCCACTAAGAGCTAAACACAACGGTAGCAAGTCCCCCTGCTAATTCCTCACAAAATGGTACTAGATGCAAATTAAAATAAAAAAAGTAGAACGTTATTGTAGCCCTAAGAAGGGCTGTTGGGTTCTTTGAGAATCACTCCTGCCTAACAGTAAGCTAATAGAACACCCTAACGCTTTCCCTGACCAGCAGCAGCTTTCTCCCTAGCGGCATCCAGACACAGAATGATCCGAGCAGCGCGGGCAGCGGCTAGTCTATCCCAGGGTCACCTGATCTGGCCAGCCAACCACTGCTATCGACGTGTAAGGGTACCACGTCATGCTGGGTGGAGTGCAGAGTCTCCTGGCTTGTGATTGGCTCTGTTTCTGGCCGCCAAAAAGCAAAACGGCGGGAGCTGCCATTTTCTCGAGCGGGCGAAGTATTCGTCCGAGCAACGAGCAGTTTCGAGTACCCTAATGCTCGACCGAGCATCAAGCTCGGACGAGCATGTTCGCTCATCTCTATTGTCTACCAATGGGAAGCTGTGCAGTCTACTTTGTATCTGTAGTTTAGTTCCAGATCTTGGAGACCCACATAGGGGGGGAATTATTATGTGCAGTATTTTTTACATCACTTTTGACAAAGTCAATGGGGCAGAGATACTAAAACTGTCTAAAAGCTAGACTACAGTTGGATTAAACCATCCTCCAGATCTAATTTCACACCTCTTAGTTGGCTTAGTTTTCACCTAAAACATTTGTGTATGATTGACCCATTGCATTGTCTACCCGAGGGCGAATTGGTCATTTCAGCGGCCCAGAGTTAAGATATTGGGGGTCATTTACTAAGGGCCCGATTCGCGTTTTCCCGACGTGTTACCCGAATATTTCCGATTTGCACCAATCTTCCCTGTATTGCCCCTGGCATGCACGCAACGGAAATCAGGGGGGAGTGGCCAAACGAAAACCCGACGAATTCGGAAAAACCGCCGCATTTAAAGAAAAAAAAAGTGTTGCGGGACTCGCGCTTACCTTCACTAGGAATAGGCCGGTGAACTTCAGTGCATTCCGGCGGGCCTCGGGGAACTTCAGTGCAGCAGCGCCACCTGGTGGACGTTGGAGGAACTACCTTAGTGAATCCCGGCCGGACCCGAATCCACCGCAGAGAACGCGCCGCTGGATCGCGAATGGACCGGGTAAGTAAATCTGCCCCATTGTTGTGGTGACCCCTGAATGCACTGGATGTTTTTTTAGTAAGGTTTTTTAAATTCCGGCCTCGGCTTGTCTAGGATTAATGACTATGACTTGATTTTTCCATTGTATTGTGGGTTCTTACTGATATTGATCCATGTAAAACTTGATCCCTTGATTTATGCTGCACTCTGGGGTCAAGTGTCTGATTTCCAGGGGAAACTCCAATCATAAAAATGCAGGTGTCTGCACTGAAGTGATCAAACTGTTCAGGCAAAAATAACATATAATTGATATCATATATATTAAAAATATTACAATCTTTTATCAATTAATAAATAAAGAAACAAAACAAAATAGAAATCTGTATAATATACCGGTACATTTTTAGTGTAACTACCTTTTGCCTTTTAAGAAAGCTGTATACTATTTTTTGGAACTTGGGCAGGTAAATTGTTACATAAATCTTGCAGAACAAACCACAGATCTTCTATGGATCTCAAATCAATCCATTTCTTTGTTTAATCCCACAGACTGGATGATGCTCAGATTAGAGCTCTGCAGGGCCATATTCTCCAGCTCCCACAAATCCATCTGTAATATTATCCTATCCACATTGGTATTTATTACTCTACAGAGCTTAGTACCATCTGCAAATATTGAAACTTTACTGTGTAAACCCTCTATGAGGTCAGTAATAAAAATATTAAAAAGAATGGGCCCCAATAACGATATTTGGTTCCCCCCAACTGGTAACCCTCCTTAGATGCTCCCCCCCCCCCCACCATGGTTCTGTCTAGACCTTACCGCCTTATATTAGCCAATCAGATTAGCCTGACAGAACCGATCCCTCAAAACCTATGCTGATGCTGGGCTATAAGGTTATATGTAGAGATAAACGGACCGATGGTTTTGGGTCCGTACATATTGCCAGATTGAGGGCTGAAATGGCAAGGCAGCAAATTGAGGTCCCTAGCAAATAGCCATGGCTATGATCTGCCAGGGTGGTCAATAGCCATGGCTAGTTGTTAGGGGCATCAATTTGCCACATTGGCTGTTTAACTACATATCCAGCAAAATATTAGGGTCTTGAAGCAAAACCCAAACCCCCAAACTCGATCGTCGGGTGTGCTCATCCCTAGTTATATGCAGAGAGATACTCCAGGATAGCATCTCTAACAAACACCTCAAATATTTTCCACACAAATGATGTTAAACAGAACCTGCCCTTAAAGGACATCTACTGTACCATCAGATGTATTTATGGTAGACGTCCAAAACTTACTTGCTTGTTATGTCCATCATGGGATGACCTCACTTTTTTTATATCCAGGGACATCGGCATTTTTTAAAAAAACACTTTATAAAAAGTACTCAAATGAGCCGGAGGCACTCTAGGCTACGTCACCCGAGCATCTCTCTGCTCCACCACCTGCTAATATATGCACTCCCTCTCCGTGTTCATGGCAAACATAGAGAACATGCATATATTAGCATGCGGAGGAGCTGAGACTCCCTCGGGTGAAATAGCCCGGATTACCTCCAGATCATTTGAATATTTTTCTAAAGTGTTTTTTAAAATAATGTTCCTGGATATAACAAAATTGAGGTCATCACCTGATGGACGTAACGAGCAAGTAAGTTTTGGACTTCAACCATCAGTAAATTTGATGCTAGATGTCCTTTAAGGAATTTTCCTTAAAACTGGTCTATCTATACCAATACATTTAAGTCAAAAAATAAGTAGAATAGTAAATAATTTTTTTTCTTTTGCTTGTTTTCTTTTACAATCAAACATTGTCCAGTATTAGGCTTCATAAACATGAGAAGCAACACTGAGCTCCCCAGCAGCAGAACTCAGCCAGACACTACATACACTGTGCAGCCTCTGTTTATAGTTCATGAGCTTCTATTTACAAACAATTTGCAAAAGCAGCAGCTAAGGGTGGCCCCTCCTCCCTCCATAGAGAATAGCGGCGCACGGCCGCACACACGCCAAAAGATAGAGCATGCTCTATCTTTTTACGGTGAGCGGGCCGGATCGGTGCCACACATATGTGGCACTGTATCCCGGCCGTGCCGCTATTGCCGTCTATGGGGACGTACATGCGGCCACAAATTTGCGGCCGCATGTACGTCCCCGCAGACGGCCATGTGAATGTGCCCTATGAGCAGGAGAGAAGAGAAGTTTGTAGGATTTTGTAGATACTACAGAGAAGTGTCCCGGGTAGCAGGATGACCCCACTGGTGTCTGAGGAGGATACTGGCCAGAATTACAGGGGGGCAGCAGGAGATCAGCACTGGGGGATCCCCAGAGAAGCAGAGAGGAGAAGTGTGTAAGATTTTACAGATACTACAGAGAAGTGTTCTGTGTAGCAGGATAGAAGAGCAGACAGGACAGAGAAGTGTGTAGGAGCTGCAGACAGGACAGAGAAGTGTCCCCCGTGTAGCAGGATGACCACACTGGTGTCTGAGGAGGATACTGTGCAGAATTACAGGGGGGCAGCAGGAGATCAGCACTGGTGGATCCCCTTCAGGAGAAGCCACTGGGTGCAAGGGGGGTCACCTGGGCTCTGCTGTGAGGGTCATTCTCATGCTGGGGTGCGGGAGAGAAGCAGAGTGGAGCTTGTAGAAGGATTACATGTAAGTGGCCGTATCTAATATTGCACCTAAATTACAACTTAAGGAAAGTGATTAATAAGGGGCAGGAACCTAACTCATCACAGATCATTTTAGCTTGTTATAATTTAGGCACATCAATATGGCAGAATATAGGCGCAACAACTACACTTAAGCAGAGAACAGTGATACATCTGGCCCAAAGTGAAAGTAAAAAGTGTAATTGACTGTAAGAAAAAAACAACTTTTTAACATTAGGGCATCAGTTAAATTAATGGACACTATGTCATCAGTTCCTGTCAGTTTATCTACTGTTTATCTACCTTTAGTTATCATCCATTTTTTTTTAAACAGAGATAAAGAACAGATATGGGGCTGTTAGTGTAAACCTAACTCCTAATTCTCCTCTGTAAATATATAGTAACGTTTTTACAAAGTGAACGTCAAGTTGAAGCCGAGCCGCCATCATTCGCCTACATTTCCTATTTCCTAACCATTGTATGGCCTCTCACTATGTCCCGTAAACAAACACCTTCGAGCCATTGACACGGGAGACTCCAATATACAAGAGAATGGGGTAAAACAAAGAGGCTTCGTCAATGAGCGGCCGACCGGCACAAGCCGCATGACAAAGCCTGCTTGTCTAAGGGGCAATTGTTTCAAGCCCAGTTATTTTTCAATTCATATTTGTGTAATGCCCTGGAAGAAATTAGGTTGCAATAAAGTCCATCTCAGTCTTCAGCGACATCCAGCAATGAATATCACACTCAGCAGGACACAGGGGCACCTGGCTGCCCAGACACAGAGCGACATAAAGCCATCTGGGGCTAATTACAACAAGGTATTCTTTATAGACCAGATGGGACCAACGAACAGAAGCCCCTTCCCCTCCCAGTCATTTACAACATAATTCCTTTCAATGATATACTTAATCCTTCCACCAGCTACGCTTTTCACACTGTTTCTTTATGTTAATTCAGTGGAGAGCCAGAGAATAGGCTGGCGCTAGGACGGCTACAACAAGACACAACCAACCATCCTTCCCTTCAGGGACCAAAGGAGATTATTCATCCTTAAAGTGTTTCCACTACATCAAATACAGTAACATTTTTCTCTAAACACTGAAATTTTTTTTCCCTAAAGAAGGGTCAATGTAGAAGAGCAGCTGAGGGCTGTGCAGCCACCTGTTAGATGGGAGGTTTCCTAATATGCCCCTGTCGCATTTAACCAGTCAAAGGGACCTCTCTTTTTTTATTGCCTCCCTGCATTGACAGACCTCGCGTCGTGGCCCCGGCTTTGTCATGGTGTGTGCCACACAGAATATAATTGAATTATGTTGTTAGCCTATCCAGTTTGAATCACTGCACTTTTTGCTTTTGTGCCAATTGTCTGGGGGTCTTGTAAAAGCGTCTGAACGCGGAAGAGCAGGAAGAGACACTAAGGGGTTAACTTATCTTTATTTTTCTTTCTTTTTTGCAGTCTTTTTTGAGACTTTACAAATTTTACGACTTTTTGGGAACATTTTGAAATGTGCGCTGAAGTCCTCCAGACATTTGTTTTTTTGTCAGAAAGACACATTTCTCTTCTATTCCAGATGTTCTAAATGTCGCAAATGACATTGATCATATTTGCTGCAAAAAAAACTCCAATCGAAAACCAATGGAAAGAAGTGACTTGGGACATTTGTGCAACATTATTGAGACATTTGTAACAAATGTCTCAAAAAGAGAGGTGCAAAAAAAAAAATGACAGTAGTGAGGTGCGGCAACCAGGATGAGATGAGATGTAAGGCCATGCCAGAATGGACTCCAGGAGGCCAGTTAGGGTTTCCACAACATCTAGGTCTCACCATGGAGCACCCAAATTGCCCCATTTCTATCAGCAAGTCCATGCTCAATGTTTAAACCTGGACTTGGTGAAAGAGACAGAACAAGTCTGTGATTCAGTCTCAAGACCAGGAGGTTGTGGAAGCCTTATTCAACCTCCTGGAGCCCTTCCTGGTTTGGCCTGGAACTTCACCCAAGACCAGGAGTCTCTCTCCTTGAGACCTCAGAAACCAGACACTCCTGTTTCCAGACTTCCAACAAGGATTCCAACAAATTTGCAACATTTTTTGGCGCATAAATTACAGATGAAACCATACTTAGAAAATGGAAATGACTTGAGACATTTGTGTGACATTTTTGAGACATTTATAACATTTAAAAAACATAACATAAAAAAAAAACATTTAACACAAGGAAAACTCGTGGTTTATAAATTTGACACGGAAAAAGACAGGTAAAAACTGGCCAAAACACACAGAGATAAGATAAATGACCCCCTACGTGTCAACCTTCCCCGTGTTGAAGTTTGACTTTGCAGGTGTGGAAGGATCTTCTTCCATAGAAAACTATTGACACAACATAAGAAAAGAGATTTACGGTAAAATAAAATGGGGGGACGTTGTAACAGAAGTGGATGGAAGGGGGAGGGGATTCTGTCAAATACAAGTTTTATTTGCTAATTGGAGGCTAATGAAAAGTGAATAGCATCCAGGTGCCATCATGGAAATAATTAGCAAGATATTGGGAAAAAATATCTACTTTTCAAAGGATATTTTGCAGGTTAGACATTATAAAAAGGAAAGTGCAGGTATTGAAAATTTTAACAAATTTTTGAGATGTTATAAAAACCACAGGGGGTTTTTATACAGGCTTCTGCACCGTGCTTACAGCTTATACCTAGCACTTGCAATTATTTTCCCCTATCACCTTCAAGCCAGGGTGGTGTGGAGGGGACGCAAAGAGAGGGCACAGGCCACAGGGGGAGGGCGTGCCGGTGGGGAGTGGGCTGGAGCGGGCGTTCCGCACCTGCGCACTCACTGCAGCCAGCGGACTTTTATAGCACCCAGGCTATCATACGCTGGTGCAAGAGAGCCGCTGTATGATAAATAACCCCCCATAACTTTATTAGACTAGGTCATCTTTTACCACTGCCCCACAGTCCAGTTCAGATTTGCCATGGCGGAGAGGGGTCAGCCTGGGCACCGCTACTGTCCTGCACCATATGCAGAAGATTACATTGATCTATAAGCCACTTGTCTAGCTTTCTCCAAGAACTCTTAGCTTCCAAATCATTAACATGAAGAGTGGACCTTTCAGCTGATGGATAATATTTCACACCTTGATCACAGGATTATTGTAGATAGATAGATTGATAGTCTACCCCTCTGCTGGCAGCATCTTGCAGAGAAGTACAGTTATTTAATAATAATTCCTTTTATTTATATAGCACACAGATTACGCAGCGCTGCACAGAGCTTGTCCCCATGGGGCGCACAATCTAATCAACCTGCCAGTGTGTTTTGGAGTGTGGGAGGAAACCGGAGGACCTGGAGGAAACCGACGCATACATGGAGAGAACATACAAGCTCTTTGCAGATGTTGGCCCCTGGGCCTTGAACCAAGGTCCCCAGTGCTGCAAGGCTGTAGTGCTAACCACTAAGACACTGTGCTGCCCACAGTATTCAAAAATACCCTTATAATCTCTGAGAAGTTTCCATTTTAATCCACATGCTAATGAGGGAGTTGATGTACCTGAATGTGTCCTCAGCATCCAGAGTACTTTTATTCCCAGTTCGCCGTGTACCAGTTTCCTGGTTTGCGCTTAATTTTTTCTTTGCATTTCTCCTGCTTCCAGATGTTTGCGCCTTATTTAACATTGATATGCACCAATTTTATTTTGTGCAATAACACGCCAGTCCTGACCATGCATAGGAAAAGCAATGGTGTGATTTGCGCAACAGAATTGTGCCCTCATAAAACTTTGGGCCAGATGTATCACTGTTCTGCGCTCAAGTCTCGTTGTTGCACCTTAATTTGGTGCCTTGTTGCCCCAGAACTATCACAAGTTACAAACATCTGGGATGAGTTGAGTTCCTGCCTAACATGTGATCCTCCTACAAGCTCCTCTTTGCTTCTCTCCCGCACCCCAGCACATGAGAATGACCCTCACAGCAGCACCCAGGTGTGTGACACCCAGCACCCAGTGATCTCCTCAGCAGTGGCTTCTCCTGGAAGGGACCCCCCAGTGCTGATCTTCTGCTGCCCCCCTGTAATTCTGGCCATACAAAGATTAATTAGACGAAAACCAGGAAACTGCTACACGGGGAACTCTGGCGAACTGCTGGAAAAAGGCGGGAAAAAAAGATCTGCTTTACAACATACTGTCAATTTTATTATGGCAGGTTCCCTTTAAAGAAAATCTACCATCAAAATCCATCATGATAAACCAGGGACAATTACTCATAGACCCAGGCACCAGGACTGTGGTATCTTCTTATATTTGTTATCCATGGCCTCCCTCCTAACTTCTAAAATTATGCTAATACCCTTCTGACTCATTACCATAAATTTTAAAATTGATATTAGAAGGAAGGAGGCCATGGATAACAAATATAAGAAGATTACCACAGTCCTGGTGCCTGGATCTATGAGTAATGTCCCTGGATTTTATTGGTAGATTTCCTGTAACTCCTGTCGTTCTCATCTCCTCCTGCTACTCCACTTTCCGTAGACGTCTATAAATAAGTAGATGATATAACATTCCATCTTGGGAGACCAAGACAGATTGAGCATTGAATGGCAATAGAAGCGTTATTCCAGGTAATATGGTAGCAGCTCTGACCACTGCTGGACTCTCCAGATGTTGCTGCGTGTACAAGTCCCAGGCAATTTATTCCAAGAACGGCAACCGATCAACTTAAAAAAATCATTACCTTGTAAAGTCACTTTCCTTCTCCTCTGCCTCAAGTTCCTACTGATTATTTATGAAAAATCTAAAAAGTAAAGAGTAAAGCATCAATATCTGATATGTTCCCTTTGTTGTAGCGATCTCCTCGCTGATTCTCCTCATTGTCAGATCTAACACAGTCTGATGAGTCTTCAGGGTCTCTCCAGGAGAAGTCTACAGCAATCAGCCACTCATCATTGATCCCTATTGTATTTCTGCCAGATCAATAGATTCAATGGCCTCATATGTCCCGCACTAAATCTACTACGTGACTCTATTGTGCTGGTATAGAAAATATTACTTCTTACCATGAATGTTAGTAATAGGAGGATCAAATAAAATGAGACAGCGGAGAGATGACAGCAATCTGTAATGTAAATACAGAAATAAATATGAGCATTTGTGTATATACCAGGACTTTCCTGTCTGTATGTCTTCTCAATAACTCTTGTTTTAAAACATGCTGCCTGCAGATAGGACACTATGTACAATCTGCTCAGCTCCTCCTGCTCTATAACATGCTGCCTGCAGATAGGACACTATGTACAATCTGCTCAGCTCCTCCTGCTCTATTACATTCTGCCTGCAGATAGGACACTATGTACAACCTGCTCGGCTCCTGCTGCTCTATAACATGCTACCTGCAGTTAGGACACTATGTACAATCTGCTCAGCTCCTCCTGCTCTATAACATGCTGCCTGCAGAAAGCACACTATGTACAATCTGCTCAGCTCCTCCTGCTCTATAACATGCTGCCTGTAGATAGGACACTATGTAGAATCTGCTCAGCTCCTCCTGCTCTATAACATGCTGCCTGCAGATAGGACACTATGTACAATCTGCTCAGCTTCTCCTGCTCTATAACATGCTGCCTGCAGTTAGGACACTACGTACAATCTACTCAGCTCCTCCTGCTCTATAACATGCTGCCTGTAGATAGAACACTATGTACAATCTGCTCAGCTCCTCCTGCTCTATAAAATGCTGCTTGCAGATAGGACACTATGTACAATTTGCTCAGCTCCTCCTGCTCTATAACATGCTGCCTGCAGATAGGACACTATGTACAATCTGCTCGGCTCCTGCTGCTCTATAACATGCTACCTGCAGATAGGACACTATGTACAATCTGCTCAGCTCCTCCTGCTCTATAACATGCTGCCTGCAGATAGGACACTATGTACAATCTGCTCAGCTCCTCCTGCTCTATTACATTCTGCCTGCAGATAGGACACTATGTACAATCTGCTCGGCTCCTGCTGCTCTATAACATGCTACCTGCAGTTAGGACACTATGTACAATCTGCTCAGCTCCTCCTGCTCTATAACATGCTGCCTGCAGAAAGCACACTATGTACAATCTGCTCAGCTCCTCCTGCTCTATAACATGCTGCCTGTAGATAGGACACTATGTAGAATCTGCTCAGCTCCTCCTGCTCTATAACATGCTGCCTGCAGATAGGACACTATGTACAATCTGCTCAGCTTCTCCTGCTCTATAACATGCTGCCTGCAGTTAGGACACTACGTACAATCTACTCAGCTCCTCCTGCTCTATAACATGCTGCCTGTAGATAGAACACTATGTACAATCTGCTCAGCTCCTCCTGCTCTATAAAATGCTGCTTGCAGATAGGACACTATGTACAATTTGCTCAGCTCCTCCTGCTCTATAACATGCTGCCTGCAGATAGGACACTATGTACAATCTGCTCGGCTCTTGCTGCTCTATAACATGCTACCTGCAGATAGGACACTATGTACAATCTGCTCAGCTCCTCCTGCTCTATAACATGCTGCCTGGAGAAAGGACACTATGTACAATCTGCTCAGCTCCTCCTGCTCTATAATATGCTGCCTGTAGATAGGACACTATGTACAATCTGCTCAGCTCCTCCTGCTCTATAATATGCTGCCTGCAAATAGGACACTATGTGCAATCTGTTCAGCTCCTCCTGCTCTATTACATGCTGCCTGCCGATAGGACATTATAAATAATCTGCTTTGCTTCTCCTGCTCTATAACATGCTGCCTGCAGATAGGGCATTATGTACAATCTCTTCAGCTCCTCCTGCTCTATTACATGCTACCTAAGGATAGGACAATATGTATAATCTGTTCAGCTTATCCTGCTCTATAACATGCTGCCTGTAGATAGGACACTATGTACACTCTGCTCAGCTCCTCCTGCTCTATAACATGCTGCATGCAAATAGGACACTATGTACAATCTGCTCTGCTCCTCCTGCTCTATAACATGCTGACTGCAGATAGGACACTATGTACAATCTTCTCAGCTCCTCCTGCTTTATAACATGCTGCCTGGAGATAGGGCACTATGGATAATCTGCTCAGCTCCTCCTGCTCTATAGCTTGCTATAGGACACTATGGTGCAGATTTACTTACCCGGTCCCGTCGCTATCCCGTGGTGCATTGTCCAACATGGATTCGGGTCCGGCACGATTCACTAAGATCGTGCGTCCGAGTTCCTTCCTGTGTCGCTGCTGCCCCGAGGTCCGCCGGAGTCCACCTGCTTCTTCCCAGTGCATGTGAGTGCTGATCTTGCGACACAAAATTCTGCGGTTTGTCGGAATCCATCGGGTTGTCCGACGGCCACGCCCCCGATTTCCATCGCATGCAAGCCGGTGCTGATGCACCACAGTCCGATTGCGTGCGCCAAAATCCCGGGGCAATTCGGCATAAAACGGAAATATTTGGGAAACCCGACGAAAGCGCAGCGTTCGGATCCTTAGTAAATGAGCCCTATGTACAATCTGCTTTTGCTCCTCCTGCTCTATAACATGATGTCTGCAGATAGGCCACTATGGGGCAGATTTACTTACCCGGTCCATTTGTGAACCAGCGGCGCGTTCTCTGCGCTGGATTCAGGTCCGGCCGGGATTTATTAAGGTAATTCCTCCGCCGTCCACCAGATGGCGCTGCTACGCTGAAAAGCATCGGAATACGCTGGAGTTCATCGGCTTGGGCTGAGTGAAGGTAAGTGCAAGCTCTGCGACAGATTTTTTTAAAAAATGCGGCGGTTTTTTTCGCGTGCGCAAAAATCCTGGGGAAATTCATTGGAAATCGGCGCAAATCTGAAATATTCAGATAACACGTTGGGAAAACGCGAATCGGGCCCTTAGTAAATGACCCCCTATATACGCTCTGCTCAGCTCCTCCTGCTCTATAACATGCTGCCTGCAGATAGGACACTATGTACAATATGCTGAGCTCCTCCTGCTCTATAACATGCTGCCTGCAGATAGGACCCTATGTACAATCTGCTCAGCTCCTCCTGCTCTATAACATGCTGCCTGCAGATAGGACACTATGTACAATATGCTGAGCTCCTCCTGCTCTATAACATGCTGCCTGCAGATAGGACCCTATGTACAATCTGCTCAGCTCCTCCTGCTCTATAACATGCTGCCTGCAGATAGGACACTATGTACAATCTACTTAGTTCTTCCTGCTCTATAGCATGCTGCCTGCAGATAGGACACTATGTACAATCTACTCAGTTCTTCCTGCTCTATGACATTCTGCTTTCTCAACATCTGAAACACTTAAGTGCTATCAGTATTACTACAACTATTTTATCATTGTCTTATCATCATCTTATTACTAGTTATTGGACCAAAGGAAAAAAAGAGCAAAACAACAATATGACGCAAAACAAATTGTTTCTCAAACAATATTTCTGTGTATAACTGTTTAGATTTGCATTCTTTAAATTAAGAAAGAAAAAAATTCAACTCTAAACTTTTGGGTTACGGAAAAGAATGGAAACAAAATGATTACAATAACGACTGCTAATTACACCAACACGACTATCACTAATCTGTAGATGTTTCACGCTCCCGGCAAAACCCGCTTCTGGACAAGGTTATAATTTATAGGGATAAGAGCCTAAATTGCCGCACGGAGGCTACTAAAACCACTTAATATTGGCCTCCCTGAATCACAAAGGTACTTAAAATACAGAAACAAAAAAAAAAAGCACAAAACAGCGAGCAATGAAATATATCTGTGCTCTATACACAAACTTACCTGGAGGCATTCACGCCTCGTCTCACACGCTAAGAGAGACAGAATGGAGATAGAGATAATAGAAGAACGAGGCGACTTATAGTCACTCGTCCCATTAACCATTGTAAATAAGCCGCTCACAAATCGGAGGTAAACATAAAAATTGGGTGACGGCTCTAACAAGAGTTATGTTTAATAGACTCCATGGAAACACAAGATTTACATTGACAAATCTTTTTTAGAAAATCCTAAATGCTCCGTCCTCTCAATAGAGAGAAAGCGTCTCCCCCGGCACAATGGTCACGCAATTCTATATCTTACAGACACTGCCGGAATAAATGGACCTTGACAAATTAGATGTTCCAGGTCATTTTCAGCCACTGGGAAATATTATTTGGTGGCGCGATATCAAAAGGGATAAAGGCTGGCTGCCTCCTATCCATTTCATTTTCCCGTATTCCGACGTTCATTCTTCTGACGGACAAAGAAGTCACTTTAAATGTTTTATTTGTTCGGTGGCCCTCAATAAAAAAACCTTGAGATATGAATAGCCGATTGATAATTAAATGGAAGAAAATATAAATCTTAAGAAGAAAAGGGAACGGGGGAGCGTTACTTTGTTCGGAGGCGTGAAAACCGCAAAAAAAAAAAAACTGGACATTGTTGTCCTGTCGGAAACATTTGCCGAGCGGAAAGTCCATTTAGGTATAAAATAGTATAAAAATAATAGAATAAAATCAAAAATATGAATAAAATGAAATTAATTAGTATAAACACAATTAGGATTAATAATTAGAGATGAGCGAACATGCTCGTCCGAGCTTGATGCTCGGTCGAGCATTAGGGTACTCGAAACTGCTCGTTACTCGGACGAATACTTCGCCCGCTCGAGAAAATGGCAGCTCCCGCCGTTTTGCTTTTTGGCAGCCAGAAACAGAGCCAATCACAAGCCAGGAGACTCTGCACTCCACCCAGCATGACGTGGTACCCTTACACGTCGATAGCAGTGGTTGGCTGGCCAGATCAGGTGACCCTGGGATAGACTAGCCGCTGGCCGCGCTGCTCGGATCATTCTGTCTCTGGATGCCGCTAGGGAGAGAGCTGCTGCTGCTCAGGGAAAGCGTTAGGGTGTTCTATTAGCTTACTGTTAGGCAGGAGTGATTCTCAAAGAACCCAACAGCCCTTCTTAGGGCTACAATAACGTTCTACTTTTTTTATTTTAATTTGCATCTTTTACCATTTTGTGAGGAATTAGCAGGGGGACTTGCTACCGTTGTGTTTAGCTCTTAGTGGCACACATATCCATAGCAAAGACCGAAGTGGGAAAATTCAGTAGGGGTTGGATTTCTATTAGGCAATAACTCAGTGTCATCTCATCTGGCATAGTACTGTGCTTCCTTTGATACTTGGCTAGAAAATAGCCATAGGAGAATACAAACAGCTTCTTGAAGCCTACAGTAGCGTTCTATATATTTGATTTCTGGTTGATCTGCTGGTGACTGTAGTTTCTGCAGTGCATGTACTTGCCAATTCTGAGCAATTTGTAGTGGGACTTGCGACCGCTGTGTTCTGCGCTTAGTGGCGCACATATCCATAGCAAAGGCTGAAGTGGCAAAATTCAGTAGGGGTTGGATTTCTATTAGGCAATAACTCAGTGTCATCTCATCTGGCATAGTACTGTGCTTCCTTTGATACTTGGCTAGAAAATAGCCATAGGAGAATACAAACAGCTTCTTGAAGCCTACAGTAGCGTTCTATATATTTGATTTCTGGTTGATCTGCTGGTGGCTGTAGTTTCTGCAGTGCATGTACTTGCCAATTCTGAGCAATTTGTAGTGGGACTTGCGACCGCTGTGTTCTGCGCTTAGTGGCGCACATATCCATAGCAAAGGCTGAAGTGGCAAAATTCAGTAGGGGTTGGATTTCTATTAGGCAATAACTCAGTGTCATCTCATCTGGCATAGTACTGTGCTTCCTTTGATACTTGGCTAGAAAATAGCCATAGGAGAATACAAACAGCTTCTTGAAGCCTACAGTAGCGTTCTATATATTTGATTTCTGGTTGATCTGCTGGTGACTGTAGTTTCTGCAGTGCATGTACTTGCCAATTCTGAGCAATTTGTAGTGAGACTTGCGACCGCTGTGTTCTGCGCTTAGTGGCGCACATATCCATAGCAAAGGCTGAAGTGGCAAAATTCAGTAGGGGTTGGATTTCTATTAGGCAATAACTCAGTGTCATCTCATCTGGCATAGTACTGTGCTTCCTTTGATACTTGGCTAGAAAATAGCCATAGGAGAATACAAACAGCTTCTTGAAGCCTACAGTAGCGTTCTATATATTTGATTTCTGGTTGATCTGCTGGTGACTGTAGTTTCTGCAGTGCATGTACTTGCCAATTCTGAGCAATTTGTAGTGGGACTTGCGACCGCTGTGTTCTGCGCTTAGTGGCGCACATATCCATAGCAAAGGCTGAAGTGGCAAAATTCAGTAGGGGTTGGATTTCTATTAGGCAATAACTCAGTGTCATCTCATCTGGCATAGTACTGTGCTTCCTTTGATACTTGGCTAGAAAATAGCCATAGGAGAATACAAACAGCTTCTTGAAGCCTACAGTAGCGTTCTATATATTTGATTTCTGGTTGATCTGCTGGTGACTGTAGTTTCTGCAGTGCATGTACTTGCCAATTCTGAGCAATTTGTAGTGGGACTTGCGACCGCTGTGTTCTGCGCTTAGTGGCGCACATATCCATAGCAAAGGCTGAAGTGGCAAAATTCAGTAGGGGTTGGATTTCTATTAGGCAATAACTCAGTGTCATCTCATCTGGCATAGTACTGTGCTTCCTTTGATACTTGGCTAGAAAATAGCCATAGGAGAATACAAACAGCTTCTTGAAGCCTACAGTAGCGTTCTATATATTTGATTTCTGGTTGATCTGCTGGTGACTGTAGTTTCTGCAGTGCATGTACTTGCCAATTCTGAGCAATTTGTAGTGGGACTTGCGACCGCTGTGTTCTGCGCTTAGTGGCGCACATATCCATAGCAAAGGCCGAAGTGACAAAATTCAGTAGGGGTTGGATTTCTATTAGGCAATAACTCAGTGTCATCTCATCTGGCATAGTACTGTGCTTCCTTTGATACTTGGCTAGAAAATAGCCATAGGAGAATACAAACAGCTTCTTGAAGCCTACAGTAGCGTTCTATATATTTGATTTCTGGTTGATCTGCTGGTGACTGTAGTTTCTGCAGTGCATGTACTTGCCAATTCTGAGCAATTTGTAGTGAGACTTGCGACCGCTGTGTTCTGCGCTTAGTGGCGCACATATCCATAGCAAAGGCTGAAGTGGCAAAATTCAGTAGGGGTTGGATTTCTATTAGGCAATAACTCAGTGTCATCTCATCTGGCATAGTACTGTGCTTCCTTTGATACTTGGCTAGAAAATAGCCATAGGAGAATACAAACAGCTTCTTGAAGCCTACAGTAGCGTTCTATATATTTGATTTCTGGTTGATCTGCTGGTGACTGTAGTTTCTGCAGTGCATGTACTTGCCAATTCTGAGCAATTTGTAGTGGGACTTGCGACCGCTGTGTTCTGCGCTTAGTGGCGCACATATCCATAGCAAAGGCCGAAGTGGCAAAATTCAGTAGGGGTTGGATTTCTATTAGGCAATAACTCAGTGTCATCTCATCTGGCATAGTACTGTGCTTCCTTTGATACTTGGCTAGAAAATAGCCATAGGAGAATACAAACAGCTTCTTGAAGCCTACAGTAGCGTTCTATATATTTGATTTCTGGTTGATCTGCTGGTGACTGTAGTTTCTGCAGTGCATGTACTTGCCAATTCTGAGCAATTTGTAGTGGGACTTGCGACCGCTGTGTTCTGCGCTTAGTGGCGCACATATCCATAGCAAAGGCCGAAGTGGCAAAATTCAGTAGGGGTTGGATTTCTATTAGGCAATAACTCAGTGTCATCTCATCTGGCATAGTACTGTGCTTCCTTTGATACTTGGCTAGAAAATAGCCATAGGAGAATACAAACAGCTTCTTGAAGCCTACAGTAGCGTTCTATATATTTGATTTCTGGTTGATCTGCTGGTGACTGTAGTTTCTGCAGTGCATGTACTTGCCAATTCTGAGCAATTTGTAGTGGGACTTGCGACCGCTGTGTTCTGCGCTTAGTGGCGCACATATCCATAGCAAAGGCTGAAGTGGCAAAATTCAGTAGGGGTTGGATTTCTATTAGGCAATAACTCAGTGTCATCTCATCTGGCATAGTACTGTGCTTCCTTTGATACTTGGCTAGAAAATAGCCATAGCAATAGGATAGCATTGTTTGGTTTTAAAAACTCAAAAAAAAACAAAAAACACAAAAAAAAAAAAAAAAACACAAAAAAAAACAAAAAAAAGTAAAAAAAAAAATAAAGTTATAACTCTCATTTTAAAAATGTTTAACCCGAGGGCTAGGGGTAGAGGACGAGGGCGGGGACGTGGGCGTCCAACTACTGCAGGGGTCAGAGGCCGTGGTCCTGGGCGGGGTGAGACACCACCTGCTGATGAGGGAGCAGGGGAACGCCGCAGAGCTACACTCCCTAGGTTCATGTCTGAAGTTACTGGGACTCGTGGTAGAGCACTGTTGAGGCCAGAACAGTGCGAACAGGTGATGTCGTGGATTGCTGACAATGCTTCGAGCAATTTGTCCACCACCAGTCAGTCTTCCACGCAGTCCACCCATGTCACCGAAATCGCCACTCCTCCAGCTCCTGCACCTCAGCCTCCTCCCCCCCAGTCTGCCCCCTCCCAGGAAAATTTGGCATTTGAACCGGCATACTCTGAGGAACTGTTTTCTGGACCCTTCCCACAGTCACAAACCACTTGTCCGGTTGCTGCTGAGCAATTTTCCGATGCCCAGGTTTTCCACCAGTCACAGTCTGTGGGTGATGATGACCTTCTTGACGTAGTGGAAGTGTGTAAAGAGGTGTCCGACGATGAGGAGACACGGTTGTCAGACAGTGGGGAAGTTGTTGTCAGGGCAGGAAGTCCGAGGGGGGAGCAGACTGAGGGATCGGAGGATGATGAGGTGACAGACCCAAGCTGGGTTGAGAGGCCGGGTGAACACAGTGCTTCTGAGACGGAGGAGAGTCCTCGACCTGAACAGGTTGGAAGAGGCAGTGGTGGGGCCAGACGGAGAGGCAGGGCCAGAGCTGGTGCATCAGCGCCACTGTCAACTAGTGAAGCTCCCGTGGTGAGGGCTCTTGCGGCGAGGGCTAGATCTTCAGAAGTGTGGAGGTTCTTTAAGGAAACACCGGATGACCGACGGACTGTGGTGTGCAACATTTGCCAAACCAGGCTCAGCAGGGGTTCCACCACTACTAGCTTAACTACCACCAGTATGCGCAGGCATATGAATGCTAAGCACCCCACTCAGTGGCAACAAGCCCGTTCACCTCCGGCCGTGCACACCACTGCTCCTTCCCCTGTGTCAGCTGCTAGTCAGCCCCCTGCCCAGGACCCTGCCACAAAAACCCCATCGTCGCCTCCACGATCCTCCACAGCATCCACCAGCGTTCAGCTCTCCATACCCCAGACGCTGGAGCGGAAACGCAAATATAGTGCAACCCACCCGCACGCCCAAGCCCTTAATGTGCACATCTCCAGATTGCTTAGCCTGGAGATGCTGCCCTATAGGCTAGTAGAGACCGAGGCCTTTCGCAACCTCATGGCGGCGGCCGCCCCTCGGTATTCGGTCCCCAGCCGCCACTACTTTTCCCGATGTGCCGTCCCAGCCCTGCACCAGCACGTGTCAGACAACATCATCCGTGCCCTGACCAACGCCGTTTCTGACAAGGTCCACCTGACCACGGACACGTGGACGAGTGCTGCCGGGCAGGGCCACTATATATCGCTGACGGCACATTGGGTTAACTTGGTGGAGGCTGGGACCGAGTCTGACCCTGGGGCTGCTCATATACTGCCGACGCCGAGGATTGCGGGGCCTACCTCGGTCCAGGTGTTTCAGGCCTACTATGCCTCCTCCTCCTCCCACCCCTCCTCCACCTCCTCCTCCGAACTACCATCCGTGGGCACGGCGCCATCAGTCGGTAGCTCTAGGCACAGCAGCAGTGCCGTCGCTAAGCGACAGCAGGCGGTGCTCAAACTGCTGAGCCTAGGCGACAAAAGGCACACCGCCCAAGAGCTATTACAGGGCATCACGGCGCAGACTGATCTGTGGCTGGCACCGCTGAACCTCAAGCCGGGAATGGTTGTGTGTGACAACGGCCGTAACCTGGTGGCGGCTCTGCAACTCGGCAGACTGACACATGTGCCATGCCTGGCCCATGTGTTAAATCTGATAGTGCAGCGTTTCCTCAAGACATACCCCAATCTGTCTGATTTGCTCACGAAGGTGCGCCGCATCTGTGCGCATTTCAGGAAGTCCAGCCCAGATGCTGCCACTCTCAGGGCAGCGCAGCGCCGCCTCCAACTGCCCGCTCACCGACTGTTGTGCGACGTGCCCACGAGGTGGAATTCAACACTGACCATGTTATCCAGAGTTTACCAGCAGCGCAGAGCGATTGTAGACTGCCAGATGTCAACTTCCACCAGAACTGGTAGTCAGGTCAGTCAGCTTCCTCAAGTCTACAATGAGGAGTGGACGTGGATGTCTGATATCTGTCAGGTGCTGAGTAACTTTGAGGAGTCAACACAGATGGTCAGTGGCGATGCCGCCATCATCAGCCTCACCATCCCGCTGCTTGGCCTGTTGAAAAACTCTCTGGTCAGCATGAAGTCGGAAGCTTTGCGCTCGTCACAAGAGACGGGGGAAGAATATTCCCTTGTTGATAGCCAAAGCACCCTGAGGTCTGTTTCTCAGCGCATATCGGAGGAGGTGGAGGTGGAGGAGGATGAGGAGGAAGAGGAGGAGAATGTTGGCGAGACACAAGAGGGGACCATTGTTGAGTCCTTCACTGTTCAGCGTGTATGGGCAGAAGAAGAGGAGTTGGAGGAGTTGGAGGAGGAGGAAATGGACAGTCAGGCCAGTGAGGGGAGTGAATTCTTACGCGTTGGTACTCTGGCGCATATGGCAGATTTCATGCTAGGCTGCCTATCCCGTGACCCTCGCGTTCAAAGAATTTATTCCAGCACCGATTACTGGGTGTTCACTCTCCTGGACCCACGGTACAAGCAAAATCTTCCCACTCTCATCCCTGGAGAGGAAAGGAGTGTGAGAATGCATGAATACCAGCAGGCCCTGGTGCACAAGCTGAAACAGTATTTCCCTTCTGACAGCGCTAGCGGCAGAGTGCGTAGTTCTGCGGGACAAGTAGCGAGGGAGAGTAGGCGAGCAGGCAGCTTGTCCAGCACTGGCAAGGGTACGCTTTACAAGGCTTTTGCCAGCTTTATGTCACCCCAGCAAGACACTGTCACCTGTCCCCAGTCTCGGCAGAGTAGGGCTGATCTTTACAGAAAGATGGTGAGGGAGTACGTAGCTGACCATACCATCGTCCTAAATGATCACACAGCTCCCTACAACTACTGGGTTTCAAAGCTGGACATGTGGCACGAACTGGCGCTGTACGCCTTGGAGGTTCTTGCCTGCCCTGCCGCTAGCGTCTTGTCCGAGCGGGTTTTCAGTGCAGCTGGTGGCATCATCACCGATAAGCGTACACGCCTGTCGACTGACAGCGCTGACAGGCTGACGCTTATTAAAATGAATAAAGGCTGGATTTCTCAGAATTTCCAATCTCCACCAGGTGAAGGAAGCTCAACCTGAATAATTGATCCACTCCTCCTCCTCCTCCTCATTTTCCTCCTTCTCCTCCTCTTTGTACAGTAAAGCAGAGGAAAATGGCTATTTTTTGACAGGGCCCACTGGCTCTTGCTATAGTACTTCATGCATTTAATTTTTCTGGAGGGCCACCTACCCGGTCCTCTGTTTGAAACAATTTTTGTGAGTGCCACATACAGGCACTCAATCTATTCCATTTTTCTGGAGGGCCACCTACCCGGTCCTCTGTTTTAAAAAATTTTTGGGACTGCCACATACAGGCACTCAATCTATTCCATTTTACTGCAGGGCCACCTACCTGCTCCTCTGGTTTGAACAATTTTTGGGACTGCCACATACAGGCACTCAATCTATTCCATTTTACTGGAGGGCCACCTACCTGCTCCTCTGGTTTGAAACATTTTTGGGACTGCCACATACAGGCACTCAATCTATTCCATTTTACTGCAGGGCCACCTACCTGCTCCTCTGGTTTGAAACATTTTTGGGACTGCCACATACAGGCACTCAATCTATTCCATTTTACTGGAGGGCCACCTACCTGCTCCTCTGGTTTGAAACATTTTTGGGACTGCCACATACAGGCACTCAATCTATTCCATTTTACTGCAGGGCCACCTACCTGCTCCTCTGGTTTGAACAATTTTTGGGACTGCCACATACAGGCACTCAATCTATTCCATTTTACTGCAGGGCCACCTACCTGCTCCTCTGGTTTGAACAATTTTTGGGACTGCCACATACAGGCACTCAATCTATTCCATTTTACTGCAGGGCCACCTACCTGCTCCTCTGGTTTGAAAAATGTTTGGGACTGCCACATACAGGCACTATCCAAATTAAATTGTCTCCATAGCAGCCTCCACACGTTGTCTCCATTGCTACCTCCAAAAGTCGTCCATATAGCTGCCTCCATACATCGTCCCTTTATCAAACGAGGTGTGTCAGGCAGAAATTTGGGTTGTTTTCATGGATTCCACATCAAAGTTGTTAACTTTGTCGCCACCCTGCTGTGTAATCCCCAAAATATACTGGCAAACTTTTACCATTTAGGGATATTATTTCAGCGCTTCTTGCGCATCTGTTTACATTCCCCTCACCCGGCATATCCTAAACTTATAAGAACGCTACTACACTTGATCTTATACAAAAGGTTCTTAGAAGTGCTGTTTGGGGAGTAGCCTAGAGACAGGGGCTTGGATTGGCGAAAGCTCGCCTGGCAGCGGAACGCCAGCTCCATGCGCATCATGCGCTTCTTGCGCATCTGTTTACATTCCCCTCACCCGCCATATCCCAAACTTATGAGAACGCTACTACACTTAACTTGGTGCAGGCTGGGACCGAGTCTGACCCTGGGGCTGGTCATATACTGCCGACGCAGAGAATTGCGGGGCCTACCTCGGTCCAGGTCTCAAAGGCCTACTATACCTCCTCCCACCCCTCCTCCACCTCCTCCTCCTCCGAATTACCATCCGTGGGCATGGCGCCATCAGTCGGTAGCTCTAGGCACAGCAGCAGTGCCGTTGCTAAGCGACAGCAGGCGGTGCTGAAACTGCTGAGCCTAGGCGATAAAAGGCACACCGCCCAAGAGCTATTACAGGGCATTCCACATCAAAGTTGTTAACTTTGTCGCCACCCTGCTGTGTAATCCCCAAAATATACTTGCAAACTTTTACCATTTAGGGATATTATTTCAGCGCTTCTTGCGCATCTGTTTACATTCCCCTCACCCGGCATATCCTAAACTTATAAGAACGCTACTACACTTGATCTTATACAAAAGGTTCTTAGAAGTGCTGTTTGGGGAGTAGCCTAGAGACAGGGGCTTGAATTGGCGAAAGCTCGCCTGGCAGCGGAGCGCCAGCTCCATGCGCATCATGCGCTTCTTGCGCATCTGTTTACATTCCCCTCACCCGGCATATCCTAAACTTATAAGAACGCTACTACACTTGATCTTATACAAAAGGTTCTTAGAAGTGCTGTTTGGGGAGTAGCCTAGAGACAGGGGCTTGAATTGGCGAAAGCTCGCCTGGCAGCGGAGCGCCAGCTCCATGCGCATCATGCGCTTCTTGCGCATCTGTTTACATTCCCCTCACCCGCCATATCCCAAACTTATAAGAACGCTACTACACTTAACTTGGTGCAGGCTGGGACCGAGTCTGACCCTGGGGCTGGTCATATACTGCCGACGCAGAGAATTGCGGGGCCTACCTCGGTCCAGGTCTCAAAGGCCTACTATACCTCCTCCCACCCCTCCTCCACCTCCTCCTCCTCCGAATTACCATCCGTGGGCATGGCGCCATCAGTCGGTAGCTCTAGGCACAGCAGCAGTGCCGTCGCTAAGCGACAGCAGGCGGTGCTGAAACTGCTGAGCCTAGGCGATAAAAGGCACACCGCCCAAGAGCTATTACAGGGCATTCCACATCAAAGTTGTTAACTTTGTCGCCACCCTGCTGTGTAATCCCCAAAATATACTTGCAAACTTTTACCATTTAGGGATATTATTTCAGCGCTTCTTGCGCATCTGTTTACATTCCCCTCACCCGGCATATCCTAAACTTATAAGAACGCTACTACACTTGATCTTATACAAAAGGTTCTTAGAAGTGCTGTTTGGGGAGTAGCCTAGAGACAGGGGCTTGGATTGGCGAAAGCTCGCCTGGCAGCGGAGCGCCAGCTCCATGCCAAGATCCAACTAACATAGTTTTAACTGCAGCACCTTTAATCTACTACTAGTTCACTGCCTCCATACATGGTCCCCTTATCAAACGAGCTGTGTCAGGCAGAATTTTGGGTTGTTTTCATGGCTTCCATGTTAACTTTGTCGCCACCCTGCTGTGTAATCCACAAAATATACTGGCAAACTTTTATCATGTACCGATATTATTTGAGCGCTTCTTGCTCACCTCCTTTGGTTCCTCTCTGCTACCCATTGGTTTGAAGCCTGAGTCCATTTAGGGTATGTTGCCATGCCTGCCGCTGCTGCCGCTGCCTCTGCATGCCGTCCCCTATAGTGTCAGGGTCAATTATTGGATGTTTTAGATGCTATCTAGCTTCATTCTGTCACTCTGTCATGGCCATGCTGTTGCCCATAATTTTGGCATAATGGTGCGATTATGCAGCCTCAGAGGCATCCATGCATGCTGCCCCTGCTGTTTCCTGTCCATTTCCGTGGTGTTTCCATCCTTTTCTGAGGTTCCCAGGTGTTTGGCCAAGCTTCCCTGTGCAGAGCCTTGGTCCCCTTGAAAAATGCTCGAGTCTCCCATTGACTTCAATGGGGTTCGTTATTCGAGACGAGCACTCGAGCATCGGGAAAAGTTCGTCTCGAATAACGAGTACCCGAGCATTTTAGTGTTCGCTCATCTCTATTAATAATATTAATGCATAGATGAGATTTTTATTGGATTATGATATTTTATATTTCTATATGGTTATTATTTTTTTGAATAACATACTATTTATATACCGTATATACTCGAGTATAAGCCGACCCGAGTATAAGCCGAGACCCCTAATTTTACCACAAAATACTGGGAAAATCTATTGACTCGAGTATAAGCCGAGGGTGGGAAATGCATTGGTCAGAGGCTCCCCAGTATATAGCCAGCCAGGCTCTGCCCCAGTGTATATAGCCAGCCAGCCCCTGCCCCAGTGTATATAGCCTGCCAGACCCTGCCCCAGTGTATATAGCCAGCCAGACCCTGCCCCAGTGTATATAGCCTGCCAGATCCTGCCCCAGTGTATATAGCCTGCCGCCGCTGCCGGACAGATCGCACAGAAGATATACAGGGGTTACCGGAAAGGTGAGTTTAGATATATTTATTTTTTTGACTCGAGTATAAGCCGAGTTTGGGTTTTTCAGCACATTTTTTGTGCTAAAAACTAGGCTTATACTCGAGTATGTAAGGTAATTTGCGCAATGAGTCTATGCATCATGAGGAGCGACGATCAAAAGGGTTGAAAGGGTTAACACCCGAGATCAGTGCTAGCACCGATTGCTGTTGTTTACAGTGGGTGTTTGCTGCAATATGCAGCAAACTCCATGTGTTTATGAAAAGAGCTCACTCTTTCAGCCTTCTTTTTATTTTTTAAGCATTACATGACATACATATATGTCATGGAGCATGAAGATGTTAAAGGTAAAATCCATCATGATAAACCAGGGACATTTCTCATAGATCCAGGTACCGTGACTGTGGTAATCTTCTTATATTTATTATCCATGGCCTCCTTCCTTCTAAAATCAACGTTTAAAAATTATGCTAATGAGACTGAGGAACTCTGTGGGCGTTGCCAGGGCTCCTCCATGCTGTAGCTTCACAGGCTGTCTGTTAAGCTGACTCCGCCTCCCTTCTTTCTCTCTCTGCCTGATGTTATCTAGCACAGCAGGAGGAGGCAAGTGCACAGTTTACCAGCCTGTGAAGCTACAGTGTGGAGGGGTTGTAGTATTTTAGAATTGCAAAAGTACAAAAGTCTTGCACAGAACTTGACTGAAGGGATTGTTGTGAATGTTCATGACTAGAGATGAGCGAACATACTCGTCCGAGCTTGATGCTCGATCGAGCATTAGCGTACTTGTAACTGCTCGTTGCTCAGACGAGTATTTCGCCCGCTCGAGAAAATGGCAGCTCCCGCCGTTTTGCTTTTTGGCGGCCAGAAACAGAGCCAATCACAAGCCAGGAGACTCTGCACTCCACCCAGCATGACGTGGTACCCTTACACGTCGATAGCAGTGGTTGGCTGGCCAGATCAGGTGACCCTGGGATAGACTAGCCGCTGCCCGCGCTGCTCGGATCATTCTCTGTCTGGATGCCGCTAGGGAGAGAGCTGCTGCTGGTCAGGGAAAGCGTTAGGGTGTTCTATTAGCTTACTGTTAGGCAGGAGTGATTCTACAACAACCCAACAGCCCTTCTTAGGGCTACAATAACGTTATACTTTTTTTTTTTTATTTGCTTGTGGCTGGGCTTGCTGGCACTAGTAGTGCAGCTAGTACCATATTGTGAGGAATTAGCAGGGGGACTTGGTACCATTGTGTTTAGCTCTTAGTGACACACATATCCACCTCAAACACCAAAGTGGGAAAATTTATTAGGGGTTTGATTTCAATTAGGCACAGTCTGGTAGTTTCTTTTTATTTTACGTTTATTTTTTTCATAACTCAGTGTCATCTCATCTTGCATAGTAGTGTGCTTTAATACTTGGCTAGAAAATAGCCATAGGAGAATCCAAACTGTCACGGGTGGTCCCGCGACCCACATCGCGGGTCGCGGGCTCACCCGTGCCGCCCTGCCCCCGCCAGCGCGCCGCCAGCGCATCTCACCCGTCCCGGCTCCTGGCTCGCTCCCCTCCGCTGTGCGCGCGCGTCCCCGACTGCTAGGGCGCGCGCGCGGCACCTTCTCCAAATTTAAAGGGCCAGCGCGCCATTAATTGGCGCTGGCCATATTGCCAAATTCTTCATAAGCCTGCCTCTTCCTGTTACCCTTGCCGGATCTTTGTGCCTCATAGCCTTAGAGAAAGCTTACTAGCGATTATTCCTGTGTTCCTGTGTATTCCTGCGTTCCCGTGTATTCCTGTGTTCCTGTGTGTTCCCGCTCCTGTGTTACCCGAGTTCCTCCGTGTTGCTGTGTTCCGTGTGCCTGTGTTCCCGTTCCCACCTGCCTGGACCTCCTGTTGCTGACCCCGGACTTGGACCTGACGTTGCATCTCTGCCGCCTGCCCTGACCCTGTGCCTGGACCTGTCTACGAGATTGTCATCTGCTAAGGTACCTCGACCTCGGCTGCCACCGTGGGCTAGTCACACCTGGGAACGACCTAGTGGTATCCTGCCGCAGCAAGTCCAACCCGCTTTGCGGCGGGCTCTGGTGAATACCAGGTGCCGCTAGGCTCCGGTTCCGGGTGTTGGCTAGTTACATCTCCCGCGGTGGTCCAGAGGATCCACTGATCCTGACAGTAAGATCCGGCCATGGATCCCGCCGAGGCTCCTTCTCCCAGTCAGCCTGATCTCGCCACCATCGTGATCCACCAGTCCCGGCAGATTGCTGCACAACGGAATCAACTGGAGCAAGTCACCGCCATGCTGCAACAGCTGCTAGCTACCCAGCATCAGCAACAGTCTCCTGAGGTGGCCGCTGCAACTCCTGCTACCCCGGCTTATCTCCCTGCTGCTGAACCCAGGCTACGTCTCTCTTTGCCCGGCAAGTATGACGGGGATCCCAAGATGTGCAGGGGCTTCATCACCCAGTGCTCCCTGCACATAGAACTTATGCCATCGCAATTTTCCACAGAGCGGTCCAAGGTGGCATTTGTCCTCAGCCTCCTTTCCGGGAAGGCCCTGGCCTGGGCTACTCCTCTTTGGGACAGGGATGACCCGGTTGTCACTACCCTCTCGGAATTTCTGGCAGAGTTCCGGTCAGTCTTCGAGGAACCGGCCCGAGCTTCCTCTGCGGAGTCTGCATTATTGAACCTGCGCCAGGGCAACTCATCTGTGGGAGAGTACGCGGTTCAGTTCCGCACCCTGGCTTCTGAACTTGCCTGGAACGATGCGGCCCTCATTGCTACCTTCAAGAAAGGACTTTCTGCGCAGGTCAAGGACGCGCTGGCAGCACGGGACCTGCCGTCAACTCTGAGTGGTCTGATCACCTTGGCCACTCGAATTGATGTGCGGTTTAAGGAGCGCGCTGAGGAACTACGCTCCGAGTACCCCCAAGGCCGTGTTAGACGTCTTCCTCGCCTGGCACCTGTATTCCAAAAGCCGCTTCAGCCCCCGGCTGAATCTTCTGCTGATGAACCTATGCAGGTGGACCGAGTCCGGCTTTCTCTACAAGAGCGTTCCAGGCGACGTCAGGAGAACCTGTGCATGTATTGTGCCAGCCCAGGGCACTTCGTCGGGGCTTGTCCTGTCCGCCCCCAACGTCCGGGAAACGCCAGCACCTAGGCTTCTCAGGAGAAGCGTCCCTAGGTGAGAATAAAGCTTCTCCACGCTTGACTCTCCCCGTACTCCTCAGCGTTGGCACTGGCACCCAGATCCAAGTTTCCGCCTTCCTGGATTCGGGCTCTACAGCGAACTTTATGGATGCTGCCCTGGTCTCCCAGCATCACTTCCCGGTGGTTCGTCTCAGGAAGCCATTGTCCATTGCCTCGGTCAGTGGCCAAATTCTCTCCGTGCCCATCCGGTTTCGCACAGAACCCCTGCTCCTGCAAGTTGGAGCATTACATAGAGAAAGACTGTCCTTTTTTGTGCTGCCCCAGTGCACTTCCACTCTCCTGCTGGGCCTTCCCTGGTTGCAACATCATGCCCCTGTTCTGGACTGGTCTTCTGGGGAGATTCTCCGCTGGGGTCCGGATTGTTCATCACACTGTATGAAGGTTCTACATCCGCTCCCTGTCGGGACTTCTACCTTGTCTCCTAAGCCTTTGGGGGGGCTTCCCGCTCCATACCAGGACTTCGCGGATGTGTTCTCCAAGAAACAAGCTGAGACCCTTCCTCCACATCGTCCCTACGATTGCCCCATCGACCTGCTGCCTGGATCTTCTCCTCCTCGGGGCCGGGTGTACCCGCTCTCGGTACCTGAAACAGCCGCCATGTCCGAGTATGTCCAGGAGAATCTACAAAGAGGCTTCATTCGTAAATCCTCCTCTCCGGCAGGCGCCGGCTTCTTTTTTGTCACCAAGAAAGATGGCTCTCTCCGCCCCTGTATTGACTATCGCGGTCTTAACAAGGTCACCGTTAAGAATCGCTATCCTCTGCCACTGATCACGGAGCTGTTTGATCGCCTACGGGGTGCGAGAGTCTTTACCAAGCTGGATCTTCGTGGGGCCTACAATCTTATCCGCATCAGGAGGGGCGATGAGTGGAAGACCGCCTTTAACACCCGTGATGGGCATTTTGAATATCTAGTTATGCCTTTCGGACTCTGTAATGCGCCAGCCGTTTTCCAAGAGTTTGTCAACGATATCTTCAGGGACTTATTGTACCGCTGTGTTGTGGTTTACCTGGATGACATCCTTGTGTATTCTGCTGACCTCGAGTCCCACCTTTCCCATGTACGGCAAGTGCTCAGCCGCCTCAGGGCCAACCATCTCTACGCCAAACTGGAGAAGTGCCTGTTTCATCAAAAAAGCCTTCCATTCCTCGGCTACATTATTTCCGATAAAGGCTTGCAAATGGATCCTGATAAGTTATCTGCGGTTCTTCAGTGGCCACGCCCAGTGGGACTACGGGCTATTCAAAGATTCCTGGGCTTCGCAAATTATTATAGACAATTCATTCCCCACTTCTCGACTCTGGTAGCTCCTATGGTGGCGCTAACGAAGAAAGGTGTCAATTCTCGTGCCTGGCCCCCAGCGGCTGACCAGGCCTTCACGAGACTAAAGTCTGCTTTTTCTTCTGCATCTGTCCTTACCAGACCAGATACCGAGAAGCCATTTTTTGTGGAGGTTGATGCCTCCTCCGTAGGAGCTGGAGCGGTCCTTACTCAGAAGGGGCCTAGGGGCCGTACTCTATCTTGCGGCTTCTTCTCCAAAATTTTCTCTCCTGCAGAGAGGAATTATTCTATTGGAGATCGTGAGCTTCTGGCCATCAAGCTTGCCTTGGAGGAGTGGCGTCATCTGTTGGAGGGAGCCAGATTTCCAGTCAGCATCTACACTGACCACAAGAACCTCCAATACCTACAGTCGGCTCAGCGGTTGAACCCGCGTCAAGCCCGGTGGTCTCTCTTCTTTTCCCGTTTTGACTTCCAAATCCATTTTCGCCCTGCCGAGAAAAACATCAAGGCTGACGCCTTGTCCCGTGCTTCGGATGTTATGGGGGAGGACTGTGCCCCGAGATACATAGTTCCTCCTGAGAGACTTGTGCTGGCAGCGCCGGTGGACCTCCGGCAATTACCTCCCGGCAAGACTTACGTGCGACCTGGTCTTCGAAAGAGGATTCTGACCTGGGGACATTCCTCTCGTGTGGCTGGGCACCCTGGGGTGCAGCGCTCTGTGGCCCTAATTTCCCGATTCTATTGGTGGCCTGATTTGGTCAAGGACGTTCGGGATTTTGTGCGGTCCTGTACCTCTTGTGCTCGTAATAAGCCCTCACGACAAAAACCAGCTGGTCTTCTGTTGCCGTTACCCGTGCCTACTTGCCCGTGGTCTCACGTGGCTATGGATTTTATTACAGATCTGCCACCATCATCTGGCAATACCGTTATCTGGGTGGTAACCGACCGCTTTTCCAAAATGTCTCATTTTGTTCCTCTGCCAGGCCTGCCGTCTGCTCCACACCTTGCCAGCCAGTTCTTCACCCACATCTTTCGCCTACATGGACTTCCGTTGCACATCGTCTCGGACCGAGGGGTCCAGTTTGTCTCCCGCTTCTGGCGAGCCCTGTGTAATCAACTGCAGATAAAACTGGACTTCTCTTCTGCGTACCATCCTCAATCTAATGGACAGGTTGAAAGAGTTAACCAGACTTTGGGCTGTTACCTGCGTCACTTTGTCTCTGCCCGTCAGGATAACTGGTCCACTTTGCTACCTTGGGCAGAGTTCTCTTATAACTCCCTGGATTCGGAGTCTGCTGGTGCATCACCCTTCTTTGTTCTATATGGAAGACATCCACGTCCACCCCTACCTCTCTCCGTGTCTGCTGATGTTCCTGCTGTGGAAGAGTTGGTAACGGACCTTAAAGCTATTTGGGAACAGACTCGTCAGTCCCTGCTTCAGGCCTCTGCCCGCACCAAGACTCAGGCCGATAAAAAACGCAGGTCTCCTCCCATCTTCTCTCCAGGGGATAAAGTGTGGCTGTCTTCAAAATATGTCCGGTTGAAGATTCCCAGCTACAAGCTTGGCCCTCGCTATCTGGGTCCATTTGAGGTGCTGAAGCGTATTAACCCTGTGGCCTATAAGCTGCGCCTTCCTCCCACCATGCGCATCCCGAACTCCTTTCATGTCTCCCTGCTCAAGCCTGTCATCTTGAATCGCTTCTCCCAGCAAGATCCTCCTCCTACTCCAGTGGCGGACTCTACCAACACCTATGAGGTAAAAGAGATCTTGGACATGAAGACGGTGAGGGGGAAGCGGTTCTTCTTGGTTGACTGGAGGGGGTTCGGTCCTGAAGAAAGGTCGTGGGAGCCAGAGGACAACATATTGGATCGTAGTCTTCTGCAGAGGTTCCTCCAGCCTAGGAGGAGGGGGAGGCCGAAGGGGGGGGGTACTGTCACGGGTGGTCCCGCGACCCACATCGCGGGTCGCGGGCTCACCCGTGCCGCCCTGCCCCCGCCAGCGCGCCGCCAGCGCATCTCACCCGTCCCGGCTCCTGGCTCGCTCCCCTCCGCTGTGCGCGCGCGTCCCCGACTGCTAGGGCGCGCGCGCGGCACCTTCTCCAAATTTAAAGGGCCAGCGCGCCATTAATTGGCGCTGGCCATATTGCCAAATTCTTCATAAGCCTGCCTCTTCCTGTTACCCTTGCCGGATCTTTGTGCCTCATAGCCTTAGAGAAAGCTTACTAGCGATTATTCCTGTGTTCCTGTGTATTCCTGCGTTCCCGTGTATTCCTGTGTTCCTGTGTGTTCCCGCTCCTGTGTTACCCGAGTTCCTCCGTGTTGCTGTGTTCCGTGTGCCTGTGTTCCCGTTCCCACCTGCCTGGACCTCCTGTTGCTGACCCCGGACTTGGACCTGACGTTGCATCTCTGCCGCCTGCCCTGACCCTGTGCCTGGACCTGTCTACGAGATTGTCATCTGCTAAGGTACCTCGACCTCGGCTGCCACCGTGGGCTAGTCACACCTGGGAACGACCTAGTGGTATCCTGCCGCAGCAAGTCCAACCCGCTTTGCGGCGGGCTCTGGTGAATACCAGGTGCCGCTAGGCTCCGGTTCCGGGTGTTGGCTAGTTACATCTCCCGCGGTGGTCCAGAGGATCCACTGATCCTGACACAAACGGCTTACTTACGCCTACAGTAGCGTTATATATATTTGATTTCTGGTTGATCTGCTGGTGGCTGTAGTTGCTGAAGTGCATCTACTAGCAAATTGTGAGCAATTTGGAGTGAGACTTGCGACCACTGTGTTTTGCGCTTAGTGACGCACATATCCATCGCAAAGACCGAAGTTGGAAAATTTATTAGGGCCCGGGGTTGGATTTCAATTAGGCACAGTCTGCCATTTCCTTTTTTATTTTACGTTTATTTTTTTAATAACTCAGCGTCATCTCATCTGGCATAGCAGTGTGCTTTCATACTTGGCTAGAAAATAGCCATAGCAATAGGATAGCATCGTTTGATTTTAAAAACTAAAAAACACACAAAAAAAAAAAAACCACAAAAAAAAGTTAAAAAAAAAATTAAAGTTATAACTCTCATTTTCAAAATGTTTAACCCGAGGGCTAGGGGTAGAGGACGAGGGCGGGGACGTGGGCGTCCAACTACTGCAGGGGTCAGAAGCCGTGGTCCTGGGCGGGGTGAGACACCACCTGCTTATGAGGGAGCAGGGGAACGCCGCAGAGCTACACTCCCTAGGTTCATGTCTGAAGTTACTGGGACTCGTGGTAGAGCACTGTTGAGGCCAGAACAGTGCGAACAGTTGATGTCGTGGATTGCCGACAATGCTTCGAGCAATTTGTCCACCAGTCAGTCTTCCACGCAGTCCACCCATGTCACCGAAATCGGCACTCCTCCAGCTCCTGCACCTCAGCCTCCTCCCCCCCAGTCTGCCCCCTCCCAGCAAAATTTGCCATTTGAACCGGCATACTCTGAGGAACTGTTTTCTGGACCCTTTCCCACAGTCACAAACCACTTGTCCGGTTGCTGATGAGCAATTTTCCGATGCCCAGGTTTTCCACCAGTCGCAGTCTGTGGGTGATGATGACCTTGTTGACGTACTGGAAGAAGTGTGTAAAGAGGTGTCCGACGATGAGGAGACACGGTTGTCAGACAGTGGGGAAGTTGTTGTCAGGGCAGGAAGTCCGAGGGGGGAGCAGACTGAGGGATCGGAGGATGATGAGGTGACAGACCCAAGCTGGGTTGAGAGGCCGGGTGAACACAGTGCTTCTGAGACGGAGGAGAGTCCTCGACCAGAACAGGTTGGAAGAGGCAGTGGTGGGGCCAGACGGAGAGGCAGGGCCAGAGCTGGTGCATCAGCGCCAAATGTGTAAACTAGTGAAGCTCCCGTGGCGAGGGCTCCTGCGGCGAGGGCTAGATTTTCAGAAGTCTGGAGGTTCTTTAAGGAAACACCGGATGACCGACGGACTGTGGTGTGCCACATTTGCCAAACCAGGATCAGCAGGGGTTCCACCACTAATAGCTTAACTACCACCAGTATGCGCAGGCATATGAATGCTAAACACCCCACTCAGTGGCAACAAGCGCGTTCACCTCCGGCCGTGCACACCACTGCTCCTTCCCCTGTGTCAGCTGATAGTCAGCCCCCTGCCCAGGACCCTGCCACAAAAACCCCATCGTCGCCTCCACGATCCTCCACAGCATCCAGCTCTCCATACCCCAGACGCTGGAGCGGAAACGCAAATATAGTGCAACCCACCCGCACGCCCAAGCCCTTAATGTGCACATCTCCAGATTGCTAAGCCTGGAGATGCTGCCCTATAGGCTAGTAGAGACCGAGGCCTTTCGCAGCCTCATGGCGGCGGCCGCCCCTCGGTATTCGGTCCCCAGCCGCCACTACTTTTCCCGATGTGCCGTCCCAGCCCTGCACCAGCACGTGTCAGACAACATAATCCGTGCCCTGACCAACGCCGTTTCTGACAAGGTCCACCTGACCACGGACACGTGGACGAGTGCTGCCGGGCAGGGCCACTATATATCGCTGACGGCACATTGGGTTAACTTGGTGGAGGCTGGGACCGAGTCTGACCCTGCGGCTGGTCATATACTGCCGACGCCGAGGATTGCGGGGCCTACCTCGGTCCAGGTGTTTCAGGCCTACTATGCCTCCTCCTCCTCCCACCCCTCCTCCACCTCCTCCTCCGAACGACCATCCGTGGGCATGGCGCCATCAGTCGGTAGCTCTAGGCACAGCAGCAGTGCCGCCGCTAAGCGACAGCAGGCGGTGCTCAAACTGCTGAGCCTAGGCGATAAAAGGCACACCGCCCAAGAACTATTACAGGGCATCACGGCGCAGACTGATCTGTGGCTGGCACCGCTGAACCTGAAGCCAGGCATGGTTGTGTGTGACAACGGCCGTAACCTGGTGGCGGCTCTGCAACTCGGCAGACTGACACATGTGCCATGCCTGGCCCATGTGTTAAATCTGATAGTTCAGCGTTTCCTCAAGACATACCCCAATCTGTCTGATTTGCTCACGAAGGTGCGCCGCATCTGTGCGCATTTCAGGAAGTCCAGCACAGATGCTGCCACTCTCAGGGCAGCGCAGCGCCGCCTCCAACTGCCCGCTCACCGACTGTTGTGCGACGTGCCCACGAGGTGGAATTCAACACTGACCATGTTATCCAGAGTTTACCAGCAGCGCCGAGCGATTGTAGACTGCCAGATGTCAACTTCCACCAGAACTGGTAGTCAGGTCAGTCAGCTTCCTCAAGTCTACAATGAGGAGTGGACGTGGATGTCTGATATCTGTCAGGTGCTGAGTAACTTTGAGGAGTCAACACAGATGGTCAGTGGCGATGCCGCCATCATCAGCCTCACCATCCCGCTGCTTGGCCTGTTGAAAAACTCTCTGGTCAGCATGAAGTCGGAAGCTTTGCGCTCCTCACAAGAGACGGGGGAAGAAGATTCCCTTGTTGATAGCCAAAGCACCCTTAGGTCTGTTTCTCAGCGCATATCGGAGGAGGTGGAGGTGGAGGAGGATGAGGAGGAAGAGGAGGAGAATGTTGGCGAGACACAAGAGGGGACCATTGTTGAGTCCTTCACTGTTGAGCGTGTATGGGCAGAAGAAGAGGAGTTGGAGGAGTTGGAGGAGGAGGAAATGGACAGTCAGGCCAGTGAGGGGAGTGAATTCTTACGCGTTGGTACTCTGGCGCATATGGCAGATTTCATGCTAGGCTGCCTATCCCGTGACCCTCGCGTTCAAAGAATTTATTCCAGCACCGATTACTGGGTGTTCACTCTCCTGGACCCACGGTACAAGCAAAATCTTTCCACTCTCATCCCTGGAGAGGAAAGGAGTGTGAGAATGCATGAATACCAGCACGCCCTGGTGCACAAGCTGAAACAGTATTTCCCTTCTGACAGCACTAGCGGCAGAGTGCGTAGTTCTGCGGGACAAGTAGCGAGGGAGAGTAGGCGAGCAGGCAGCTTGTCCAGCACTGGCAAGGGTACGCTTTACAAAGCTTTTGCCAGCTTTATGTCACCCCAGCAAGACACTGTCACCTGTCCCCAGTCTCGGCAGAGTAGGGCTGATCTTTACAGAAAGATGGTGAGGGAGTACGTAGCTGACCATACCATCGTCCTAAATGATCACACAGCTCCCTACAACTACTGGGTTTCAAAGCTGGACATGTGGCACGAACTGGCGCTGTACGCCTTGGAGGTTCTTGCCTGCCCTGCCGCTAGCGTCTTGTCCGAGCGGGTTTTCAGTGCAGCTGGTGGCATCATCACCGATAAGCGTACACGCCTGTCGACTGACAGCGCTGACAGGCTGACGCTTATCAAGATGAATAAAGGCTGGATTTCTCCTAATTTCCAATCTCCACCAGGTGAAGGAAGCTCAACCTGAATAATTTATCCACTCCTCCTCCTCCTCATTTTCCTCCTTCTCCTCCTCTTTGTACAGTAAAGCAGAGGAAACTGGCTATTTTTTGACAGGGCCCACTGGCTATAGCTATAGTACTTTATGCATTTAATTTTTATGGAGGGCCACCGACCCGGTCCTCTGTTTTAAACAATTTTTGGGAGTGCCACATACAGGCACTTAATCTATTCAATTTTTCTGGAGGGCCACCTACCTGCTCCTCTGGTTTGAAAACTTTTTTGGACTGCCACATACAGGCACTCAATCTATTCCATTTTTCTGGAGGGCCACCTACCTGCTCCTCTGGTTTGAAAACTTTTTTGGACTGCCACATACAGGCACTCAATCTATTCCATTTTTCTGGAGGGCCACCTACCTGCTCCTCTGGTTTGAAAACTTTTTTGGACTGCCACATACAGGCACTCAATCTATTCCATTTTTCTGGAGGGCCACCTACCTGCTCCTCTGGTTTGAAAACTTTTTTGGACTGCCACATACAGGCACTCAATCTATTCCATTTTTCTGGAGGGCCACCTACCTGCTCCTCTGGTTTGAAAACTTTTTTGGACTGCCACATACAGGCACTCAATCTATTCCATTTTTCTGGAGGGCCACCTACCTGCTCCTCTGGTTTGAAAACTTTTTTGGACTGCCACATACAGGCACTCAATCTATTCCATTTTTCTGGAGGGCCACCTACCTGCTCCTCTGGTTTGAAAACTTTTTTGGACTGCCACATACAGGCACTTAATCTATTCAATTTTTCTGGAGGGCCACCTACCTGCTCCTCTGGTTTGAAAACTTTTTTGGACTGCCACATACAGGCACTCAATCTATTCCATTTTTCTGGAGGGCCACCTACCTGCTCCTCTGGTTTGAAAACTTTTTTGGACTGCCACATACAGGCACTCAATCTATTCCATTTTTCTGGAGGGCCACCTACCTGCTCCTCTGGTTTGAAAACTTTTTTGGACTGCCACATACAGGCACTCAATCTATTCCATTTTTCTGGAGGGCCACCTACCTGCTCCTCTGGTTTGAAAACTTTTTTGGACTGCCACATACAGGCACTCAATCTATTCCATTTTTCTGGAGGGCCACCTACCTGCTCCTCTGGTTTGAAAACTTTTTTGGACTGCCACATACAGGCACTCAATCTATTCCATTTTTCTGGAGGGCCACCTACCTGCTCCTCTGGTTTGAAAACTTTTTTGGACTGCCACATACAGGCACTCAATCTATTCCATTTTTCTGGAGGGCCACCTACCTGCTCCTCTGGTTTGAAAACTTTTTTGGACTGCCACATACAGGCACTCAATCTATTCCATTTTTCTGGAGGGCCACCTACCTGCTCCTCTGGTTTGAAAACTTTTTTGGACTGCCACATACAGGCACTTAATCTATTCAATTTTTCTGGAGGGCCACCTACCTGCTCCTCTGGTTTGAAAACTTTTTTGGACTGCCACATACAGGCACTCAATCTATTCCATTTTTCTGGAGGGCCACCTACCTGCTCCTCTGGTTTGAAAACTTTTTTGGACTGCCACATACAGGCACTATCCAAATTGAATTATCTCCACACGTTGTCTCCATTGCTACCTCCAAAAGTCGTCCATATAGCTGCCTCCATACATCGTCCCTTTATCAAACGAGGTGTGTCAGGCCGAAATTTGGGATGAACTGGACTGAACAAGAACCACACTGCATCTCCAGGCTGTGCCAGCTCCAAATACATCTGTGAAAAAACACCTTCAATGGTAGTAATGTATCACTCTTTGATGCTTGTTTTCTTGTTTGTTTGCATAGCATATTCTGCTAAGTATGATATTGTGACAAGTACAATGCAGTTACACATTAAATAGATGTAACATCAAGCTCTCTCCTCTTTCTACAGTTATATATCTCTGATTGCAAAATGCTTTTCCTTGACCATTATACAAACACTTATTCCTTTTGTGTCATCCCCTCATCCTCATAGACTGTAAGCTCTTTTGTCAACCCCTCATCCTCATAGACTGTAAGCTCTTGTGTCCTCCATCATTCTCATAGACTGTAAGCTCTTGTGTCACCCCCTCATCCTCATAGACTGTAAGCTCTTGTGTCACCTCCTCATCCTCATAAACTGTAAGCTATTGTGTTCCCCCTTCATCCTCATAAACTGTAAGCTCTTGTGCTCCCCCCCTCATCCTCATAGACTGTAAGCTCTTTTGTCCTCCATCATTCTCATAGACTGTAAGCTCTTGTGTCACCCCCTCATCCCCATAGACTGTAAGCTCTTGTGTCACCCCCTCATCCTCATAGACTGTAAGTTCTTGTGTCACCCCCTCATCCTCATAGACTGTAAGTTCTTGTGTCACCCCCTCATCCTCATAGACTGTAAGCTCTTGTGTCACCTCCTCATGCACATAGACTGTAAGTTCTTGTGTCACCCCTTCATCCTCAGACTGTAATCTCTTGTGTCACCTCCTCATCCTCATAGACTGTAAGCTCTTGTGTCACCCCCTCATCCTCATAGACTGTAAGCTCTTGTGTCACCCCCTCATCCTCATAGACTGTAAGCTCTTGTGTCACCCCCTCATCATCATAGACTGTAAGCTCTGGTGTCACCCCCTCATCCTCATAGACTGTAAGCTCTTGTGTCACCCCCTCATCCTCATAGACTGTAAGCTCTTGTGTCACCCCCTCATCCTCATAGACTGTAAGCTCTTGTGTCACCCCCTCATCATCATAGACTGTAAGCTCTGGTGTCACCCCCTCATCCTCATAGACTGTAAGCTCTTGTGTCACCCCCTCATCCTCATAGACTGTAAGCTCTTGTGTCACCCCCTCATCATCATAGACTGTAAGCTCTTGTGTCACCCCTTCATCCTCATAGACTGTAAGCTCCTGTGTCACCCCCTCATCCTCATAGACTGTAAGCTCTTGTGTCACTCCTCATCCTCATAGACTGTAAGCTCTTGTGCCCCCCTCATCCTCATAGACTGTAAGCTCTTGTGTCACCCCCTCATCATCATAGACTGTAAGCTCTGGTGTCACCCCCTCATCCTCATAGACTGTAAGCTCTTGTGTCACCCCCTCATCCTCATAGACTGTAAGCTCTTGTGTCACTCCCTCATCCTCATAGACTGTAAGCTCTTGTGTCACCCTCTCATCCTCATAGACTGTAAGCTCTTGTGTCACCCCTCATCCTCATAGACTGTAAGCTCTTTTGCCCCCCTCATCCTCATAGACTGTAAGCTCTTGTGTCCCCCCTCATCCTCATAGACTGTAAGCTCTTGTGTCACCCCTTCATCCTCATAGACTGTAAGCTCCTGTGTCACCCCCTCATCCTCATAGACTGTAAGCTCTTGTGTCACTCCTCATCCTCATAGACTGTAAGCTCTTGTGTCACCCCTTCATCCTCATAGACTGTAAGCTCCTGTGTCACCCCCTCATCCTCATAGACTGTAAGCTCTTGTGTCACTCCTCATCCTCATAGACTGTAAGCTCTTGTGCCCCCCTCATCCTCATAGTGTAAAAAGCCCTGTGGAATATAATGCTGTTATATACCGATAATTATTATTATTGTTGCAGAGAATGGAGAAAGTTTCAGATACTTGGGGATTTCGGTGTCAGGTGACATCAAAGAGTTTTTGTTCTTACTCCATAAGGTGAGATCTTGCATGGAGTCTCAGACTGAGGAAGATTGACAGGGATCTTGTGTTTCAGAGGCTGCCACTCCCTATAGTATATATTTCTTATACCCCACAGAAACCTGAGAGATTTCGTTGGATCGACACTCTTGGTGGTGTTGGAACTTCAGGGGATGTTCTAGAAAGGTTGAGAGACTAAGAACATTCCCTTACCAAGGGAACAAACAAGGAACAGATAAGGAACCTAGTAAAAAAGCACGCAAAGGACTAGACAGAGGCAAAAGCAAAGGGCTACTGCCAGCGGTGTCAACCAAGTGATGCCCCCTTTTTTAATTTTCCCATGAACATAGCTACAGCTAAAGTGCACAGGAAAGGACCATAGTAATAAAGCAGCCAAAGAACTAGACAATGAAATACAGACATGGCTCAAATTAGGATATACAAGCCAAAACGGAGCCATCGGCCATTAGTGGCCGTGCACCCATTGCTGGATATGGGGGACATACAGGTATATACGGCGTATATATGTTGGGCGTATATACGTCCCCCTTATGTGTGTGTGAATGTAGCCTTACTTTGTAAAACAGCCGGAGGTGCTCAAACTGACGGCGCCCAAATGCTTGTCGGCTTCCCGGCTTTTAGTTTATGCATATTTCCCCCACTGCAAGCCGCCTCCTGCTTCCAGCCGGGGAACTAGGAGAGCGCACACGCCAAATCACTGGCCAAATCGCTCGGCTGGCGCTCGGCAATTTCCCGAAGCTCCATTTAGATGTATGGAGCAGAACGGTCATGCACGGCCGTCTGCTCCATAAACCTCCGGGAGTGACTAAGGGTTCGACTGAGGTACCTGGGGACCCATCAGACCCCTTGTTCTCGTGATCTGTGGGAATCTCATCACTGAGACCTAAAGAATATCAATCTATTTATCTATTGTATCTACAATATGTAACCAGATCTAACTCTCTATTTATCTATGAATGAACGTTTTTTTGGAATGTTATTGCCTCAATTCACTGTTTGTTGTTGTGCCCTATTTGCCATTACATTGGGGCAGATTTACTTACCCGGTCCTGTCGTGATCCCGCGGCGCGTTGTCCGACAAGGATTCGGGTCCGGCGTGATTCACTAAGGTCGCGCGCCCGAGTTCCTGCATCCGTCACTTCTGCGCCGAGGTCACCTGCTTCTCCCTGGTGCATGTAAGTGCTTGTCTTGCGACACAATTCTAAATGTTAAGTTCCACGCGTTGTCCGAATCCGTTGGGTTGTCTGACGGTCCACCCCCCTATTTCTGTCTCGTGCAAGCCTGCACTGATGCGCCAAAATACGATTGCGCGCGGCAAAATCCCAGGGCAATTCGGCGCAAAACAAAAATTGTCGGGAAACCCAACGAAAATGCATCCGACGGACCTTTGTGTCTCTTTACAGATGTTTACGTCTGATGTATTATACTATTACGCCTATATGGGCGCAAATAATTGCACAAAACGCCGGTCCTGACCATGCTGTTATGGTTTGCGCAACAAATTGCGCCTTTTTTAAAAAATTTGCGTCTAATGAGGCACAAAAAAACCCTGCATTTGACAAAGAGCCAAAACAACAAAGACAAATGAGGTGGAAAAAAAAAACTCACAACAGGCGCAAAAAGAACTCAGAGAAGGGGGAAATAAGATAAATGACCCCCATAGCTATCTATTTCTAATCTATCTTTATATATTATATTTATTTTTATTTTATTCAATTCTTCTGAAATAAATCTTTGAATATGTATCCTTTTTTTTTAACAATTTTTCTTTTTTAAACTTATTTTCAATTTCGAAATTGAGGTGCCATTTCTTTACCACCCAAACTTCTGTATAAATCCCCGTATCTTTCCATCACCACCGGCACCTTTCAATTCCATTTTCTGAAATATCTCATGTAACATTATTCCTAACAATATTTCCAGCTCCTAATAAATAAATAAACTTCCATGTCATTTACATAAATCTATTTTCCCAATTGTGTATTTTTTACCATCATCCGTATTAATACTCGGGGGCCCCATTGACTAGAAGTGGAGAGTCTGTGATCTGGCTCGGCTACGCGGGGGCAATAAATTATTCCTATAATGACATGCTAATTAAAATTTTTGCTTGTAACTCATGTAAACGATTGAGATCCGGCAAATTGTCCCGGTGTCAGTAGGACATCTCTAACAAGTGCAAATTGAATAACATGCTATCCTGCACTATTAGTCCCGGCTCGCGTCGCCAGAATTTGATGGCCGGGGCTATTGTAAGGGGCTGATTGATAAATGCTGAGACGAATTTGTCAAAACAACAGGAGCTGCGCCCGGTGGGACATCAATATGCTCCATTCAGGGCTTTTTTTTCCAACACAAAAAAAATTGTCAGATAAAATTAAGACTAGTCGCTAACCAGCCATGGAGATTGTAGCAGACATCGTGTATAGCCGTCATAGGCATCGCACTAGTGACCTCTGTAGCAAAGGTTAACATTTCCAAGTAGGCCGAGCCATGGCGCTCAGCTGCCCAGGCTTTGTAGAGCATTTCCTGCCAGATCTCCGCACAGATGCGACGCCCTAAGCTATAATCTGCGCTCTAGTCTACATGACAAATGGCACAGGCCAGATTATTGCATTATATATTAAGTCCTACAAGTCTGTAAATTATAAGAAAGCTACTGTTCCCTCCGACAAGCCGCCACTTTTTATGCCTTTAATGCAATCACCGTAATAAAATAAAATCTTCTCCAATAAATACATTGCAAAAAAGAGTAAACAAAAAGTTGGGCCCGGGAAGTGGAATTAACCGTTTATCTCCAGTCTCCAGGCTGATGCCACCCATAAGCCTCAGCCGTCCATCTGTTGTGCTGTCGCAGGCGTTGCGCTGCTCTGCGTTGCATGTATGAGCGGCCGGGGAGGAGATTTCCTCCGCTGACATACTTTGGATAAATGAAGGGAGCAGTCACTGTGTGAAATGACAGTGTTTCCCAGAACCCTTTCAGTAATAGTCTGGTGAAATGTCACAAATAACTATAATGGGCAGACACTTGCTGTCAGCAGACGGAGGAAACAAAATTGTCCTGTGCATCAACGCAAAGGTGTGAGAGGGCGGACATCCAAATAGCACGCGGGCGAAATGACGGGAACTTTTCTTCTGCTCACCAGACTGAAATATGATTTGATTATTGATTATGTCATAGAACAGAACCCAGACCTTACAGCTGTGCATCATTATAGTGTGATGAATAGATAGATAGATATGAGATAGATGATAGATAGATAGATAGATAGATAGATAGATATGAGATAGATAGATAGATGATAGATATGAGATAGATAGATAGATAGATAGATAGATATATATGAGATAGATAGATAGATAGATAGATATGAGATAGAAAGATAGATAGATAGATAGATAGATAAATAAATAAAGTAAAAAGCGGGCAGCACTCCATGGTTCAAAATTTCAAAATAAAAGGTGAACTTTATTGAACAAGTGGCGACGTTTCGGTGTGTAACACCGAAACGTCGCCACTTGTTCAATAAAGTTCACCTTTTATTTTGAAATTTTGAACCATGGAGTGCTGCCCGCTTTTTACTTTATTTATCTACAAGAGGATCAAGCCAGAACCTTTGTGGGCGCTGCACCCCTCCTTATTAGGAGTCCATAAGATTGTGCTGACTTGGATTTTACTTCTTCTAGATAGATAGATAGATAGATAGATAGATATGAGATAGATAGATAGATAGATAGATAGATATGAGATAGATAGATAGATAGATAGATAGATAGATAGATAGATAGATATGAGATAGTTAGTTAGATAGATAGATAGATAGATAGATAGATAGATAGATAGATAGGTGATAGATAGATAGATAGATAGATAGGAGATAGATAGATAGATAGATAGATAGATAGATAGAAGATAGATATGAGATAGATAGATAGATAGATAGATAGATAGATAGATAGATAGATAGATAGAAATGAGATATATAGATAGATAGATAGATAGATAGATATGAGATAGATAGATAGATAGATAGATAGATAGATAGATAGATATTAGATAGATATGAGATAGATAGATAGATAGATAGATAGATAGATAGATAGATATGAGATAGATAGATAGATGATGGATAGATAGATATGAGATAGATATGTTAAGTTTTATGTTTTCCATGCTTTTGCATGTATTCTGTATGATAATGAGCTAATGAATTGTCACCTTCCACTTCCTATATAAACCTTGCTTGATAAAGTCTTTATGGATCAGACGAAACGTATCTATTGGAGTGCTGCCTGCTTATGACATAGATTAATATTGAATATACAGATAGATACAGATTTAGATTTAGATACACAGATATGGTTAAATAATAGACAGATATTAGATAAATAAATGACAGATTCTTTCTCCTTTCTGAAGACAAGTGATAAATATGCGCTACTGAGCCTCTGGCTGCGCCATTTGTATGGAGGTGGCATAGGGGGAGACATAGGTGCAGTTAAATCTGATAAATCCTCCCTAATGTATCTAAAGGAAATCATTCCATAGATAAATCAAAGAGAAAGATTGCTAAAAAAAAAATGAAAAGGCAGCCATGACTTACGATACATCTGCCCCTGTATGTTCAGAACACATCCCCAAAGTAACATCCTAGTACCTCCTACATTATCATATCCCACAATTATTTCACACACTGCCCCCAATTTAACACAAACCCACCAGATTCCGAAATCAGTAACCCAAACCCTTGTACTGTATAGAAAATGACTGCTGTGGGGGATTAGGACCCTGACCTATCAGAAGAATGGGATACACCGCCCCCCATTACAGTTCTGTGAAAATAGAAAAGCAAAGTCAATATAAGTCTTTAGAAATTTTGTTGCTCCTTTTTTAATATTATTAGATTTTTGTTTGGAGCATTTTACAATATTTCATGAAATATTGGTGGGGGTGGGGGGGTCACTCCGTTTCGGGGAAGTTCTGTGACATCTCATTACTGATGGCAGAATTATTTTATTTTTTTTTTATGCATGAAAAATGAAAAGTGAAATGTGGAGATTAGAAATGTCACATTTGCTTGTTCTAATTGTTTTAATACCCTTAGTGGCATGTGGCAAATCCTCTGGAGGTATTAAAGGTTAAATATTGGGCACGGGGGCAGGACGTGTCCTTAATAACGTAAATAAGACACATGGACCATTGTGTATAGACAATAAATAACCCGCTGCTTGTATATCACAAGTATAGATATAGAGGAGACGGGGCCCACAGCTTCCGAAATGATCAGATCCATATGTTACATGGCTGGATTAGCAGGGGATTAGATACTTCCATAGAGAGAAGCAGAGATTTATTTCTGTGTCACATATTTAGCATTTCACTATCTAATAGTTATTGTTATGATTATTATCAGAATGTATTATTTATTTTGTAGAATTAATTCTATATATATGAAGTATTATGGAGCTATTCTGTATAATTGAGAAGTAAGTGAATACAGATAAATGTATTAGATGATAAATGATAGATAGATAGATAGATGATAGAGATAGATAGATATACAAAAAAAAGAAAAAAAGCAGCACAGTCTTTGAGAGAAAAAGAGTTGATGGGTGCTATCCTCACTCTCACCAGTAAGAGTGTAGTAGATATCCAGCGAAATGAAAGCAGGCAGCACTCCAAAATAGTGAAAAAACAAGGGTGTTTATTCCACCTCCCGCAACGTTTCGGCTGTAGTCTCAGCCTTTGTCAAGCAGTGAGTGTCAGGAAGTTCACAGATATATATAGTCACCGTGTGATGACATCATACAAAAAGGTAAACAGTGCATATACATAGAATATATACAATTGCAACAACAGTCAAATATACAATATACAATAGTGTGTAGATGATACATGGATACAGCATCAAGTAAAGCATTTACAACTTAGTGTAAAAAAGTGCAAAAGTGTATAGATAAGCATATGAGTAAGATTCACCTGTAAAGGATCCACCTCCTGGCTCAAAACAAAACAAAACGGCGTTTCCCTGACGCTACTGCGCATGTCTGTAGGTTGTAATGGTAAGCAGATACACATGTGTGCATATTGCGCGTGCGCCTAAATTGGCGCATGCGCCTAAATTGGCGCATCGTGCGTGCGCATAAATTATGCACGTGCGCATAAATTATCGGTGCGACTCGCGCATGCGCCTGAGTTATTTGGCGCATCGCGCGTGCGCCTAAATAATCGGCGCTTGATCACGTGCCAATTGAAAGAGGGGGGTTACCTGGAAAGTAGTATAGTGCGCATCTAGCGCCTGCGTGTAGAGAATGGCTGCTCTGCTAAATGTAATAAGCTATCGTATATTCATTTGAATAGATCCTATGGCAGTATAAACTGGTGTGGACAGAGGTCTATAGAGACATAGTGCAGACGACAAGTTTAGTCTCCATTTCTAACACCCTGGATAGGCAATGCAAAACGTGACTGGTACAACAGTGTAGGTACCAAGCTTGGTACCTACACTGTTGTACCAGTCACGTTTTGCATGGTACCTACACTGTTGTACCAGTCACGTTTTGCATTGCCTATCCAGGGTGTTAGAAATGGAGACTAAACTTGTCGTCTGCACTATGTCTCTATAGACCTCTGTCCACACCAGTTTATACTGCCATAGGATCTATTCAAATGAATATACGATAGCTTATTACATTTAGCAGAGCAGCCATTCTCTACATGCAGGCGCTAGATGCGCACTATACTACTTTCCAGGTAACCCCCCTCTTTCAATTGGCGCGTGATCAAGTGCCGATTATTTAGGCGCATGCGCGATGCGCCAAATAGCTCAGGCGCATTCGCGAGGCGCACCGATAATTTATGCGCACGCGCGATGCGCTAGTTTAGGCGCATGCGCCAATTTATGCGCACGCGCAATATGCACACATGTGGATCTGCTTACCATTACAACCTACAGACATGCGCAGTAGCGTCAGGGAAACGCCGTTTTGTTTTGTTTTGAGCCAGGAGGTGGATCCTTTACAGGTGAATCTTACTCATATGCTTATCTATACACTTTTGCACTTTTTTACACTAAGTTGTAAATGCTTTACTTGATGCTGTATCCATGTATCATCTACACACTATTGTATATTGTATATTTGACTGTTGATGCACACGATTGTATATATTCTATGTATATGCACTGTTTACCTTTTTGTATGATGTCATCACACGGTGACTATATATATCTGTGAACTTCCTGACACTCACTGCTTGACAAAGGCTGAGACTACAGCCGAAACGTTGCGGGAGGTGGAATAAACACCCTTGTTTTTTCACTATTTTGGAGTGCTGCCTGTTTTCATTTCGCTAGATAGAGAGATAGATAGATAGATAGATAGGTAATAGTTAGATAGGTAATAGATAGATAGATAGATGATAGCGCGCCTACAGAACCGCGGTATCACTCCCTTTCCCTGATTTTACAGGCAGTCCCCTACTTAAGGACACCCGACTTACAGACAACCCATAGTTACAGAAGGACCCCTCTGACCTCTGGTGACCTCTCTGGATGCTTTATTATAGTCCCAAATAGCAATGATCAGCTGTAAGGTGTCTGTAATGAAGCTTTATTGATAATACTTGGTCCCATTACAGCAAAAAATGTTTAAACTCCAAATGTCACTGGGGCCAAAAATTTTTTGTCTGGAACTACAATTATAAAATATACAGTTTCGACTTACATACAAATTCAACTGAAGAACAAACCTCCGGACCCCATCTTGTACGTAACCCGGGGACTGTCTGTACTTTGGAATGTTAGAATAAAGATTAAAATAAGTTTTCCAGGATGGGATAAGGAAACCCATGCCTCCATTAGCTACCTTGCCTACACGGCGGCCTTAATTGACAAAGTCTTTGAAAGGAGAACTATTACTTCCTGACCCTTGTCACAAACCTCTCACTCAGCTAAACCAGTTCCCTACACTGTACTGCAGAGATGCAACCACATCGAAACAGCTTTGTCTACAGGAATAGATTTACTGGTTTGGTTTTAATCCCTTATCATGTCATTAGGCTTCCTGAAAGTCATGCTTGATGGTAAGGGGGCCGCCTTTCAAGGTAGCAAAAGAAACATGGTTTTCCTTATCCCATCCTGGAAAATGTATTTGCATTTTTACTAGAATCCCCTACTAGAGCATCAATGGCCATAAGTCTCCGCACACCTGCAAGGCGGCCTTAATTGACAAAGTCAGAAAGGAGAACTCTTACTTCCCGACCTTAATAAAGATTCAACAATGAACTTCAAAGATGGTGGCGTGCCATATTGTGCCTGACTTATCTTTTAGAATAGAGCAACAACTATAATGCCTTGGGGTATTGCTCCTTCACACTATGCTCCATACCTGCGATAAAGAGGGGATGTAGCAGTTGCCATACTTAAATTTTGTGTTGTGTCACGTCCTAAAGACATGCCACTCACATCACACCATACAATGATCACAATCGGCACAGACCCAACACATCATGGTGTAGTGTCATGTATGATGGTCACCAAGCTTTGTTTCCTATTGCGTCATTTACATCAGCCTCTGTCTCCTATAGGAATTACAATTACATTTTCTGTTCACTCCGACACACACCACGGATAATGTAGTCAAATCTAATTGTTACCATCACACTAGATGTTGTGGGCCTGCTAAACCACTATCCATTAAGCTGAGTATGTTGGGCTATCGTAGATGTACATCAGCAGAGCCAACTAGATGAACACGACCGGACTGTAATGGCAGTGAAATAATCGAAAGGGACCAGAGCCACAGAGTATTTATGGGGGCTCTTTGGTAGGGTAATAGATGGGAATCCGGAGTACACAGCTCATGTACCCAATAACTTCATAGATATTCGAGTGGTTTTGAAGTAAAGGATTGTGACTCTAGATCAGACTCTAGATAAGGGATTGTGATCCAGGCTCACCAATGTGTTGTCTTGTAGAGAGGGGTTGGTAGCAGAAGGTTATGAGAAGGTTGTTAGATGTAAGGATATGGCGAAGGATCCCACTAGTATTTCGAGACTCAGTTTGGTGCTACATTAGGTAGACAGGGGGTGATCCTGTCTGCATGGCTTAAAGGGAGTCAACCACCATGACCACTACCTATCAGCTGCTGGCATTGCCTTAAAATGAGGCAGTTGGTGTACTGAGGACATGTCCGACGTGGATTTGGGTTCTGCCGGGATTCACTAACGTCGTGCGCCCGATATCCAGTAGGTGTCGCTTCTGCGCCGAGGTCCGCCGGAGTTCACCTGCTTCTTCCAATCTTGCGACACATTTCGTTTTTTAAACTACCCATGCCCCCGATTGCTGTCGTGTGAAAGCCAGTGCAATTGCAGCCAGTGAAATTTGGCACAAAACGGAAAAATTTGGGAAACCCAACGAAAGTGCGACCGCGGAGCCCTTAGTAAATGAGCCCCATACTGTTTTGGCTTTTGTCCTGCATCATGTCATTAGGCTTCCTAAAAGTCATGCTTAAAATGAAAGGGGCTGCCATACAAGGTAGCTAAGAGGCAATGTTTTTCTTATGGAAAACATTTTCATTTCTTTGCTTTGTGATTACTTTTCTTTTGATGGAAATCCTGAGCCTGTGTAACTCTCTGACCACGTGTCACGTACTCCTTGAGCCGATACTTTCTCTTCGGTCATTGCACATTGCTTGACTCAGCACTTTCCTTGAGCATGCCCAACCTCCACGCCATACATTGCTGCAGCATCTGCATTATTTGCCATTGTTGATTTCATCAAACTCTGTGTCCATTATCGACTGCAGCCAATAAGTTATGTGCCATTACTTGTAACCACCATGTAATACAGACTGTGGCCAGTGCTGCTTTTGTAACCATTATCAGGACCAGCTCGGGCCATAACCGGGCAAGTGCCAGGGCCCAGAACTGCTGGGGGCCCACATAAGGCTGTACATAAGGAATCCATGGGGTTGAGGGGAGCTGTATCTAATAAATCCATAGGGTGCCAGGGGGCTTATATAAAATAACCAGGAGGGAGCTGTTAGGGATGATAAACTATGGAATATTTTAGGGAACAGGAGACTGTTCTAGTTTCTGAATTTTTAATGCTACCATGTGAGTTTACTACAAATGGGACAACTGAGACTCTGTCGCCCAGGGACCTACTGAAACCTGGAGCCGACCCTTCCCATTTTGCATGTAGCCCCAGTTTGAAAGTTCCCCTTCAAATTTGCAATCACCTTCATCACCAAGTATAGCAACTTGACCCTGAGGCTGTAAAATCTGTCTGATGCTCTGAGTATTAGGTCACCCCCAACCATAGCCAAACATATAAATACTTTGCCGCAATGGAATAAGTGGTTAATAATTGTAAGAATATTTGAATGTGAGTAATGGGACGCCTACTATGGGAGACTGCTAGGGCTGAATGCCGATTGGGCATACTACAGGCCTACTAAAGGTGTCTGTCCGCAGTTATCTCAGACAGCTGCAAGGCAAACAGAATGACAAGGCAGATTAATGAGATGCTCCTTCTCCCGGTACTTGAAAGTGATTCATGAGACATATGTCTATCTTGATCCATTCAGCTAACTGGATTACTGGAGGAAAAAGAAAAGGAAACCTGCCAGTGGTCTACAGCAGACGCAGAGCAAGTCATGGATCTCAGCCTCGTTATCTGCTTTATTGACAGAATACTAATTCAGACAAAGGGAATGTGTCTTGGCCAATTATGTAGGGAAGACTTAGTACCTATATCTTGTCAGGATGCAAAACGCCCCATAATTTAGAAGATCTAGATTGTTAGTGACTTGGAGGCTGGAAGGAACATCTCAGCATAACCTGCAACCTGCATGTACCATGATGTTTAACAAAAGACTATTTCTGTGGTCATGAAGACCCAAGTTGTCCATTAAATAAGTATGAAAGGGAACCTGTCATAAGCCCAAAAACTGTTACCTGTTATTCATGGCTGTGATAGGATCCCAATGATATCTTCTAGAATATAGTCCGGGAGATTTAACTTTTATCTTTTATGTAAAAAAAAACATCTTTAAAGGGCTGTTAAAAAATGTCATGTATGGCTGGGAGGTCTAGAAAAACAGCAAAAATCTTATACTCACCTCCCCCGCCGCTCCAGTTCCCCTCCGGTGCTGCCTATCACTGCCAGCCACTGTTTGTATACAGAGGTTAGCAGTGGTTGGACGTCTGCTACACACTTAAGGACAGTGGTTGGGACGGGAGTGTCAGTCGGAAGTGATGTATTGCACCGCGGGGAATAGGAGTATGAAGGAGGTGAGTATTAGATTTCTATTGTTTTTCTACATGCCCCCCTCTTCTACAAGCCTTAAATAATTTTTTTTAGAAGCCCAGAGAACCCCTTTAAATGTTGTATTCATATCAGTTCCATGGAGTCATAAGGGCAGAGGATACTCATTCTGGGAAGTCCTCTCTGAGCTTGAAAGATGCCCCATAAAACTAGCCCATCAAAATTATCTACCATCAGCAGCTTCCTCCCAGCAGTTGAGTTGTGGTGATGTTCTGTGGGACATCAACGAAACCAGGAGGAGATAGACCATCACCCCCGTGAAGGTCTTTTGAATACAATGGGGCAGATTTACTTACCCGGTCCGTTCGCGATCCAGCGGCGCGTTCTCTGCGGTGGATTCGGGTCCGGCCGGAATTCATCAAGGTAGTTCCTCCGCCGTACACCAGGTGGCGCTGCTGCGCTCAAAAGTATCTGGAGTTCACCGGGCCGGACCAAGTGAAGGTGAGCGCATCCCAAGCGACACATTTCTTTTTTTAAATGCGGCGGTGTTTCCGAATCCGTCGGGTTTTCGTTCAGCCACGCCCCCCGATTTCCGTCGCTTGCATGCAGGCGCCGATGCGCCACAATTCGATCGCGTGCGCTAAAATCCCGGGGAAATCGGTGCAAATCGGAAATATTCGGGTAACACGTCGGGAAAACGCGAATCGGGCCCTTAGTAAATGACCCCCAATGTTCAGGGTTTTTTTTCTGCGTAGTTCCAGAATATAGAAGGATAGTTATCAGACCACAGGTTGGTTGTGAGTTGTGGGCCTAAATCTCTGTGGAATGTGCCCTTTACAATAAATATCCAGTCCCCTTGAGTTCCCATTACAGTGGGATAACAAAAACCTAAATCCCATTTTCCTCAAGTCTACAAAGAGTCTAAAAGCAATGTTTTAATTGTTTATCTTCAAGCAAATAAGTTGCCTGGATGCTGGATTTACACTTTGCAGTCGAGTTGTTAATTAGTTGGTCAAGTTCACAGCCCCAAATTTTGGCACAACCAACTTATTTTTCTTCTGGTAAAAGTAAATTGATAAATCTCATCTGTCAGTGGTCAAAAGATGCTTTGGGAATGAGAAAATGTGTGTATTGCACAAGTGCTTAACCCAGAATATGTGGGTCGTGTGGGCATTTTTAACAAGAACCCAGGCTATTCCATTCAGAGTGTGGCCTTAAGCACTGGACATCAGCAAACCATGAGTAAGACTGAAAAAAGTAGAGGGTTAAACAGACATACTTCTGTGTATTCTTTTATTTTGTATGAACCAATGGATTGGAAGAACATCTGTAGAGCACAAACAACAGGGGACAGTGGGGTGAGGAACAGTATCATCCCTGTCCACTCATTGGTGTGATCAGGTGATGATCTGGTCTCCTCCCCCTCCAGCTAGCCCTTAAATCTGAAATCCTAGCCAGAGGGGGGAGATAATAGACCAAGAAGAAGAAAGTCTCACTGGGCAGTACAGACTCATACCAAGAGCTTTAACATTGGGGACCCCCAAAAATGGTAAATTATGTAATATCTGCGCTGTCAGCATCCTCAGCTTACAAGGCTAAGAATGCATCGATAAACATTGTTCTTTCTTACCTAGTATGAACACTGGTATATTTCTTTGGAGCAGCATTGAGTAATTATGTACCCCACACAGTAGTCTCCTTTCTGGATCACTAACACTTTTCAGCGTTTGAACCAGGATTCTGATAACACATAAAAGATTCCAGTAATTTATCCACAGTGCTTGTTATAGTTCACACTTGACCAAGCTTGTGTTAATTCTGTCTACTTACAATATATCTGGTATCTTCTGAGCCCTTGGCTTGTCTTTTTGATTATTACTTGTCTATTAATTTGATACTTTGTTGTCCTCTAGGTTTCTGACTCGGCTCTGACTACTCTTCTTATTTGTTTGTTTGTCCTCATCTGTTATCACGTAAAGTTAGGCAGGGGCTATCGCCCAGTTACTGGCCATCAGCCGGGGTGGTTTTGAGTAAGTAGGTAGGGACTGTCTATTGGGTTTAGCTGTAGGGGTCACAGTCTGTGTCCTTCTTTCTGTTTCCTCTCTCCCCCATAACACCTTATACTTATAAATACAACCAATATTCTGCAAACTAGTGCACAATGTGAGCACCTCCCCAGCGATATTTTGCTATTTTTACACTATCATTGTATAATTTGATTATATCACATTCATTCTCTGGTTATAATGGAGAAGTCTCCATTGGTCAGATCTACCCCATATATCATTTATAAATAGTTTAAGTAGAAGAAAAGCCATTGTAACACGAGACACAAATTACATTATGAATTAATCCTCGATGCTTTCTCTTCCCATATAAAGCCACACAACCCATCTGTTTCTATAGAAAAAACCTTATAAAACATCACTCGTCACCCAGTAAAAATAAACAAATAAATAAATAAAATCTGTGGGTTTTCATGTTATAAGTGCCCACATTGTGAGAATAAGATCTCGGAGAGTGCGCGGACATCTGGCAGTAATACTCGCCACTATAAATTCTCATATAATGTAAGTTTTTTTGCGATTGAACCCGCACATTTATCGTCCCAAAATAGCTTTACTCCAAGACTGAAGCCATGATTTATGCACCACTGGGAAGGTGATACAACTGGGGACCCAAAGGTCCAAATCCAGGCCATATTTTCCATGGATTAATCCCAGGTACAGCAGCTAAATTTACTGCTTCCAAACTGAGCATTGTGAGTAGGGATGAGTGGAGCTCACATGTTTCACATTGTCATGGATTTGCACAAATTAAGCATTTTTTTTTTTAACTTTGACAAATGCTTGGGCTTTTATTTTGACACTGTAAAGGCTTCTCCAAGACTATAGAATGCAAAAAAAAAACTAACAAAAAAATAATGTCACAGTGTTTATCCAAATTATTGCTTATTAAATGAAATCTACCTACAAAATCAGACATGATAAATCGGGGGCACTTACTCACTGCAAAGGCAGGTTTATACAGAAACTTTATTAGAAGTCCAGTTCAACCGTTGTTAACACCTGGCGCAGGCATTAACTCTTTACATGCTGCTGGCAAAGTCACCGTGGGTGTCTGTGCCGGCATTATTGCAGACACTGACGTCATCAGGAGCATAGACCCTCCCCAAAATGCGTGTCTGGTTATTACTGATGCTGGATTTTTAACATTTCTAATTTTAACGAGTCCGCTCATCACTATTCATACATCCAGGCACCGCTACTGTGCTAATCTTCTTATATCTGTTAACCATGGCCTCCATCCTTCCAAAATCAACTTTTAAAATGTTGCTAATGAGCCAGACAGCCACTGAGGGGCTACCCCTCTGTTCTTTAGCTTCACAGGTTGTTGCACTATGAAGAAGATATGTTCCTGCACAGTGTAACAGCCTGTGAAGTGACAGAACAGAGGAGCTCTTGTAACATCCCTCAGGAGCCATTCTGTACTTTTATCACAGAGGACATTCTGGGGCCTGACATTGTAATCTGGGTAGAATAGAAAATGATGCACTTTCCAAGATATCACAATGAAATCACATGACCCAATTTAAAGAATATATAACCTTTACAGAAATCAGTTGTCCAAGGTGAGCAACACTGTTTCTGGTTTCCAGCAGCTTTGAGCTCTGCAGCTTTGTCTGATCATTTGCAGTGAACTTTCAGCTGATTTTACCGCTGAGACTACTACCCCCGCCCTTTTCCATAGAACCGCTCTGTAAGATTTGCTAGAAAGAAGGAATTTAGCAGAGAATTCAGAATGAACATTCAGTATGAATATTAAAAGGGAGCATGATTAGAGTAAGGCTACATTCAGACGTATCTGTGCCCTCCGTACCGTAGCACGTTGGGCACACGTCCGCGCACGGGAGAGGAAGAATGGGTGAGTGCTGCTTGCTCCAAAGAGATACACGGCACATGGTGCCATATTACGAGGAAAAATAAGACATGTCCTATCTTTTCCCCGGGTATGGAACGGCAAGGGTGCCGCATGTGTGCAGCACCGTACCGCTCCGTACCACTCTGTGCACCCATTGCCAGCCAATGGGGGACGTATATAAGACATATATACGGCGGTTAAATATACGTCCCCCAACGGCTATGTGAATGTAGCCTTAGGATACATTCACACCAACATATGCCCAACCAGCCATAGGTGGCCATACGGGAGGCTTGCTCACCGTACCGAGCCCAAGTGCCATAGCCATCAGTGGCCGGATATACGTTGCCCCAATGGTTGTGTGAATATAGCCTTAGGATACGTTCACACCAACGTATGCCCACCCAGCCATAGGTGACCATACGTGAGGCTTGCCCACCGTACCGAGCCTGACTGCCATAGCTATCTATGGGGGATGTATATCTGCGGCCGGATATGTGTTGCCCCGACGGTTGTGTGAATGGGACCTAACATGTATTCTGATAAGATATATTACAAATGTATTTATGCCACTGATCTGAAAAAAAGTTTTGTCCCTTTAAGAGAACTTTTTCGATAGAAAGAAATGACTGAACAAAGTATTAGTAGCCTTGTCATAAGGAGTGTACTTGAGTTAACTAACCATCGGGACAGAAATGTTTCCATTCACTGCGCCAGGAATTGTTTGGTGGAGTTTTGTGTTTGGAGGGGTAGATCAAGGATCATCCATTCATGAATCACACCAGTGAATATCCAGCCCAGCAACTACAGCTCGTTTGCATTTACAATATCTCTTTGTTCATTGCTGCTTTGCAAATGATTGTGATAGTATGAATGCATATTTGTGTTCAGATATCAAGCAAATATTCTTTATTAATTTACAACAGTTCGGATTCCATCAAGGACATCTCTCCAATCAGGGACAGAACAAGTAATAAAAGAACCCACTAATACATTTTACTATATTATTCTCCATCAGCTAGGACACAGGTACCTTCATATAATATATAGACAATATGCATACAAACACTAGTGTATACATTGGTCAAGTAGATAATTCACTCTTCATCCTTTTGTCTTGTTCTCTGATTACACTCCTGGATTGCACGTGTGACCTCGATTCTTTCCTGCAACAACCCTAACTTGTCCGGATTACAGATCTGTACTGTCTGTCTACAGGTAGGTCGGCACGGGCACCAAATCTGGTGGGGGCCTCCATTTAATGTAGCCCAGACAGCGATACACATTACTATTCTAAATTATCAGTAATATTCTAATCTTTCTCATACTTGCATGTTAGTCCAGCTCAGGGTCGTAATTAGGGGAGGCATTGCCCCATAGCAGATTTCTGAATGTGAACCCCCCACCCCTTAAAAAAATATATACATTATTTGTACACACACGTTTATATACTCACATACTATGTACTCTATACTTGGTAGAGTGATAGATGGGCAGTATGTCCCTTTAAAGGAAACCTACAACTTGATTTGATGCATTATGAAGCAAACATACCTTGAGACTGTGATGCAGGATCATATCTTGGTTAATCCCTGAGCTGAGTGGTTTTGCTGAAAAAAAAATTATAAAATTCAGGACCTTGGGAAAGCTGGGTCAGGCTGGCTGACATGAACACATTATACACGGGAGCTTGTAATTACAGACGGTGGTTTGTCAAGACATGACTAATCAACCTGAACTGGATCACTCAAACATAGCAGGTGGGGGGTGGTGCAGCAATTGATTATTCTGTCTGGGAGGGAGAAAAGTGATTGCGTCATCATCTCTTGCAGTGAAAAACTCACATGCTAGGAGAAGCGCTGAAGAAAGCGCTGAACCAGCCATAGAAGAGACAGAGCTTCATTATCATAATATTATATCTGTTTTATCAGCAAAACCACTCAGATCAGGGATTAATCAAAATATGATCCTGCATCAGTGTAGCTACAGCATTCTCAAGGTATGTTTGCTTCATAATGCATCAAATCAAATGGTAGGTTTCCTTTAAGGTTCCTGGTCTCGAAGTTATAGGGGCCATGTTTTGTTAACTGGACTTTAGATCCAGGGTTTAGATGTCGCAGGGTTCCTGCCTTGATGGCTACTCTCCATACTCCATGACCTGTGTTATATACCTGTACTGTTCTAAAGACAAGAACTTCTGCAGTTCCCAACCTGGGCAACGCAGTGTGAGCAAAAGCCAGAAACGTTGGGTGAGAGCCATTGTTAGACTATTCCTTTTGTACTGCTACCCTGAAACTAAGGACATTATATTTTATTTTATGCTGAAGACTACTGGTCGTAAACACATATAACTGTCCTAAATAACATATTGTAATTTAACTTTAAATTACCCACAAACCCTTACCCACCAAATAAATAAGAGCAGAGGTCTGTTGTGTATAAAACGGTCACAGCACTTTTAATGAACATATTGCGGCAGAACAGTTGGTAAATTCACCCCTATGGTTTTAAGGTTATGAATGTTGGCCCACCAACTGGCCAAGTTGACCACCTGGATAACACAATTCTCTCTTGTTATTCCGCCAGCTGTGACTTATATATAACAGTTCAGAAAAACGCAACATCAAAAACCAACATATATCACAAAGTCTCATCCAAAGGGGAGGGAGGGCGAGAAGCTTGAGGTTAAGATCAAAGAGGGCCAGGCCTGGACGCAACCCCCCTTTTATAATGTACAAAGGCTAGGGGGGAAGAGACAGGCTCTATTGAACCACCCCTCTTTCCCTAAAGTGATATAAACCCCTTAAATCCCTTCAGCAGAAATCTAGACACCTATAGTCTGTGAGCACCCTTCTTGTACAGTTGGATGTACACAGTTTGTTTTGGACTCTGTTAAATAAATCTTTGGACTGTTATTCTGACAAACCTGCCTGGATGTGAATTTGTGCCAAACAACAAATTTGTCTAAAGGGCCCTATTTCCCACAACTCACATATCAATATACATATATACATACACACACTTTTATATATGCTTACACATGCATATAAAGCATACAGGTATAAACTCATACACACACATATATGTACATTTATACACTAATACATACAGTCTATACACAGCATATAATATATATATATATAAATATAGATATATATATACACACACAATACAATACAACTTATTGATCTCCTGGGAGGAAATTCTTCTGTACAAGGTGTCTAGGCATAGGGAATCGAACAGATAGACTGTCATTAGTCGACAATGGCGATCCCCATGTGTGGCACCGTACCCCACCATACGTGGGTAAACGATAGAGCATGCTATATCGCAGTGATGGTGAACCTTTTAGAGGTTGGGTGCCCAAACTGCAACCAAAAATTTTTGCAAATTGCCAACACAGCAATTCAAGCACTAACTTATTGCAATCTTCTTGCTCTGTGCTATACCACATCTTTCAAGGGGTCTAGGAGCACCAATATCTTTGGATTGCCATTGGAGCTTCCCTTGACAGCCTCCTGAACAGGAAGGTTCAGGGGTCGCACAGAAGGAGCTCCAATGATAGCCTGACCCTGTCCACACTTCCTCTCTCTTCGTGTAGTCTCAGGTAGACCAGGAAGTATGGCAAGTCCTGAGACAGTGCAGTATTTTCCTGGCCAGGACTGGCCACCTATAGTGATTAGTAATGCCCACAGCCAGAGTCTTGGCTGCCATGATTTCGGCTGTCTGTTATGCCTTGATTAGTGGCATATGGGCAGCCCTGGGTGGTTAATTCACACCAAGTTTGGTGCTTTGTTGATGGGGATGGGCATGGGATGTGGGAGTTGCAATGACAATGGTTGCATAGGGAGGCCCCAGTGACCAGAGCTTACCTAGGTGGCCATGGTAGACTGTAGTCCTGGATGTGGGTAAACCTGGTGGTGGTTTGAATCTCCAAGTAGTCCTGGTCTGCGGCCTGGTATATGGTTGGCAGTTGTAGGCTGTGGAGTGTTGCCTGTGGTGGTGTAAGTCTCCAAAATGATCCGGGTCATCATGCTTCAGCCACCACATGAACAGCAGCACAACCGGAGACATCAGGGCACTGCCATTATAGGCCGCATACCCTGTGGCAGTATAGGCCATTTAGGCAGCTAGTGGATCAGTCCCAGTTCACTGCGTTGCGGGGACCACATGAGCTTAGACCTGAGCAGTGGCCCGGGCACAGCACCGCCATAAGATGCAGAGCACAGCCCATGGCAGTGTGGGCGCACCAGCAATGGGATGATGAGGTGCTTCGGCCGTCAACACAGCAGTATGAAAACTAAGTGCGCAAGCGGAAGTGGTACAGGTGGTCGGGGTGTGGGTAGAGAGGGATGTCCATCCATGGCCCCACTGCACTGCAGGCCCTGTAGCAGCCGTGGCTGTGGTTATGCCTCTGGCCTAGGTGCTGGCCTGGCTGGCACAGTGGTAGTGGTGTTATCCTAGCTGCTGGCCTAGCTGGCACAGTGGCAGTGGTGTTAGCCTAGCTGCTGGCCTAGCTGGCACAGTGGCAGTGGTGTTAGCCTAGCTGCTGGTCTAGCTGGAACAATGGTAGTGGAGTTTGCCTAGCTGCTGGCCTAGCTGGCACAGTGGCAGTGGTGTTAGCCTAGCTGGCACAGTGGTATTGGTGTTAGTCTAGTTGCTGGTCTAGCTGGCACAGTGGCAGTGGTGTTAGACTAGCTGCTGGACTAGCTGGCACAGTGGCAGTGGTGTTAGTCTAGCTGCTGGCCTAGCTGGCACAGTGGCAGTAGTGTTAGTCTAGCTGCTGGTCTAGCTGGCACCGTGGTAGTGGTGTAAATCTAGCTGCTGGTCTAGCTGGCACAGTGGTAGTGGTGGTAGCCTAGCTTAGCTGCTGGTCTAGCTGGCACAGTGGTAGTGGTCTTAGCCTAGCTGCTGGTCTAGCTGGTACAGTGGTAGTGGTCTTAGCCTAGCTGCTGGACTAGCTGGCACAGTGGCAGTGGTGTTAACCTAGCTGGTGGTCTAGCTGGCACAGTGGTAGTGGTGTTAGTCTAGCTGCTGGCCTAGCTGGCACAGTAGTAGTGGTGTTAGTCTAGCTGCTGGTCTAGCTGGCACAGTGGTAGTGATATTAGCCTAGCTGCTGGTCTAGCTGGTACAGTGGTAGTGATATTAGCCTAGCTGCTGGTCTAGCTGGTACAGTGGTAGTGATATTAGCCTAGCTGCTGGTATAGCTGGCACAGTGAAAGTGATATTAGCCTAGCTGCTGGTCTAGCTGGCACAGTGGTAGTGGTGTTAGCCTAACTGCTGGCCTAGCTGGCACAGTAGTAGTGGTATTAGCCTAGGTGCTGCCCTAGCTGGTACAGTGACAGTGGCTGTAGTCTCATCAAAATCCATCATGGTAAACCAGGGACACTTACTCATGGCTCCAGACACCGCGGCTTTGGTAATCTTCTTATATTTGGTATTCCTTCGAAAATCAACTTTTAAGATTATGCTAAGACAGAAGGGCTTTGGAGGTTGTTACCAGAGCCTTTCTTTGCTGCAGCATCACTTACTCCTCCCGCTGTGTGAGATAACAGCAAACAGAGGGAAGGGGCACAGGGAGACCTGCTTCTTAAATGTATAACAATCTGTGGGGCAACCAGATCCCTTCTATCTCATTAACATCATTTTAAAAGTTGATTTTAGAAGGAAGGAGGCCATGGATAATAAATATAAGAAGATTATCATGGTCACGGTGCCTGGATCTATGAGTAAGTGTCCCTGGTTTATCATGATGGATTTTGATGGTAGATTTCCTTTAAGTCCTTGCAGATCGTGAACCTCCTGTGTTGTTTTTGCTTATTTGTATCATAAACTGGATAATTGATAAATTACATCACCATAGTAATGAATGGGCCAGCTGCGTTATATCGGTCACATATGAAGGACGTGTTTAGTATTCGATACAGAGTTGAACTATAGAGAAAGAATTTTCGCATAAAGGAATTCATTCTTATCATGCGATGGGACACTAATGCAGGACTATCGCTTACTCAAATGTCTGTAGTAAAAGCTGATTGTGAGTGTTTGATTGATACAATTCTAAACAATGATTCCAACTGGGAACTTTTAAGGAACCTTCTGCACATTTTTCATCCCCGTACTGTCTCTCACCATAGAAAGCAGATAGCGTTTATATGGCTAAAAGTTTTTGAAAAAGACAATTTTGACTGAGTTGTGTTCGGTTTAAAGGACCAAGACCTCCATGTATACAGAGCTAATGGAATAAATGATCTCCCTGAAAATAAAAAAGCACCAGATACTATAGTCCTAACTATAACACCCGGTCAGTCCGGTAGAGGGCATTTTAAAAAATTGGCATTTGATGTTTGATTGTTATATAATTTATAAATTTAATAAAATATCCCATCATTTTTCATCATTTATCAAAGTTACAACTTGTTCTTGATAAAGTTGATAAAACACATGAGTTTAGTAGGTAGTTTAGGTTTTAGTGAACCCCTCTTTCCCCCCTCAAAAAAAAGAAAATAGAGAGTAAGAGTAATCAAAATCAACAAATCTGTCTGGAAGTAAAAATAATATTAGGTAAAGATGAACAAAACTATCTGTAACCATTTTGGGTGGCGATTTTCAGGCACTGAATTGAATCCAATAATTTTATCATTCACTTTTCCAAATCAAGTACAGGCGGTCCCTTACTTAAGGACACCCGACTTACAGACGACCCCTAGTTATAGACGGACCCCTCTGCCCACTGTGAACTCTGGTGAAGCTCTCTGGATGCTTTACTACAGTTCCAGGCTGTGGTCATTAGCTGTAAGGTGTCTGTAATGAAGATTTATTGATAATCCTTGGTCCCATTACAGCAAAAAATTTAGTCTGGATCTACCGTTATAAAATATATAGTTTCGACTTACATACAAATTCAACTTAAGAACAAACCTACGGACCCTATCTTGTATGTAACCCGGGGACTGCCTGGTTTATAATATAATAACAAAAGTCTAAGGAGGCCTTTAAAAGGGCCCTTGATTAAAATGGACTTTTGATTTCATTTGCTGTTTGTTAGGTTTCTGTTATTATTGTTTTATTTGTTCATTTTTCAAAAAATTAACAAAATGAGATTACTGAGAACTTTTCATTATAAAAATTAAAACTGGGTCTTAGAGGATCACAGGGAGACATATATCAATTTCTGGGACAATTAAGGGGACAATGGTTGTGACCAAAGAGATTTGGACACTACAACCAATTCAGAAGTTTCAGCAATGTAATTCTTGGATGACTTACTTTCTAATTTTGCAACTCAAGGAGAGAAATTTCCATGACTTGGTCTCTATCTGTTACTTACCTGCAGCAATATAGCAATATACACTCACCGGCCACTTTATTAGGTACACCATGCTAGTAACGGGTTGGACCCCCTTTTGCCTTTAGAACTGCCTCAATTCTTCGTGGCATAGATTCAACAAGGTGCTGGAAGCTCCTCAGAGATTTTGGTCCATATTGACATGATGGCATCACACAGTTGCCGCAGATTTGTCGGCTGCACATCCATGATGCGAATCTCCCGTTCCACCACATCCCAAAGATGCTCTATTGGATTGAGATCTGGTGACTGTGGAGGCCATTTGAGTCCAGTGACCTCATTGTCATGTTCAAGAAACCAGTCTGAGATGATTCCAGCTTTATGACATGGGGCATTATCCTGCTGAAAGTAGCCATCAGATGTTACAGGGTACATTGTGGTCATAAAGGGATGGACCTGGTCAGCAACAATACTCAGGTAGGCTGTGGCATTGCAACGATGCTCAATTGGTACCAAGGGGCCCAAAGAGTGCCAAGAAAATATTCCCCACACCATGACACCACCACCACCAGCCTGAACCGTTGATACAAGGCAGGATGGATCCATGCTTTCATGTTGTTGATGCCAAATTCTGACCCTACCATCCGAATGTCGCAGCAGAAATCGAGATTCATCAGACCAGGCAACGTTTTTCCAATCTTCTACTGTCCAATTTCGATGAGCTTGTGCAAATTGTAGCCTCAGTTTCCTGTTCTTAGCTGAAAGGAGTGGCACCCGGTGTGGTCTTCTGCTGCTGTAGCCCATCTGCCTCAAATTTTGACGTACTGTGCGTTCAGAGATGCTCTTCTGCCTACCTTGGTTGTAACGGGTGGTGATTTGAGTCACTGTTGCCTTTCTATCAGCTCGAACCAGTCTGCCCATTCTCCTCTGACCTCTGGCATCAACAAGGCATTTCCGCCCACAGAACTGCCGCTCACTGGATGTTTTTTCTTTTTCGGACCATTCTCTGTAAACCCTAGAGATGGTTGTGCATGAAAATCCCAGTAGATCAGCAGTTTCTGAAATACTCAGACCAGCCCTTCTGGCACCAACAACCATGCCACGTTCAAAGGCATCAAATCACCTTTCTTCCCCATACTGATGCACGGTTTGAACTGCAGGAGATTGTCTTGACCATGTTTACATGCCTAAATGCACTGAGTTGCCGCCATGTGATTGGCTGATTAGAAATTAAGTGTTAACGAGCAGTTGGACAGGTGTACCTAATAAAGTGGCCAGTGAGTGTAAAGTTGTGTCCAGTTTCAGCAAAAAAATTAAAATAAATAAAATAATTGCCCGGCTTTGACAGCTATTTAGCAGGTGTCTGTGTCGGGATTGTGTCGCACACGATCAGATTGTGGCTCAGCAGCACTGCTTCCATGAGACAGAAATGGGGGGGGGAGGTGTCATTGGACGATCCGACGATTTAACTTTCAAATTGTGTTGCAAGCCAAGCACTTACATGCACCAGGAAGAAGAAGGTGAACTCCCTCGGACCTGAGTGGGGAAGGGACACATGCAGGATCTTAGTGAATCACGGCAGGGTGTATTATCATCGGAACAATGCACTTTCGTGAACTCTTCAAACCGGGTAAATGTGCCCCATAGTGTCAAATTTGCAGGCAGGACATGTTGAGCTAATTGTATATTGTTTTCTATCAGCAGGCAGCATGTTATAGAGCAGGAGTTATTGAGCAGATTCTACATCTGCACTTCCTATCTGCATACAGCTTCACCACCAATATAGCAGCCCACCTGCAGATAGGACAATATGTGCAATCTACTCACTTCCTCCTGCTCTATAAGATGCCACATGCAGATAGGACACTATGTACAATCTACTCACTTCCTCCTGCTCTATAACATGCTACCTGAAGATAGGACACTATGTACAATATACTCACTTACTCCTGCTCTATAACATGCTACCTGAAGTTAGGACACTATGTACAATCTACTCACTTACTCCTGCTCTATAACAGCCCACATGCAGATAAGACACTGGGGGTCATTTACTAAGGGCCCGATTCACTTTTTCCCGCCGTGTTACCCGAATATTTCCGATTTGCGCCGATTTTCCCTGAATTGCCCTGGGATTTTGGCGCACGCAACGGAAATGGGGGGGGGCGTGGCCGAACGAAAACTCAACGAATTCGTAAAAACCGCCGCATTAAAAAAAAAACCATTGCGGGACCTTCACTCAGTCCGGCTTGGTGAAGATCAGTGCATTCCGGTGGAACTTCAGCGCAGCAGCGCCACCTGGTGGACGTCGGAGGAACTACCTTAGTGAATCCCGAGTACAATCTTAGAGTACAATCTACTCACTTACTCCTGCTCTATAACATGCTGCCTGCAGATAGGACAATATGTGCAATCTACTCACTTCCTCCTGCTCTATAACATGCCACCTGCAGATAGGACACTATGTACAATCTACTCACTTCCTCCTGCTCTATAACATGCCACCTGCAGATAGGACACTATGTACAATCTACTCACTTCCTCCTGCTCTATAACATGCCACCTGCAGATAGGACACTATGTACAATCTACTCACTTCCTCCTGCTCTATAACATGCCACCTGCAGATAGGACACTATGTACATTCTACTCACTTCCTCCTGCTCTATAACATGCTGCCTGCAGATCTGAATATTCTATGTGAAAAACTCCATTTAAACATCTTTTTTGACTATTGAGAAATGAGGATTTAAGGTTGCGGTTGCCTTCCAATGTCAAATCAACCCAATCTTTCAGAGAATAATACCCTATTGTATATGTACCTTACACAAGGATTTTCTCTGAAAGTTTCTGTTTGCCCTACTCATAAGCTCACTCTACTTTGTAAAAGTGGGGCCAGCGTGTACGGTTTTAAAGTGACGTGTGGAGGTGGTTTGCCTTGAAATTAGACACCATCACTAATGTGCTGCAATCTATAAAACAAACATATTATTGACTGTAGCGTCGCCACAATGCAGGATAACTACAAGGTTAATCTTCTATGGAGTGACATTACACAATAACAGGCCGAGCCACTGTCTAACTCTACACTTCTGTGTTAAGTAAATGGTTATGCCGTCTTTTATTGCTCTTCCGTAATTGAGAGCCACTTTCCATACTGATATGTGCGCTGTGATGTTAGCCTGGGCTGCTGAATACACGTATCGCTGGTTTATCTAGGATGACGAGAGCCGAAGCAAAATCACTTCCACTGAGAACGGATGTGGATGTATCTGTAGCAAGAATCCTTGTTACCAGTAACATCGAATGCAAAAAAGCCAATTCTCTCTTAATTCTACCAATACAGAATAAGTACTAAATTTTAAAGCAAGGTACAGACTATAAAACTTAACTTTCACTGTCATCATTAAAAATTAGAGATGAGCGAGCACTAAAATCCTCGGGTACTCGTTATTCGAGACAAACTTTTCCCGATGCTCGAGTGCTCGTTTCGAATAACGAGCCCCATTGAAGTCAATGGGAGACTCGAGCATTTTTCAAGGGGACCAAGGCTCTGCACTTGAGCATTTTTCAATGTATCATTTTATTGAGAAATAATGTCTTCTGATAAGTTCACAGATGTATGGAAACATCTGCAATGTATTCTTCACTGAAGAACACATTGCAGATGTTTCCATACATCTGCTAACCTATCAGAAGACACGAGTGCAGAATGGTGTTCTTCACAATAGTATGTGAAGAACAACATGTGTAAAGCAGTCTTACCATGTAAGATGTGTAGCCTCAGGATCTATAACCACGACAGGGGACTAGGAGGGGTCCTTTGGTTATTATTAGTTTACTCTAGTCCTAAGTTGTTCTATTTCTAAGATCATAATTAAGTTCCTGTCCTAAGAAGGACACTACCCATGTTGTCCCTATACATGTGCACTAGATTGCACTATTCACATAAACCATATGTGCTCCGGGTCCCTTCCCTACATGTTTCGTCACCTGTTTCAGGGATTCCTCAGGGGGCTGATTGGGACTGCAGAATTAACCTGCAATGAGAGTACAGAAGCTGCTCGAGGAGAAACCTATGGGTGACCTAAGGAACCCTGAACTTCATAACACGCAGTCCTTCCACACGGGTCTACCATTCGGTGGGAGATTAGACACAGTAACATTGAATGGCTGAAAAGATTGAAAAAACACATGTAGATGCAATATGGGGGATTGGAAATTGTTTGGAAGATGTTTTGGTAATAGGTAATGATATAAGACCTTCATGATTCCAATTACCATTAAAATACAGACTAATCAATGATCGATTCTTGAAGTCATAGATTAAAGTTGACCGTTCATGTTGGCTGAGCTCACCAGTTTTATCAGAACTAGCAATGAGTTGACCAGTTCACATTCGGGTTTGCCAAGTTCAGTTCTGCAAGTCAAACCCCTGGATCTGTTCTCTCCCACCATATACCCATCTATAGCCTAAGAGTCCTCTTAAAAAATCCTTATTGGCACCATGACATATAGATCCATCACATGTCATTAAGGTGAAAAGTCCATCATCCAGGTTTTCTGGATGAGCTCAGCAGCCCATCAACCAGGTTTTCCGGATGAGCCCAAACACCAAACCCAAACTTTTGGCTAAAGCCCGGGTTCGGGGACCCAAACCAAGCCTGTTCAGCATGAAACCAAACATTGAGGTTCAAGTCTACCCTAGTCAAGACCAGTCAACCCCCCAAAGGAAATGGAGGGTAACTGAACTCTATATTGATGTCATGAAAAAGAAGGGTCAGGCAGGCGGATTCCAACATGCCTGATCATTTTATACACCAGACATAACCAGGTATGTACAGTATGTAGGGTGACAAAGGCAGTGTGACAAAATGTGTGTTGGGCTGTTCATCATCTTGGTAGACATGTGTGTTTTTGTGTGATGCATGAGTATTTAGTGCACTGTGCTTGTCATATAACTTATGTGATTGATGTCCTGCTTTTGCTGCATCTATGATGAAAAGAATGTGTTTGCCAACTGTGTAAGAAGGCTAATGGATGCTTAGAAAATCCTTGAAAACCATTGTTCAAGTTTGCTAGCACAGATGAAAACTGTTTGGCTGATTTATAGAAGCTATAAAACTGACCTTCCTTTTAGCTGGTTAATAATCTGGAGCATCATATTTGTTCTTTCTATGAAACTCTCACAATGGCCAGATAAAAAGAACTTTCATGTTAAACTTAGCAGTCTATTCATGTTCTTAAAAATGAAGGCCATTCCATGCAACAAATTGCCAAGAAACTGAAGATTTCCTACAACAGTGTGTACTACTCCCTTCAGAGGAGAGCACAAATAGGCTCTAACCAGAGTAGAAAGAGAAGTGGGAGGCCCCGCTGCACAACTAAGCAACAAGACAAGTAGATTAGAGTCTCTAATTTGAGAAACTGACACCTCACAGATTTTCAACTGGCAGATTCATTAAATAGTACCCACCAAACGACAGTGTCAACCTCTACAGTGAAGAAGTGACTCCAGGTTGCTGGCCTTCAGAGTGCAGAGTGGCAAAGAAAAAGCCATATCTGACACTGGCTAATACAAGGAAACGATTAAAATGGGCAAAAGAACACAGACATTGGACAGAGAAATATTGGAAAAAAGTTTTATGGACAGACAAATTTAAGTTTGAGGTGTTTGGATGATACAGATGAACATTGTGGTGCCTGATGCCATATGTCATACATGGTGGAGGTCAAGTGATGGTCTAGGGTTGCTTTGGTGCTGGTAAAGTGGGAGATTTGTACAAGATCAAAGCGATTTTAAAAAGGAAGTGCAACACCCCTGCCAATGTATAGGCAAGGTGGTAGTTGCAAATAGCACCCTCAATATGTCAGGTTCTGTTAGGGAGACTGATCACCTCTCTAGGGAGTCTCTACTTACTGGAGAACTTTGTAATTGCAGCTGTAGCCACTGCCTGGTAATGCAAGAGTTAACAATGTTAAATGTTATTGTCCAGTGGTATTACTTGTGATATTGTAAAGCAAGCTGGAAGCCGATTGGAGAGTGCTACCACTTGACCAAGTGAGTATATAAACCCCTGGTGGGCAGGAGCACATGGTCAGACCTCATGAGGAGAGTGAGAGACTCCATCTTGGAGCACATGTCAGCTTCAGTAAGCAGGGGAGAAAGCAGCACATATCTGTGCTGCAACAGCCAGTGTCTTAAAGGGGTTGTCCGAGTTTTGATAAAATAATATATGTGGCCGGGAGCGGGCTGACTAAAACAATAAAGCTGTACTTACCTCCTGGTGCCCTCCCGTATCCAGCGCTGCTGTCGCTCCGGTCCGGGCGCCATGTAAACAAACATGGCCGCCGGAGCATCGCTGCATTCAGCTTCCGGCCGGACACGACAACCTTACGGCCCCCATTCACAATGCTGTGTATAGGGACGGATAGGCGTACCCGGCCACGGCCGGCCGGAAGCTGAATGCAGCGCTGCTCCGGCGGCCATGTTTGTTTACATGGCGCCCGGACTGGAGCGACAGCAGCGCTGGATACGGGAGGGCACCGGGAGGTAAGTACAGCTTTATTATTTTAGTCAGCCCGCTCCTGGCCACATACATATTTTTTTTTTTAAACTCGGACAACCCCTTTAATACCAGGAAAAAGAAGTACCTCAGTCCACTACCTGACACCCAGGGCAAGTCAGGAGACTTAAGCCCCAGAGATGAGATCCACCATCAGGACTCAGCTCCATCTCTACCAGCCCAGCCTGAAGCTACTACCAGGCTCTGTACAACCTTCCTGTGGACCAGCTCTCCATGACTCTTTTTGTTTGACCATTGTCTGCTGTTGAATAAAGAACTGTGATTTGATTTGCATAATGTTCATCCTACAGACATCAGGGGTTGCCCCAGGGAGAAACCACTGCACGAGCTTCTCCCTCCATATTTCTTACACACACCACCTGCTGGAGACCTGCCAGGCTGTAGGACAGCCCTCTGGTCCCCATACCAAGCACCCTGACCACAGCATGCCCAAGGCCGCCCTAGCCAGCCACTCCAGTATTCTGGCCCCTGCTGCCTCCAGTCCACAAGAAAAGGCTAGGCCCTAGTGGGGGATGTTCCGGAAGGCATTTTGGAATGCTATGCCATACCCTGTGGACAGCGCTTGATTGGAGCCAATTTCATCCTAAAACAGGACAATGACCCAAAGCAACTCCAAATTATGTATGAACTATTTAGGGAAGACGCCGGCAACTGGTATTCTATCTGTAATGGAGTGGTCAGCCCAGTCACCAGATCTCAACCCCATTGAGAAGTAGTGGGATCAGCTTGATCATATGGTACACAAAAAGTGCCCATCAAGCCAATCTAACTTGTGGGAGGGGCTGCTGGAAGCATGAGATGAAATATCTTCAGATTACCTCAGCAAATTAACAGCTAGATGCAAAAGGTCTGCAATGTGGTAATTGCTGCAAAGGGAATGTCCTCGGACAAAAAAAAATTTGGTCTGGAGCTACAATTATAAAATATACAAGTTCCCACTTACATACAATTTCAACTTAAGAACAAACTTATGGAACCTATCGTGTACGTAACCCGGGGACTGCCTGTACTTACCTTAATAGGAGTCCAATGAGGCACTTCTAACTCAAAACAGCACCAATATCCTGCACCAATAACTCCTCTTTCGGGAAGTGAACCCGAAACAATACCTCCACTTTACTGCACATGCGTCGTACCTACAGCGCATGCGCAATAAAGCTGAGGTGTACTGCACCTGCTTAACTTGTCGCAACAGGTTCCAGATGGAAGGTTAGTATAAATGTTTATTTTTTTTCTTTTGTTCAATCGTGAAGGGGGAGATTTGGATGATTTGGGACACTAAACCACCTGTCTATAAGTATCCGTGGGTGGTCTAATGTCCCAAATCACCCTGACAGGTTCTCTTTAAATATTTTTGAGAAATTCCTACAAAAATCTTCCAATGAGTTTTATATAAAAATAAATATGAACATAGTTTTTTAACTAGTTTTAAAAATTTACCAAACAATCACAATTTTCCTGGTGAACCGGTTGCTATTCAAGTGCCTTCACTGCTACGAATTGTTACCATTTTTGTATTTTCTTTCTTTATACCATTCTGTCCCTAACATTTTTTATATTAAGGAACATCTTTTACATTTTTTAACAATATTTTTCTTTAATCTTACTATTAGCCTGAAAGATGAGCTATTGATTTTATAGGTGAAACTTTCTGCTTCCAAAACTACGCTTATAAGCAGATCACCATAAATCTATTTATTGGAAGATGAAGAAGATTACTGTATATTCCATATTTATACAGCAAAAATATTTTGGATCCAAATATTTTTGATGTCAATGCACAAGGACTTACACAGATTGGGGCTCATTTAATTACCCGGTCCATTCGCGATCCTGCGGCGCTTTGTCCGACGTTGATTCGGAGCTTGCCGGGATTCACTAAGGTTGTGTGCCCGAGGTCTCCATCCTCTTCCTGGTGTATGTAAGTGCGTATCAAGCGTATCAAACTTTTTTTTTTAAAATACTGCAGTTTTTCTGAATCCGTCGGGTTTTCCGACCACCACGCCCCCCCATTTCCATCGCATGAAACCCAGCGGCGATGCGACACAAAACCCGGGGCAAAATGGCGCAAACCGGTAATTTTCGGGAAACCCAACGATACTGAGCTATTCGGGCCCTTAGTAAATGAGCCCCATTGTGTTGGGTGTCTGGTTGGTGTCATAGTCATAGGTGTCTGGATCAATGGCCCATTGGCAGTAAATAGAGAGTGATCCTGCAGTCTCACTAAATTCTCCATTCTTACAGATCAAAAAAATTTTAAATTTTAATGCAAATTTTGTGGTAACCAGACAGGCGAGGGTTAAAGAGGTAAGCCATCTCCTGGATTCTACCATCCTGGCTCCACTCATCTGAACCAGACATTGGGAAATGGAAACATGGGGAAAGGGGGACAGTAGAGAAGAGCCTTCGAGTGATAGCGCCAGACTCTTGACTCCAAATGGCTTCCAACAGCCCTGATGCATCTTTTCTGAATGGTCAAGTTCTTTGAGATGACATCAAAATTGATGGTTTTTGCAATTGAAGACGTCAAGATATCAAAAATCTCATAGCACCTGACTTGTAGGATAGACTATGTGTCCTGTTGATAAACAATGGTATTACAAGACTGGCTTAGTGTGCTCGGTCACAAGACATCTGACATTGCTTTTGTTATTTTCCACCTCATTGAATGTAAACATGAGTTGTAGACCACGGGAGATATCAGCCTTGCTTCACTTCTGGACCATGTTTCCACCAACAAGGGACATGACAGTATCCTCTTTCCAACGTTACTGTAGCATAAAGAAAGATAAAGAGTGTCATGTATGCTTCTTCTGGAGGTAATAAGCCATCGCAAGACCAACTTCACACTTTGCTCATCTGTCAAGGGGAGTTCTTGTTCAAAACAATAACCTAATGTTTTGGTAGGCCGGCTCCAGGCCACTTAGCAAGTGAGGAGGCATGGCTGGAATGCCAGGTATGTCTACAGAGCAAAGCAGTGCAGGCAGGCTGACGCCAGAAGAGAATAGGCAGGTACCTATTGAGTTACAGGATTTCTACAAATCTAATCCACGTGTAATGTGAGACTTACTACAGAGCCAGCTTCTGCCAGGCCTGCAAAAATATCAAGATCTGAGGAGTCTCGAAGAAATGATCCCTTTTAACACATAATAGCAGTGGCCACATTCATCACCAGGGATAATTTGTACATGCTCCATTCTCTTGTAGGGTGATAACATTCAATGACCAGTAATCCGGATCTGTCGAGTGTGGTGACAATTTAGTCCAAATTTTTGAATAAATAATGAGATATTTATTTATTCCATAATATTTCTAAGGGATTCTATGGACAACCCCTTCCATGTCACAGGTCCGATGGTGTCTTTCTTATTTCAACAACTGTGCCCTCCCCAATAACTTCCCCCCTTCCTATGATTACTGTGGTAGTCCTATTCCATTTTCGCTTACAGTTATTTTCTTCTTACACCTACTATAAAGCTCTAACTTTTTTAATTTTTTACCTTTCACTAACTTTTAACTTTTGCCTGAGAAACTGTATTTATTAGTGAATTAATTTATTAATTGGAAATCAAATGAAGGCGGTAAAATTGGTCCCTATCCCCATGGGGCTCACAAACAACACACCAGTATGTTTTGGAGTGTGGGAGGAAACCAGAGGACCCAGAGAAAACCCAAACACAGAGAGAACATACAAACTCTTTACAGATGTTGACCTGGGTGGGAATCGAACCCAGGACCGCAGCGCTGCAAAGCAGAAGCACTACTCACTCAGCCACCGTGCCGCCATCTTGATTTTATTGGTAAATGTGAACATGAGGATGCATTTTTTTTACACTTTTTTCAAAACAAAAATTTCTTTGTAGTGCCCTACTCTGACCCCCCATAACTTTTCTTTTATATTTCCATGTATGGAGCTGTGGAAGGGATGATTATGTTGTAGGATGTTCTATTTTTTTTTATTGATTCCAATGTGAGGGATATATTTTACTTTAATTTACTTTTTGTCTATCATGATAACCAGATTGGTTCATGGTTATGATTATGGCAATATAGCACCCACATATAGTTACTAAATATAAGTGGATCTAAACTTTAGATTTGGCATCCTCTGTTCGGCATCCTCTGGACAGCCAATGAGGCAGGTTTACACTCCTAGCAAATGGGCATGGCTGTAATTGGCCAGGTATGTCCACCAGGTGTTCACCAGGCCAATTACAGACATGTCTAGTTGTGAAGGGACTAGATCTGCCTGATTGGCTCTGCAGCCAACCAAGTAACATTTCTGGGTTAGGTGGATCTTAAGTTCAGTTCCCCTCATCTCTAATACTAATATTTGGTCACCAGTCATACAAGGTACTGTCAGATCCACCAGAGCAGTAATTGCTGGCTCATAGACTGGTACCCTAACACAATATAAGGAGACATCACATCACCTTTTACTGTAGAGTGGGACACGAGGGTGCTCATTTTATCTTATCTCTGTTTGGCTAGTTTTTGCCTGTCTTTTTTCTGCTACTTTTGTAATTTATCAATCTCACTTTTTCCTTGCATTAAATATTTTTTTCCAGATTTCTGAAAGTTTTCCGTAAAGATGGTTAAGTCTGGAGTTTTTCCACCAAAACATTTTGCAATTTGATATACCGTATATACTCGTGCATCAGCTGAGCTTTTCAGCACAAAAAATGTGCTGAAAAACCTCACCAACCAAACTATAGGGAGCTGGCTGTATACTACAGGGGGCAGGCTGGCTGTATACTACAGGGGGCAGGCTGGCTGTGTACTACATGGGGGCAGGCTGGCTGTATACTACATGGGGGCTGGCTGTCTGTATACTACAGGGGCTGGCTGGCTGTATACTACATGCGGCGGGCTGGCTGTGTACTACATGGGGCAGGCTGGCTGCATACTACATGGGGGAAGGCTGGCTGTATACTACAGGGGGCTGACTGGCTGTAAACTATATGGGGCCGGCTGGCTGTATACTACATGGGGCTGGCAGTATACTACATGGGGGAAGGCTGGCTGTATACTATATGGGGGCATGCTGGCTATATACTACAGGAGGCTTGCTGGCTATATACTGGGGGGGGGGGGCTGTGACCAATGCATTTCCCCCCCTCAGCTTATACTGAAGTCAATAGGTTTTCACAGTTTTTGGTGGTAAAATTAGGGGCCTTGGTTTATACTTGGGTCGGCTTATACTTATATACAGTAATTTGAAATGCTAAATGTCATTTGTGACATTTAGCACATCTGGAATAGAAGATAAATGTGTCTAGCTGAAGAAAAACAAATGTCTGGCGGACAAAGGTACAAAAATTGCAAAAAAAAAATAAAAAAATAGAACAAGCAGGAAGAATAATAAAGATAAATGAACCCCAAAGTGTTATAGAAATAAAGATTCCAATAGGATCCCAAGAGTTGCAGAACATTACAGGTGGAATTGCCTCCTTATCTCCAGTGTGTAAGACCCATTATAGTAAAAGTACTCACAAATACTGTAAAACCTCTAAAGAAGACCACCCTTTTGAGAAGACTCCAAAAAGAGTTTTTTCGGTGATCAATTTTTTCCTCCATTATAATTTCTGATAGATGCCCACCTATAAGCAGACCACCCATTTAAAAGACCATAATGGGGCACATTTACTAAGGGCTTTGCTCCAGTTTTCCGTCTGCACCACATTTATGTTGCACAAGACACTTTTGTGGTGTGGCTGCACTAGTCATCATGCGACACAAATTAGTGGGCGTTCCGGTGGTCAGTCGGACCAAGTGCCAGATTTATCATGCAAAGTCAGATAGAATTGTGTCGCAAGCCTCATGTTAAAGGTGCACCAAAGAAAACTGCACATAGTACAGACTGCACTGTTCTTAGTAAATGTGCCCTAATAAATTAAATTGGATTGATAGTCAGCATAATCCCTTTATAGCATAACATAACTATGATAGTCATGTAATACTGAGACAGATTCAGAATTTTTTTCCATGCAATAAAATTTTCATTTTATTCTTTTATCAGCTTATGTAAAAAAAAAAAAAAAATTATAATAACATTTACATGAAAACAATCCACTCCCAGGGTCACATTTCAGAAGCCACCAAGCATGTGACATGTGACCTGTCATGTGATTTGTTTAAAATCCCAGTGAACGTGTGAAAAAAAAAAATTGAGCAAAATGAATTAAAGACACTTTTAAGAGCCCAAGAAAAAAATCAAGAAATAAAAATTTACAAAAGATAAATGCCCCCCATTGACTTTTTGAATGGCTATTTTCACCGGGGACTCTTTTAGTAGATTGAACTGTGCTGTTGGCTTTTCTGCCACAGCTCACACTATAAATGAGACCAAAACAATCCAAATGATATTGACCCCAAGTCTCAAGTTTCATATGATGTTTTAGGTGAATCCATCAATGAAAACTGAAGTCCTTAACTTCTTTCTTCCATCAATCAGTACATCACTCCAGGCATGTTAAACGGTATGGGGGGTGACTGTGACTGTATTCCATCCTATATTGGAAGATTTTTACATAGACTCCATGGGGACATTTATCATACGCTGGAGCTCGTGGTGCGCCAGCAAATGATGGCCCCGCCGCTGCATAGTCGCAGCCGGCATAGGCGGAAGCCTCTTGATGTATCGGGGCACCGTATATATTCTACGCCAGGCATGGCCAGGCCCAATCCCAGCTGGCCACGCCCTCCGCTCGGCCGGCCGCGCCCCCCTAATGCCCCTTCAGTTCAATGTAATCCTCATTCCCGATTATGGATTATTTTCATGAAATTGATGGCAATAAAGTACAAGCTGTTTGTGAATGAGGCCAGGGGTGTAACTAGGAGAGGTTGGACCCCATAGCAGCCCTCTGAATGGGGTCCCTTTTCCCCCTTAAAAAAAACATACATATTTGTATACTCACATATGTGAGTTACAAAAACACACATTATACACAAACCATCTATATAGTAATTTACATACACATAGGGGTCATTCATCTTTATTTTCCTTCCTGCTTTTTTCTGGGGTTTTTTTAGACATTTTATGGCGCATTGTAATTTTTGTGACTTTTTGGGGATATTTCGAAATGTCCGCCGGACATTTGTTTTTGGTCAGTAAATCACATTTATCTTCTATTCCAGAAGCGCTAAATGTTGCAAATGACATTTATCATTTCAAATTGTCTAAAATTGGAAATGGAAAGAAGTGACTTGAGGTAGATGTAGAAATTAGATGGGGGACTGTTTGCGCCTTATGGAGACTTTTTACGACTTTTGTTTTAAAAATACGCAAATTCACTACAGATCAAACGCCACATGTACCAATAAGGAAAAAACGCTCAGATACATCTGACCAGCAGGAAAGCCAAGAAAAGTCTCAAAAAATAGACAGGAAAAGCCAGACAAATGATATATCATTAGACCAGCTCCCTGGGACAGCTCTAGGGGGATATTTATCATATGCTTGCGCTCGTATGATAGCCCCACCACTGCTCTTATGCAGAGCCGATAATTATTTATCCACCGGGGTCCTGCGCGGCTTTTATTTCTATTCCAGGCAAAAGTGAAAATTTGCCGGCTGCAGCGAGTGCCCAGGGGCTCCCCCCTTCACGCCCCACTGGCGTGAAGGTTGCAGATTGGGATAAATAATTGCAAGTGCTAGCAATAAGCTAGCTTTTGCGATTATTTCAGGGCGTCTACGGCACTGATGTGCCACTGAGGCATTGATAAATATCCCCCCATGCCTATTTTTGGATCTCCGTTGCCCATCAGATTCATTAAAGTGGCTTTGGCCCTTTAAAAAAAAGTTCATATGGTCTATTTTCTGTCTGGGATTTTTTTTTTTAAAGTCCCAAAAAAGTCTCAAAATGCGTAAGTACAGTAGGGGCATATTAATCATACTCTGGCGCTCGTGGCGGAGGTGGAAGCCTCTTGATGTATCGGGGCGGGAGGCTGCGCAGTGTTTATTCTACGCCGGACAGGGCCTGGCGTAGAAAAAAAAACACAGCCGGTGACTTTTCACATATGAATTTGTGATCATTTCAGTTGCGCAGAGGTCCTGATAAATATGCCCCATAGTGTCAGCACATAGACCAGCAGGGGACTGGAGTAACTATGAGACTTTTTATAAGACTTTTTGCAAAAGTCTCAAGTCATGAATGTGGCTTTGCACAGTGTTGTACCAGCAGTAGTTCTATGCTTACAGCAGATTAATAAAGAGGTGTTTATAGTCCTGTGAGACTTTTTACCAATTAAAAAAACCTCAATGCAGCTACATTGAGACTTTTTTACTCCAAAACAGCCCAGGAAAACCAATGATAAATAACCCCCACACATACAGTATCTATACTTCTTACACACAGCCACAGTATTTACACATCAAATAAACACGTACAGTATACAGACATTACATATGCACACATATATAGACCATATACACATTATGTATATACACACATACAACAAACACACACGTACAGCAAATTCACATATACATTATATACTGTACACACCACACACACATACAGCATATACACACTATATATAAACACACATGCAGCATATTCACATCACATATAGTATGCACACACATAGAGTACCAAATACAGTCATACAGCTTATATACACACACATACAGAGTGCACATAGACTGCAGGTAGTTGAGATAAGAGATTCCAGTCCTGCCGTTCTGATGTCCTCTCTCCATCCCCCAACTTTTCTTATCTGAGTTGCTGAGTCAGGTGTACTATGGAAGAAGTGCAGTGTTAGATACTTATTATGCTGAAGAATAACATGTACAAAATGGTGCCCATCTTTCAATCTTTAGTATGTCAGGCCTGATTCCGGGGCTCCCTGACACTGAGGGCCCATTAGCAGACACTATGGCTGATACCACTGTAGTTACGCCCCTGAATGAGGCTACTGTACATGACACGGTCCACCCACAGTGGATCTACAATCTGGTGTTTGTGGCCCAGTTATCATTGGCATGTGAAGTCTTCTCTGCACCACAAATATGGGACCTTATGGTTAGGCAGGACCCAGATTAGGGTATACTACACAGGTGCCAGTCAGGTTGATAGTTGTTTAGGACTGCCGTTCTGAAGTTAGGCTGAGGGTAAGTTAGGTTACCATTACATCCACATTTTTTGGTCCCACTTATGGCTACAAAAGTTGGGAAACAACAACAAGAAAGAAAAGCTGGTGCCTAGATAACCGCCACATATACAATGCCATCCATCCAACTGTACTGTTTTATACAACAAGATGATAGATTGAAAGCTATACACACCTCTAAGTGGTAAGCTCCCAATGGGACCGGTTATATTCTTCTTTTTGCAGTTTATATTGGTTAAAGAGGTTGCCAGAGTGCAAAAAAATCCTATTGGTGGCCTGGAAGGGGCTGGTTAAAAAACATAAACATTTACTTACCTCTGTGATCCCTCCCAGCGTCCCACACTGCCATTACGCTGGTCTGTGCCCAATGAAAACAAACAGAGGCACAGAAGCTGCGCTGTGCTCAGCTTGCGACCGGCCTAGGTGGAGGGGCCATGCACACCCGTCCTACATCATACAGCGATGAGAATAGGGACGGGTGGACATGGCCGGCCACCTCGACCAGAAGCTGAACGCAGCTAATCCATCATTTGGATTAGTGTTCTTATAAGTCATGCTTTAGGGTAAGAGGGCTGCCTTACAAGGTAGCCAAAGAGGTGTGATTTTCCTTGTTCCATCCTGGAAAACTTTTTTGCACAAAATCCACAGCTAATTGACATTTTGCTAAGTTAAAGGAAACCTACCAGCACGAATCTACCTATAAAGGTAGATCGGGTGGTAGGTGGATGAATAGGACGTGAGGAAAGCCCTTTTAAGGGCTAATCCTCACGTCCCCGCACTTTTTTGATAACTTTTATTATCCCTATATGTAAATTTTGTTATGCGGCTACTGGGGCATGGAGTAGCCGCAGCTGAGGATACACGGCGCGGCTACCCCACGCCCCAGTAACCTCTTTACTCCTCCTATCCACAATCTTCGTCTTCGTCCGAAGAACCTGCCATCTGCGCATGCGCAGAACAGAAGGCCTGCGCTTGTGCAGCTCCGGCTTCGGAGTACTGACCGTACAGCGGCTACTCAGCTGCGGCTACTCCACGCCCCAGTAGCTGCATAACAAAATTTACATATAGGGATAATAAAAGTTACCAAAACAGTGCATGTACGTGAGGATTAGGGCTATCCTCACGTCCTATTGATCCACCTACCACCCGATCTACCTTTATAGGTAGATTCATGGTGGTAGGTTCCCTTTAAGATCTTACCACTGAGGAGTTTTAGGGTGCATCCACACTTTCACGTTTTGATTTTCAAACCAGGTGTAGAGTAAAAAAGTAGTATCTCTCAATAATTTATTCTGACTCATTATAATCCGCTACAAAAACTGCATCTGAAAACCGGAATGTGTGAACTCACCCTTACGCAGGATGTGGATGGGTACTAATTTTTTTATAACTAAACTATATATAGTTTCGATGTAACCACTGGCAAGTTTCCATTGGTTAACCTGGTGCAAAAACATCCTGTGTGGCCTTATAGGGTACATTATTGAAGAGGGACCCAAACAACATTATTCGGTGGGGTCACAACGAGTCCTGCAGACAGATATGTGTGTTGACACGACTTAAATGACACCGAGGAAACTTTCAGAGTGGAGCATTACACTTAAAATCTGATTTATTATAGGGCTGTTTCTTAAGCGGAGACACTTCATACAGATCATAAAACTAATTTTTTTAAAAAGATAATCTCAAGATGCAGAAGTTGTAAATTTCAGTGGTGAAAAATTGCAAGTTATAAGTAGCGTTTATTGTCTCCTCCGTGATATTTATTACCATAATTAATGTTATCTCTTCTTTGAGATAAACCAGTTTTCCAGGATTTATTATAACTTGTGATGTATATATATTTTTGCACAGTGGGATTACAGCCGGCATCTATTTATTCCACATTATGACAGGTTAATACTGAATCGGTGTCATGTTTATTTTCTAGAGAAAAGCTATAATAGAAAACTCTTTGTATCTGACCCGGTGGAATTTCTTTAATCTAAGACTAATTTGGGTTTTGGGAAAGCTATAGGTGCATTTTTTTTTTACAAAATAGTAACGTTAGCATTAGTGATGAGCAAATCTGTAAAAATTTTTCCAAACCAGAATCATTCACCGATCATGGCTGTTAACCATTTAAATGCCTCTGACAAAGTCGCCAATGGCAGGAGGTGGTTGAGCCGTGCCCGCAGGGCTGCAAAACAACAGGATTGACGTCACCAGTGAGCAACGATCCTCCCCAAAATGCTGACATGTGCTGCTGACACGCTAGGGCAATTATAGAGTGGAAACCCATGATCAATGCCAGCAACGACTGAGGGCCTTGATGGCGAGGGGTGTTCAACTGAACCCAGAGAAAGTTTGGTGTGAACCCTAAGTTTGCAGACATAGTATACCGTGAATATTAGGGGCTGAGGGTCTTCATTTTTCATATAGTCTGAGGACCATTGCAGTCTTTAACCACCCCCCCCCCCCACCACTGCTTTTGTAGGAGTTGTAGGAATCTCCAAGAATTGGAGGACATAATTGTGATTCTGTCCTGGATGAGACCTGGGTGGCAGTTTGGGGGCCTAAATCCTGCTGATAGGTTCCATTAATATAAATTAGTTAAAGGGATTGTTCGCTATTTTACAAAAAACAAACATGTACTTACCTCCCCGGCTGTACCAAACTGCTATCGCTCCGAACCGTGCCCCATGTGAATGAACATGGCTGCCGAAGCAGCGCTGCATTCTGCTTCCGGCCGAGGAGGCCAGCCACACTGACCCGGGCGGATGTCGGGTCCAGCCGGAAGCAGAATGCGGCACTGCTTCCACGGCCATGTTTGTTTACTTGGGGCACGGACCAGAGCAATAGCAGCGTGAGACAAGCGGGGGGGGGGGGGATCCTAGAGGTAAGTACATGTATATTTTTTTAAGCAGCCCCCTCCTGGCCATCTTTGTTTTTTTTTGTAAAGTCTCGGACAACCCCTTTAAGATGTGTTCAGGTCTTGGTACCTAACATGGACCTGAACTCTCAGCCATTGACACCCGCAATCAATGCTGGTACCGATCGCTGGTGTAAACTGTTTAAATGCTGCTGGCAAAGTCACCATTCAAACTATGAAAGCCACACATGCTGCGCACCGCCATTTTGGGGAGACTCCAAAATGGCAGCTTCATCCTGCTACAACCCGCAAAGTGGGGCCAAAGCGATTTAAATGCTGCTGGTGCTGGTAAACGCCCAAAATCAATGTTAAACCGAAACCAGGCTTGGTCATAGACTTCTAATGAGGTCAGGACCGGGGGATCCGAACAAAGTTTGCAGGTCAGGTCCGTTCAACAGTCAGAATGGATTTCCGTTGATCTATAAAAAAACAGACTTTGCTTATATGTGATTCAATGGGGCAGATTTACTTACCCGGCCCATTCGCGATCCAGCAGCGCGTTCTCTGAACAGGATTTGGGTCCGGACGGGATTTATGATGGCAGTTCCTCCGCCGTCCACCAGGTGGCGCTGCTGTGCTGAAATGCATCTGATCGCGCCGGAATACACCGAGCCGGAACAGATAAAGGTAAGCGCTTCACAAGCGACACATTTTCGGTTATTAAATGCAGCAGTTTTTCCGAATACGTCAGGTTCACGTTCGGCCACGCCCCCCGATTTCCGTCGCGTGCATGCCAGCGCCAATGCGCCACAATCCGATCGCGTGCGCCAAAATCCCGGGGCAATTCAGGTACAATCGGCGCAAATCGGAAATATTCGGGTAACACGTCGGGAAAACGCGAATCGGGCCCTTAGTAAATGACCCCCAATGATTGCTTGTAAGCAATTAGTCTGACACGTTGAACAAACTTGACACTACTACATTGGATAGCCTCAATCCTCCTACATTTCATAGACACTTTTGCTACAAAAGAGAATTCAGTCCTGCTACATCTCCGTAGCCGGTCACAGTTCTAACCAACTCAGCGCTGCTTCATCTGACAATCTCAGCTACCTACTGTCTGATGTAGGTCTTTCTCAACTCTTTGAAATTCGCACATGTTTATTTAGTGGAAATAGTAGCAAAAGCCCATTAAAGACATCCAGGGGCTGTGTTACTTCTTCTACTTCCACTTCTAGTACATTATATTGTTGCAATCGGCTTTTGTATGGTCCTAACCTATTTTCCTGCACACAGGAATGTCCCTGATCCTCTGAATGTCATTATTCTCCAGTTTACGAGTCTCTACCATTTATTTCCGACAGACTGAATTGTAGAGTGATTCACTTGATTTTTCTTGAGGACATTGTTATTTCTGAACCTGAGAATATATTCTTAAGCATAATGTGATACACTGATGAAAGCGGCCGCTTTATGGAAAGTAAAGGACGAGGAGCTTCTCAGATGTTCTACCATTGTGATACAAGCTGGACACTTAGAGAAGTTGATTGAATTAGAAGGATCGGCTTGGTCTCCCTTGTTCCGTGGCAAATAAGTTTAAGCTATTGTCTTCTGCTGTCAGTATGATAATCCAATCACCCTATAATATAATTACATTGGAACTGCATTCAATCAGGGAATTCACAGTTGTAAGTTGAGACCATTCTCTGCATCTTATATAATTGAGAAGACTTTCATGTATTATTCTAAAAAAAAAAAAACAGAAACTTATATTTAAAAAAAAACAGCTCACCAAAATAACCAAAATAACCCAAAATGTTCACCAAAATAACCCAAGAGTCTGTAAACCACCATTGGAAGTAGAAAGAGCAATAAGTTAGCGTTGGTCGGTTGGCTTGGCTAGACAATTGTACCATTTTCTAAATTTCACCTATTTAACGTGGGGCCAGAATATATTTGTAGAGGGAATACTCAACATTTAAAAAGAGTGGTTTCTAAGGCTACATTCACACAACCAACTTGCGGCTGTATATACGTCATATATCTTTTCATTTTTCAAGGCATTTGAATATTAGTGTTCTAACGGTGCTGTATCAGAGCAGGGATAAATTAGTTACTGCTTAAATTGCTGTGTTAGCATGTTCAAATAAATAAGTGTTTTCCAAGTTTGCGGTTTGGCCACTCGGTCTCTAAAAGGTCCGTCATTATGATTAGACTGTCAGGGGTGCCCCTGCAACCCACTTCCCGTGCCCCTCTCCACTGCCCCGCACTCCTTTCATATCACACAATGCATCTCGATCCAGTGCGGACTCCGGTGGTACAGAGCGCGCATCCCAAATCCTAGGACGAGAGCTTCGGCTTCCTGAGGTTTAAAGGTCCAGCTCGCAGATAATTGGCACTGGGCAACCGTCCGTTCAACTTAAATTCCAGCCCCTTCCTGTGTCCCCTGCTGGATCTTCGTGCCTTGTGCCCTAGAGAAAGCTGCGTTCCATGTCTTTTGCTGTTATTGTGATTTCCCATTGTGACCCCAGTTCCGTTCCTGATTTCGGTCTTTCACTGACTCTGATCCCATGCTGCCCATCCTGACCTCCTGCCTGTCCCCGACTACGATTTTGCTGAATGTTTTTGTACCTAGCATTGGCTGCCACCGTGGACAAAGTCGCACCTGTGGAACGACCTGGTGGTACCACGCCGCAGCAAGTCCAATCCGCTTTGTGTATTACTTAGATTCTGGTCCCAGGTGTTGGCTTACGTCATCGTCCACGGTGGTCCAGTGGGTCCACTACCCCAGAAGCCTGACGTAGACATGTACGACCACTGGTGGCACAGCTGAAGGCCCCTGTGCAACTATAATGTATTGGCCCAAATCTACAGGCATTTCCATCTCAGAAACTTCTTTGTTACCACTAAATAAAGAAGTACCTATTTATTTTTTTTACTTTACCATGTATAATATAATAAAACAGTTAAAGGGGTATTCCAGGAATAAGCATAATCCATATGCAAATGGGTAATCAAAATATAAGCTAATGTGTAATTAGTTCTTATTTAAAATTTTGCTCCCATTAGCAGAAAATGCTGATGACATAGACTGTAATGAAGAATTAAAATGCTACTGGCCCTTTAATCAGTCCGTTAATTTCCTCCGCACGGTCCGTGGCAGAGCATACACAGGACAGAAGATGGCCGCTGGTCACATGTCCACATCACATGTCCTGCACCTGCCTGAGCAGGTCATGTGATCACCACTACGTTTGGCTGTAGTCGGTTGGTTGCAGTGCATCCAGTATGGTTAGTGTTGTGGTGATGTACAGGGATGGCAGTTACACATCATTTCTATGGTAACAGAGTTGGACAGTCTGTTAGATCATCGCTGGGAGCAGAGCATAAGATGGAGGAGGAGTTACTGAGAACTAAAGGATCATGGAACTTGTAGTTTCCAGTGGCGGCCATCTTATTGATAACTCCATCTACTTTAGAGAGGCCATACATTTTATAAATCATAAAAATCAAACTATTTAAGCTCCATTTTGTGACTAATGACATTGAGTATTGTTGTACTCATTGATTTGTATCATCATGGGTTTTTGTGTCAGACCTTCATATTCCCGGAATACCCCTTTAACTCATTACAAGGTGAACAGTTTTTCAGATAGCAGTAATGAGATACTGTAGATGATTGTCCCACACTTCCCGGTAGACCAATCTCTCTCTTGCCGTTCTGCGATCTATAACTACATGGTTAAAAGGTTAAAAAAGACACACGTTAAGTAAGTCAAACTGTTGATCCAGAGGAAGGGGAAAAAAACATTTGTCATACGCTAATTGTTCATGAATAGAATTAAAAAATCCTTCCTGACTCCTAACAAAGCAGTAAGAATAATCCTTTGATCAGCAGTTCACTTTCAGGAGTCCAACTCCCAAATTTTTATTGGTATTTTCACTTTAAATAAACCTACCAACAGGTATCTACCTAAAAAGGTAGATCCGATACTTGGTTCCTACCATCCCCATATCCGGCTTATCTATTAGTTTAGTAGAATCTCAGAAAAATGTATATTTCATTTATACAAATTGTCCGCGGCTACATAGGCATGGAGTAGCCGCACCGTGGAGCAGGATCAATGGCTATTCCACACCCCTGTAGCTGCAGCCGATCGTGTCCATCAGCACGTCCCTGCCATGTTCTGCACATGCAACGAGAATGACAAAATGAAGATAGGATTGTGGCAGGGACATGCTTATCGGTGGTATCCGCCTTGGCTACAGGGGTGTGGAGTAGCCATTGCTCTCTCTCTCCACGGCGCAGCTGCTCTAAGCCCAAATAGGCGTGGACGATGATTTGCATAAATGAAAGAAATTTTCTTAGATTCTACTAAACACCTAGTTAAGCCGGATACAGTATGTGGATGAAGCCGACAGTAGGAACCAACTATTAAATCTAATGTTAGGAAGAATCTCAATGAACTGCATTCAGCTCTGGTATATGAAAAAGACATGAGTTTTTCTAAAATTGTGGGCAAAATGATCAAATTACAGAGTAAATTTAAAATCTATAATCTTTACATGACGAAAAAGAAGGCAAATACAATATCCTATTCCTTAAAATATATTCTCCATCAATGGACAGTGTGGACCTTCAGGGATCTTCTGTCCATTAGGTTTGTGAGAACTGTTTTATTTTTCTCTCTATCATTTGCCAAAGATGTTCCTTTTTGGTGTGTAAGAACCTAGTGTGAGGTTCATGGTAGAGTAACTTTCCACCGACATTGGGGAAAAAAACTCAAGAAATTACATATTTCAAATCAATTACAAATGACAAAGGACATCTGGAATATGATGGCGCTAGATTATTAATATTGTATTATTATTACTATTTACTAAGTGAGAAGATGTGTCTAAAGGTGAACCTAAACTCTCTCACGCCTGATGCGAGCTATAGAATGGCATCCCCTCCAACTCATCCAGTAGTAATATATTAGGTCATTTGTATGTCGGTTCTCCATGCAGTGTGTGTCACACCCATGCTGACATGTGGTGAGAAGGCACGCTATTTTTGCATGTCAAGTTCTGCTTTGTAGCAGGTGACTGTTCCCACCCATGTTGCTGCAGTTGGTGCTACCTAAAGCAAGATGCTCAACTCGTCTCATGGCTGGTTCACCCCCTGGATGCGTCCATTCTAACTCTTCCAACATTTCATAAGCCAACCAAATGTGTGAGGTCAACCGAAGCCACCGATGGTGACAGCTGACTATCTTTTTGTGTTTGGGGCCTCCTACATTTCCCAGATGTTGGTAAAACATAAGAGGCCACTCACACCTCCCTCCTTCCATTAAGAATACAAGCAAACAATGCCAGGCCAACCATACACATATATATGAAGGTCTTGAGAAGGATAGCTGTCTCAGTCTAGGGAACGTTTGGCCAGCAGCTCTCTAATGTGTAGCGCTAGCTTTATTCCTTTTCTTCAGCTCAGAGTCGTCAGATTTTGCTGAAGGCATTAATAAAATACCTGACTTCTTATCGACTAGAAAATACCTGGGATAGAACGGGGTAACCGGTACATCAGGAGCCAAGCAACTGCATTCTCTACAAATGAGGCAATGATTAGCGCTGGTCCAGCAGTCACTGGATTACCTCTACAGAAGTCACTATGTTCGCAATGAAACAATTTGTATCAATTACTAAAGTCTTAATCCTAAAACATTTCAGAGTGTCAGGGAGACATCATGAATAGTCTGGTGGTGGCCCCGAGGCTCCATCATAGCTTATAATTACAATATGTGTGAAGAAGGGCCTGAGGACATGGGAGAAAAGTCTTAAGAGAGTCTATTATCAGATCATTAGACCGAGGCAATCATTTAGGCTGATGGCCAATTATAGCCATTGAAAATGGGATTAAGCAAATGGCGGCATATGGTTATTTTTAGACATAGAATGTTCTTGTTTGTAGAATTTTTTGAATTTTAACAATACTTCATCAACAATATCACAAAAAAACAAAGACTTTGCTAAGAAACCAAAACATCTGAGAAGACTTAGAAAAGTAGGGACACTTGTGTAACCGGACTTTATACCCTTTGTCACCAACATAAAGAAGTAGAATGGATGAGATGGATATAAAAGTACATTAAATTATATTTTGTTTTATGACTGGGGAAATGTAATTCATTCTTAAATTTCACCCGTTATCAGCAGAAAATGAACGATCACAGGAAACCTGGAAGCCGAGCCACATCCATGCTCTAAGGACTACACTGACTCATCAAAAGCTCAGATTCTGCTGACGAACTTATCAAAAATGGAGATATTTTTCTTTAAAATAGCAGAATTTGTGATGGAAACTCCCAACTAGAGATAAGCAAAACTATTTGTTGGCTCGCTAATTCTGCTTCCCTTTGGACAAATGTTTTAAGATCGCAGCTAGCTACAGAAACCATTCATCCCAGATCTTAGCAAGGGGGGGCGGGGGGCAAGAGCAGGAAAAGTTAAAAAAAAACATTGACTTTAAGGACCCGGCCATTTTTAGTTCTTTTGCAATTTCACTTTTCAATCCCCGTCTTCAAAAATCCATAACTTTACCATTTTTCTGTTTGCGAAGCTGTCAGAAGGCTTTTCTTCTGCCTAACAGATTGTACTTCTTAGTAACGACACTTCATATTCCATGTCGGTTACTAGGAAGCTGGAAAAAATTCCAAAGGCAATAAAATAGTAGAAAAAACGCTTTTGCGCCATTCATTGTGAACGCAGTTTTTACAGCTTTTGCTGTGCTCTCCACGTGACACTTCTACTTTATTTTTGGGTCGAAATGATCGCAAGAATACTAAATTAATATAATTGTTATTATATTTTGTGGCAAAATTATTGATTATATTTTATTGTTATAAATGAAAACCTTTTGTACAAATAAATATGTCTTCATTTTGCACTTTTTTGACACCAATAACTTTTTCATACTTTGATGTACATACCTGTGTATTTTTAGGACTGTTTGACATATTGATCACTATTTAGTCAATTCAATTTTTATGTGTTGCAAATGGCAAAAAAGTTTCCGTTATTGGGTTTGCTGGCAAGAATAACCGTTTTTATATATTGTTGAATTAGGACTTTTGGGACACGGCAATACCTAACATGTTTTCATTTTATTTGTTTATTTTTATATCAGTGCTAGAGAAAGGGGGGTGATACTAATCGGTGCCAAATCCCCACCAATCGCTGATGTCTCCGGTGGGTGTTGGCTGCATTGGATGACCCTGCACTATGCATTCCGGGAAGGGTCCACCCCTCTATGCCCTCCATGGGATGAGGCGGTCTAAGATAACAGAAAACTGGCATACAAGCTTTGATAAATTCCACCCATTTATTTTAAGTAAAAAAACAATCCTTAATTTAAATTTAATCCCAATATTTAATCAATAAAAGGCCCAGCACTACCTGAGCTACAGCTGAGACACCGTCAGTCTCTTGAATGATAAAAGGATCCCCATAATTCCTGTTTTCAGGAATACAAGCCATGATTTAGTTGCAATTCCCGGTGCAGAGCTTGGAATTGCGACTTCTCCACCCTCTACACCAATTGGGCAAGAAGGAGGCGGCTCCGAGCTGTGCAGTGGGCCTCCACATTGCATTCTTGCCCCGCACATACTCATGCCTATTGCCTGTGTTCAGGTGCAGACTATGGCGCAATTCTATGCCAGATCAGACCTGGCGTAGGACTCCCCAGAAGTGTAGGGCATCACTACACTGCCACCCGACAAGATTTATCAGGAGGCCGAAACCTCCTGATAGATCCGGTGCTTAACAGAGGGGGACACCATTATACACCGGCACGTACAGTATATGTGCCCCAATGTGTTAATTTTTATAAGGGGTGTAGTTTTACTTTGAATCTTAACTTTGGACTGAATTTGCATTAGATTTCCCAATATATAAATCTAGCACTCTTCATATTTTAGAATTACAAAGTTTTTTTTACTACTGTTATGACTAAACCACATATAATATAGTCCCCCATTTAGGATTCATCAAGAGTGACCACTTATTGTGTAGCTATAATGTGCTCCCTATATCCTCATTCACCATTCTGTCCCCCCTAACAACCTCATTTTTTGCACTTTACCACATAACATGACATGGATCCTTCTTCTCCGGTCTTCTTCATTTTATTCTCTCTTGACTTTGCTTCTAGTACATTAACATTTTTGTAAGTGAAAATTCTGCATAACAAAGGAAGATGGTGGGAGATTTTGTCTCTTTATTTGCTTTCTCCAATTTTCAAATGATCAAAGATAATGGCAGAACATTTTGGCAGGATATTTCAAGTGGCACTTTCTAAGAAATCCATCTCTCCGTAAGGTGTAGCATGAGGCGCTGTCACTGGGTGGGCTCCATCCGCAGAATGACCCAACAACAACAACAACAGTAATTGCTGACAACCACCTTCCACCAATAAAATCCCGTATTCTAAGAAGTTGCCCTGAAAAAACAAATGTCTTTCTTCTTTTGTCCCTGATTTAATGAGTGTACGATGATGGTCAGCTTGAAATGCAGTGAATGAGAGATTTGGGACCTTTAATCTCAGGAATACTCTATGGCGCCAGAAAGCAAACAGTACACTCCCTCACCTGTTATCTTAGCCTCCTAGGCTTTCACTTCTTACCTGTCTTCAGAGTATATTGATTGTCCCCTCTGTTACCACACGCAATGAACAGCGCGGCTCAGGGCTATTCTAATATCCTATCTATCAATATCTGTGGCTAAAGTATCTGTGCATCCATAGACTCCTTCCTCTTATTGATAGAGACATTTATTAAAATGTCAATTATCTTGAAATCAGACACTGGCTGTAAAATGCAAGAGTCCTGATAGTACAACTAGAACTATGATAGTACAACTAGAGCCATGATAGTACAAATAGAGCCATGATAATACAACTAGAGCCATGATAATACAACTAGAGCCATGATGGTGCAACTAGAGCCATGATAATACAACTAGAGCCATGATAGTACAACTAGGGCCATGATAGTACAACTAGAGCCATGATAGTACAACTAGAGCCATGATGGTGCAACTAGAGCCATGATAATACAACTAGAGCCATGATAGTGCAACTAGAGCCATGATAGTACAACTAGAGCCATGATAGTACAACTAGAGCCATGATAGTACAACTAGAGCCATGATAATACAACTAGAGCCATGATGGTGCAACTAGAGCCATGATAATACAACTAGAGCCATGATAGTGCAACTAGAGCCATGATAGTACAACTAGAGCCATGATAGTACAACTAGAGCCATGATAGTACAACTAGAGCCATGATAATACAACTAGAGCCATGATAATACAACTAGAGCCATGATAGTACAACTTGAGCCATGATGGTATAGCTAGAGCCATGATGGTACAACTAGAGCCATGATGGTATAGCTAGAGCCATGATAGTACAACTAGAGCCATGATGGTACAACTAGAGCCATGATTGTACAACTAGAGCTATGATGGTACAGCTAGAGCCATGATGGTACAACTAGAGCCATGATGGTATAGCTAGAGCCATGATGGTACAACCAGAGCCATGATGGTACAGCTAGAGCCATGATGGTACAACTAGAGCCATGATAATACAACTAGAGCCATGATAATACAACTAGAGCCATGATAGTACAACTAGAGCTATGATGGTACAACTAGAGCCATGATAATACAACTAGAGCCATGATGGTACAACTAGAGCCATGATAGTACAACTAGAGCCTGATAGTACAAATAGAGCCATAACAATACAACTATAGCCATGATGGTATAACTAGAGCTATGATAATACAACTAGAGCCATGATGGTACAACTAGAGCCGTGATAATACAACTAGAGCCATGATAATACAACTAGAGCCATGATAGTACAACTAGAGCTATGATGGTACAACTAGAGCCATGATAATACAACTAGAGCTATGATGGTACAACTAGAGCTATGATGGTATAACTAGAGCTATGATAATACAACTAGAGCCATGATGGTATAACTAGAGCCATGATAATACAACTAGAGCCATGATAATACAACTAGAGCCATGATGGTACAACTAGAGCCATGATAATGCAACTAAAGCCATGATAATACAACTAGAGCCATAATGGTACAACTAGAGCCATGATGGTACAACTAGAGCCATGATGGTACAACTAGAGCCATGATAATACAACTAGAGCCATGATAATACAACTAGAGTCATGATAGTACAACTAGAGCCATGATAGTACAACTAGAGCCATGATAGTACAACTAGAGCCATGATGGTACAGCTAGAGCCATGATGGTACAACTAGAGCCATGATGGTATAGCTAGAGCCATGATGGTACAACCAGAGCCATGATGGTACAGCTAGAGCCATGATGGTACAACTAGAGCCATGATAATACAACTAGAGCCATGATAATACAACTAGAGCCATGATAGTACAACTAGAGCTATGATGGTACAACTAGAGCCATGATAATACAACTAGAGCTATGATGGTACAACTAGAGCCATGATAGTACAACTAGAGCCTGATAGTACAAATAGAGCCATAACAATACAACTATAGCCATGATGGTATAACTAGAGCTATGATAATACAACTAGAGCCATGATGGTATAACGAGAGCCATGATAATACAACTAGAGCCATGATAATACAACTAGAGCCATGATGGTACAACTAGAGCCATGATAATGCAACTAAAGCCATAATGGTACAACTAGAGCCATGATAATACAACTAGAGCCATAATGGTACAACTAGAGCCATGATGGTACAACTAGAGCCATGATGGTACAACTAGAGCTATGATAATACAACTAGAGCCATGATAATACAACTAGAGCCATGATGGTACAACTAGAGCCATGATAGTACAACTAGAGCCATGATAATACAACTAGAGCCATGATAATACAACTAGAGCCATGATGGTACAACTAGAGCCATGATAGTACAACTAAAGCCATGATAGTACAACTAGAGCCATGATAGTACAACTAGAGCCATGATAGTACAACTAGGGCTATGATAATACAACTAGCGAGGTATCTGGAGGACAGGAATAAAGATCTCTTATCTTGTATCTCTCCTTAACATACATGTCACTATTATATATCTATCTATTATATGTATCTCTTAATCTATCTATTATCTATTAAATATTTACCATTTAATTTACTGTCAATTTAACTTTAACATTTAAAACTTTACTGTTAAAACAATGAATACACCTTATACTTACCTCCTGGTGTCCATCATCGCTGTCCGTCACTGCTGTGCCGCTGTTGTTTGCAGGGGCACGGCACTCCAGTTCTGACAATGCGGCTTGTCTGCCACCGGAGGTAGGTGTGACAGGCTGCCGGAAGTTATGGAAACGGAGGTGCCATGCCCCTGCTCCGTTGTCCCAGACGGAGGTGCGGGACACAGAGAGCGCCAAGGGAGGTAAGTATAGGTTGATTTTTTTGACAGCCAAACCCCAGCCCACCAGTAAATTTTTTATTAATATTGGAAAACCCCTTTAATAAATTGTTATAATTATGAACCATGTATAAATTTTTTTTACATATTTAATTAAATTATTATGATACTGATTGTAATTATTGGTATTATTCTCATAATCAGAGTTATTATTAAATGCATTCTCCTTGTTATTAATCAACTTCATCATCACAATCATGGAATTTTCCACTACACAGTGCTCGGTGCACTTCTGCTTTGTATTGACTTAAGTGGCCCATTATATGTGATTAGGTAAGAGTTAGCAAAGAGGTGTCAAATTATCAAATGGGGAAAAGGAAAGTAAGTTGCATCAATATTTCATTGAGAAAGAAATGGGTGGATGTAAAGCCTTAACAAACCAGATTATTAGATAAAATTTGTAAAAAATACACAGCATTATAGGTTTGAACAAAAATGTGTGGTTCCTATGATTTATGAGCAATTTTAATATGAGTCTAAATCCATTCACAGGACCCTTTTCACAATTGAAAAAATGCATAGAGAAAAAAGCAGCTCTCAAAAAATCATGAAAAAGTTGCATTTTATTCCATGTGAATATATGACTTTTGATGCAAGATCATGTAATTAGAAGATGATTGTACAAATCTCTTTTGATGGTCTGGATAAAAATTTCCCACTGAATCATATCCCATAATTTTTCTCAATGACAGTGAAGTTTGGAGTTTACCTTCATACCTTGATAGCTCAAGATGGGACTCCAGCCCAACAGAAGTATTCCAACTGGAGTTCTTCCAACACCTTCACCTTTGTAGCGCCTTAAACAGCACTTTTCAAGATGGTCTTGGCAGATTCCCATTACACCTTACAGTCCAGAAGAAGACACTATCATTCCTTGTCCACCAACAGAGTAGCAGGTCAGATTCCCTCTACCATAAAGCCTTGCATGGGGGCACCTGGAAACATGGAACCCAAACCCTGCATGACCAGTCCTCCTGACAAAAGATGACAAGGCATAGACAAGCAAGGCCTAGAAGTTATACATCCAGAAATGAGGTCACGGTCCAGCCAAAATTTTTCCAACTTCAAATCTCTTTATTAAATACATCACCAACGACTGTTCATAGACTTAAGTAGCGTCTTATGTCTATGAACTGTCATTGGTGATGTATTGAATAAAGAGATGTGAAGTTGGAAAAGTCTGGCTGGATCGTGACCTCATTTCTGGATATTGTTATACCTGAGCAGCAAGGTGGCCCATGCCTGTCCAACCACATGTGCCTATAATCAAGGGGAAGGTGAGCTGGTTTATGCTTTTTCTACATTTCTACTAGGAATACATCACTGATTGGAGGTCCCACATAGACTGCTCCCAGAAGCTGATCATCTACCAGAGTCTAGAGAGAGACAGCAGACTTGCCCCATACCTGGAGAAGCTACCAGACTCTAGAGAGATAGATCCTGAGCCATTATAAACTGAGTGCCAACAACCTGACCATCAAGTCTGGACAGCCAGTACAGGCCCATTGACTAAGTCAACAGTGCCAGGACCAGGAAGCCACCGATGATGAGGCCCACTTACTATGGCAATACTCCAAATATTCAGCAGCTCAGGACACTCATTTCAGGAGACCCCTGTCCTGACCTTTAGCCCCTCTCCCACAGCTTGACAATATTAATTTGTATTTGATCTTGCCATTAAAGTGTTGAGTTGAGTTGAACTGTATCTGTAGATACTGTAGATCAAAGGATACATAGACACATACATGTGTAGAAATTCCAAAAGTACAGTGCAAACACAACATAGAGTATTACACATACATGCATAGAGATAATACAAGCTCGAAAGAAAATTACGGGTGAACACCCCAGGGATCAGGCCAAGGAACCATTCAATAAAATAGATAGATAATAATAATAAATAGATTTTACAGAAGAGAATGTATTATTTTGACCTTCTCCTTATGGTTCCATGATCCTCCTGTAGTCTTCCACATGACAGTAGGTAAATCTATAACATTATATAGTACACGGGGTTATCTGGTCAGATCTATCAATGACAACCCAATGGTTATTTGACAAATTGTGCACTGCTACATCCATATCACAACGAAACTCAGGACTGCCGGATGCTCCACCAGCTATAACATCCTATGTTCACTTCCTTGGTCTCCAGATCCATAAGTCCTCGTGCTCCTAGCAAGGAGGTTAGGCAAGATTCTATCTAAGGTACTTGAACATCTCCAGTTTCCATCTGTAAATTGACAGATTTCTTTCTGAGGACTGAAATACATCAGAGTACAATATTTACTCTTAGGAGATAAAGTAAGATTTATAGAGAGGCCTGACTTCATCTCAAGAGCCTGAATACTATGTACAAGGGGACACTCAACAATTCTCCACCCAGAGATGAAGTGGCTTCATGCATTAGCCAGATATGGGCTGAAGTATGGTGTTGTACACATACTGTAGGTTCTTCACGCTTGTTGAACTGTTCCATTAAAATTTTTTAGCTGGGCAATGGTCATCACAGTTCTATCATGCAAATATTATCTCAAGAAAAGAGTCTTTTCAGTATATTAGTGTGTCCATAATAATGAATTTGTTAAAATGCTTGAAATTATCCTTATGCATTCAAATTTTGGAATAGTATTGAGGTTAGGCAGAGTCTGTATGCATTAAGCTTGTATACTTCACCTAATGGTGGCTACAGGCAGGCAAGTAATACTAGTTTATGAACTCACACTGGAGGATCACCTTAAAATAATATGGTTAAGAACCCCAGCTGTATAAGAGATTTAATTACTAAAATCTATTGGCAGGTACAAACTGCTCAGCTCCTGCTGCTCTATAACATGCTGCCTGCAGATAGGACACTATGTACATTCTGCTCAGCTCCTGCTGCTCTATAACATTCTGCCTGCAGATAGGACCCTATGTACAAGCTCATCCTATTCCATACAATGCTGTCCGTAGATAGGACACTATGTACAACCTGCTCAGCTCCTTCTGCTCTATAACATTCTGCCTGCAGATAGGTCAACATGTACAATATACTCAACTACCAATGCTCTATAATATGTGACCTGCAGATAGTATCTATGTCTAATCTGCTCCAATCCTTTTGTAATATAAAATGCTGCTTGATAAAGGACACTGTGTACAATCTGCTCCACTCCTGCTGCTGTATACCAGGCTGCCTACAGATAGAACACTATATACAATCTGCTGAGCTCCTCCTGCTCTATAATATTCTGCCAGCAGATTGGACACTATGTGCAAGCTCATCCAACTCCATACAATACTGCACGTAGATAGGACACTATGTACAATCTGCTCAGCTCTTCCTGCTCTATAACTTACTGCCTGCTAATAGGACATTATGTACAATCTGCTCATCTCCTCTTGCTCTATAACATGCTGTACGCAGATAGGACAGTATATACAAGCTCCTGCTACTCTCTAACATGCTGCCTGTAGATAGGACACTATGTATAATCTGCTCAGCTCTCATTGCTCTATAACATTCTGTTTGCAGATAGGACACTATGTACAATCTGCTCAGCTCCTCCTGTTCTATAACATGTTGCCTGCAGATAGGACACTATGTACAATCTGCTCAGCTCCTCCTGCTCTATAACCTGCTGCCTGCAGATAGGACACTATGTACAATTTGCTCAGCTCCTCCTGCTCTATAACCTGCTGCCTGCAGATAGGACACTATGTACAATCTGCTCAGCTCCTCCTGCTCTATAACATGCTGCCTGCAGATAGCACACTTTATACAATCTGCTCAGATCTTTCTGATCGTATACATGCTACTAATGATTAAACCTGATGGATTTCAATCATTTTCACGTGGAGATGATAAATCATTATGGCACTTGACTACCTTTGACCTATTCAAAAACATGTCATTGATCTTTAGTTGTCCACAATGATATATTTTCTCTACTTATCCTATTATAGTGACCCAGAGGCCATCACTGAAAAAACAGGAACAACCTGCTCATTAGTGGCTGGAGCCATTGCCCTGATGTGTTCTACATCCCTGCTTCTATTTTATCCAAAATGATTTCCTCTAGCATCTGACTTTTCAAAATATATCAATAAACCTAACGGTAAATGGAGAACCATGAAGACACAACAATGATATATAAATTCTGTGTTCATGATGCCTTAAAGGAGTTGTCCAGAATTGGACATCCAGGCTCGGACTGGCCCACAGGTGAACAGGTGGATCCACTGGTGGGCCCCTGAGCTAGGTGGGCCACCAGGCCTTGTATTAGTAGTGCATAGTGCATAATATAACATTCTTCATTTTAAATGCATTAAAATTGCAAATGGCAATATATTTTGCAAATATATATATATATATGATAATGTGTAATATTTTGAACTGCAAATCTGTGGAATAGCCTGCCTCAGGCGCTGCTCACAGCAGGGACAGCAGGGAGCTTCAAGAAGGGTCTAGATGCCTTTTTACATCTAAATAAACATTGACTGTTATGTTATATAGCAGTGATGGCGAACCTATGGCACTGGTGCCAGAGGTGGCACTCAGAGCCCTTTCTGTGGGCACTCAGGCCATCAACCTAGGACAGAGTTCACTAAACAGGACCAAATCCATTAAATCTTCCTGCAGTCCTAGGCGACTTATGAGATGCTGTGCTCAGCACTATTTTACAGCGACGCTTCATTGACTGTTTGGAACTGCTTGAAAAGTGAGAAGGTGTTAAAAGAAGTGCATTATCTTTGTGGTCCTCCTGCTGGACCCACCATTCTTCCTAAACAGAGAGACCCTGGAGAGAAGCTACAATGATGTCTGAATGTGCCCACCTTCTTTCAACTGTATTGGTGGCCTCAGGCGGCCGATACAATTAAAGAAGTGGAAGAACAGGTGGCAATAAGTTACTGCTTAATATGGCACGTTGGCACATCAGGGTAAATAAGTGGGTTTTGGTTGTAGTTTGGGCACTCTGTCTCTAAAAGGTTCCCCATCACTGTTATATAGAATTATTTCCCCTCATCCAATCCCTTCCCTTCCTTGGATGAACTTGATGGACAGGTGTCTTTTTATAACCGTATAAACTATGTAACTATATATATTATCTTATCAATAGGAGACATTAAGACAAGAACTAATACAACTGCATAACTACAGTCATCAGGAAACAAGTGGAAGAAGGACCCTGCGTGAGAGGGCTCACAATCTATATGGGAGGGTAGAGGGAGACACGAGGTGCGGGAGCAGAGTAGTTATTGTGTATTGTAGCTGATCTTGAGCAGGTGGGTTATAAGGTTACGTTTGAAGGATTGGAAGGTGGCTGGAATTTTTTTTTTTTGTCTCAAATTCTTTTTATTACAGTTTTATCATTACATTTATACATAAAGCAGTACATGATAACATATAGAGAGTTACATCAGAACGTGTTTCTATATCCTAAATCTATTGGAGTACTGTTTTGTATGACTACTTTAAAGACATAAATATGTCTATTCCATGTTAAGGCATGAGATTTTAGCCTAATATATCCCATAGGCACTTGAGAGAAGGCAAAAGAAGAAGGAAAAGAGAGAAAAGAAAAAAGGAAAAAAAAGAATCAAGAATAAGAACCAATTATTCAGGAAGCTTTAACTTAAGGTGGCATTTTCATTCAAATTTTTTTCATATTGATAGATTTGCTTAAAGTTCCTCATGATTAATTTGAAATCTGGACACTCTGGGGGTCATTTACTAAGGGCCCGATTTGCGTTTTTCTGGCGGGTTACGCAAATTTTTCCGTTTTGCGCCGATTTTCCCTGAATTGCCCCGGGTTTTTGATGCACGCGATCGGATTGTGGCGCATCACCGCCGACATGCAGGCGATGGAAATAGGGGGGGCGTGGCCGAACAAAAACCCAACGGATTCGGAGAAACCGTTGCTTCAAAAAAAAAAGTGACGCTGGACACGCGCTTACCTTCACTCGGCCTGGCTTGGTGAACTCCTGTGCATTCAGTGCAGCAGCGACATCTGGTGGACGTCGGAGGAACTGCCTTAGTGAATCGCCGGAAGACCCGAATCCACCGCAGAGAACGCCCCGCTGGATCGCAAATGGACCGGGTAAGTAAATCTGCCCCTTTGACTCTTTCCAGTATAATGCTATAGCTTTTCTTGCTTCAGCTAGCATTCTAGCTACAGACCATCTAAATTCTGGCGGGATTATCTCCATATTTAAATTCAAAAGAGCAAGTTCCTGATTTAGCTCAATTTGGTGGTTGGAAAACTTGCGCATGCGCGAGAACTTATCCCCTGCACATCCCGCAGGATACTGGTGCGGCTGCACAAGGAATCCATGCACCGGCTGTCTGAAAAGAGCAAACGGACGGGGGGGGGGGGGGATTATTAATTGCCTGGGATGTAATGGGAGTAATTAAGGAGCGGAGGAGCCATGAGGCGTTCAGGCTCACTTCATCTGAGCCCCTCAGGCTAATTTATATATTTTTATAACCTTATTTTCTCCATACTACGGGAACCCAGGATTTAGCTGCACATGGTCGCATCATCCCCTAGAGCAGTGGTTCTCAACCTGTGGGTCGGGACCCCAGCGGGGGTCCAACGACCAAAACCGGGGGTCGTCTAAAGCCATCGGAGCCGCAATTTTATTGTGTTTTTACTGCGAGTTGCATGGTTTGGGATCACCACAACATAAGGAACTGTATTGCGGGGTCACAGTATTAGAAAGGTTGAGAACCACTGCCCTAGAGGTAATGAGCATCCATTATAGGACAGCACCAATTATCTGTTGGTACATGGCCTTTGTCCTTTAACGTTCTGGATCCTCCCCCCACAGCCCCCAAGATCTCCACTTTAAGGATACTTATCCCCAATTAGACCAGTGATCCATAGAAGTTTGTTTCTTGTTCTTTTTCCAATTTTAATAAGTCTCATTTGCCATAGTTTTTATTCCTTATCTATAGGCAGGAAATATAAAAAAAATAACTTGAATTTTTTGAATTGTGTAAGTAACTTTTAAGAGGGTCAATGGGAAGTACAAATGTTTCACCCTGTTACTTGTAGTAAAGAGTTAAAGTGTATGGTAGAGCCTTAATCCCCGGCTCGGGGGAGCTCTGACCGAGCCTTCTCTTTCCTGTTTTCCCGTCTCTATTTTCTCTTCTCTGCTTTGATTTAAGCTTTAAAGCATCCAGTGTTTTAACTGTTTCTGTTTAATCCAAGGCAATGAAACAGGCCTGTTTATCCCCCTATAGTTTCCAGAAATACGATTTGGCGGTTTTATTACCTAATTTTTAGCATATTGGAGCTTTTCAAAAAATCCAAACAGGAAAACTGTTCTATGTGTCTGGAGTAAAGGGTCCGAATATTCATAATTCAGGGAGGCACATGGGTGGAGCGGGCAGGTTTTTCTCATTTGGCTCCACGGTACGCGCTTCTAATTCTCGCCTCTCGCTTTAAGAAAACGCCTGTAATTTGGTTCCATATATCTAGTCTTCTTCTATTTTCTGCCATTTTCTTGAAGATCATAAATGCACAATACCCAGCTTAACTAATGATGCTACCGTACCCCAGCCTGGAAAATGAGAAGCAGATGAACCTGCTGCACGTATAATGGCGGTATTTATACAATGTATTACGTTTCGGAGATTTGCGATACAATGTTATTCAGGAGGCATCTGGCTTTTAGGAGATTTGCACCTATTTCAAAACAGGAATGGAGTCTGAATGAAATGCAGGTCGTTTCGACCTCCTACTTAGAATTTGTCAGGTTAAATTTGGTTTTGTAATTATTACATTGACTAATACACATATGATAGAGGGGATTTCATTTTTCTTAAGTCAAATGGGTATAATGTGGCTCTTGTGTGAATCTCTTGTAAGAGAATTGGGGCATTACACTATTTTAATGCTGGTCATACACCTTCAATAGCTGCTAAATGCTCATTCTGCTGACAGTGCATTATTCTGTATACATCTTGCTAAGAATTTTCTTTAGTACATAAGATTCATTATAGCAGTTCAACTACTCCCACCATAAAAAACCTGTCTAATAATAATTCTTTATTTATATAGTGCTTATATATACAGATTACGCAGCGCTGCACAGCATTTGCCAAATTGGTCCCTGTCCCCATGGGGCTCACAATCTAAACAACCTACCAGTATGTTTTGGAGTGTGGGAGGAAACCAGAGGACCTGGAGGAAACCCACGCGAACATGGAGAGAACATACAAACTCTTTGCAGATATTGACCTGGGTGGGACTTGAACCCAGGACCAAGCACTGCAATTCAGAAGTGCTACTCACTGAGCTACCCCTCAAGCCCACCCTCTATTACTTTACCATTATTTCCTTTAGGCCCACCCTCAATGCTCCCAGTGTATCCTGCTGAGCCCATAAATGATACTATGAAATATTTCAGAATAATTGCCTTAACTGATAAATCTCCAAATCCATGTCCGATTTGGAGTTAATTATTCTATTAAGGGGGGTAGTTGGAGAGAAGGTGCAAATAAGGAACCTGTCGCCACATTTTTCACAAATTCAGCTACTGACAGGTACCCATAGACCCCTAGTAATTAAATGCCGCCGTTCATTTCATAAATATATATTTTCCATCCCTATAAAATCAACTTTATAATCTTGTTTGGATTACAGACATATGGAGCAGCAAGCAACAGGGGGTGTGTCCAGCTCCTTCCCATGCCCCATGCCTCCTCACCATTCAGCACTTCATGTCATGTGACCAGGGTGATGTCATCTGAGTTCCTTAACCCACTAACATTTGCAAAATCTACTCCATATATGTATCTGATCACATGTACAGCAGCCTCCATGCAGTCATGGAAAAGAATAGAAGTCCATGGAGGGAAGCCAATTTTAGCTAAAAGAAGGGTGTCCGTTAGTTAATAAGGCTCCATGGAAACCTGTCACTAGCTGAATTTGTGAAAAAGTGGTGACAGTTTCCTTTTAAATATTTTCTTTATTGACCCAAGCACCAACATGAACTTCTTTAGGAGTGTTTACTTACTACATATGCCGTTGTGCCTTGAGATTTTTTAGACCCTCTAACTCTTGCTCCATTGAAACATTAGAATAGTGACAGATACTCATCAATCAATCCCTAATATGTTTCTTCAGAACGACCAAACTGTAGCAGAACAGACAAATCCGGACTGCAATATTTGACAATTATTGTTCTTCAGAAACCTTAGCAAATTTTTGCAGTGGACAGAGAAGAGCCACCTAAAAACTCAAGTATATTAAGTAACAGTGCTCCACCAAACCAGAAGAGTCACAAATACTCTGTGCTTTCGCTCAATATTTTTTCCAACATAAATTGTACCCTGATGGGTCCCAAATTAATTAAGTATCTCTAGACCTGCCATGAGATGGTCAAGGGAAGAGATTGAAAACAATACCTTGTTGTCCTGAAATTAGGTGAGTTAAGTCCTTGATTGATTTTGTATTTATGTGGGTCAAAGAGTTTGCTCTTGTTTTTTTGTAAGTTTTTATTTTTTGTTACCTATGATGAGCCAGAAATAATGTTTTTACAATAATATTTAGTTCCATGTAAGATTATGCCAATTTCAGTTTTAAAACATGGATCGGAATGAGCATAGTCTCTAACATGTAGAGGGCAGTGGGGAGCAATCTAAGTAGCAATAGGCCCTTTTAACTGGAGGGCTCCTTGTGCTGCTTTCTGGTTGCCCATGTCATATGTCTGTTGCTGTGTTCCCATGGATTCTTCTCCTTTCTCCGACATGGAAAAGTAAGGTGTGAGAGGCGTGAATAATTCTTACCTGCTGCATGCTAGATACCTTATGTTTCCATGTCGGAGAGGGAGGTGACATCCTGCAGGAGGCTTGAATAATTAGCAGCCTGGAGCGGCGGACATCCTGTCCCCATACTCCAGGCTGCCGAATATAAGTCTTTTTTTTCGTTAATCTTGACACGCCAGGATCACCTAAGACCACCGCCGGGTTCAACATGAAGAAGAGAGTAGGTGAGTACTTTTAATCTATTTTGCCTTAATGATACTGGTAGATTTCCTTTAAGGAAGGTCAATAATTAGAAGGTTTTTTTATCTAATGGATCCAAGCAGATTTTTGCAAGTATTTATTAGTTTAGTTGCACAAATCTACTTGGATCCAATGTGTGGACTTGAGCAGCGATCCATGAAAGAGAAAAAATCCATAAAAAGTAGAAATCCTTGATGAGTCCTGCATATATAAGCAACGGAAGTATTTATCATGTTTTTTTTCCTAAATTCATAGGGTTTTAAGATGAAATTGGTGGAAAATATGAGAAGACAAATTACTTCTAGCTTGATTCTGCTGATCCATAAATATAAAAGATAAATTTAGATTCATATAGTCCTCAGTTTTCGGAAAAGTGCAGAATACTAACAAAAATATCACATCTTGCTTTCACTTATGGAGGAAAATTCTGGTTATCAGACGTTGTTTCATCCCACGGCCCTGATTTTCAATGTCAGCAGTGATTCCATGAGAGCAAATGGAGCCGCTATCAGGTTACATGGCCAAAGATGTTAAACTGCACATGAGTTTCTGTCAGATCATATCAAAGACATAAACAATGGTGAAAATGGTGGGTCTGACAGATTGCAGCGTGACCTACAGTCCGGGGAAGCAGCTGCTGCCAGGAATGGACTCTTTCAGTTATTTGTTCACTTCATGAAATATCTGTTCAATTTTTACACTTTTTAACCTACAAACAATTATCAAAAAAAAAAAAATTTCACTGATACACAGCATTTTCTATTTACATTTCAGTTCAGGTATTAAACATCATAGTATTTGTCCAAAACCGCCTAAAATTTGAATCCGTTTAAGCCAAAAACTGCAGTTATCTGGGTGGAAATACTATTGGTGCAACCCAGGGCCGGCGTCAGCACTGGGCATATCAGTACAAGTGACAGGGCCCAGGGCTTCATACATAATGGGGGTCATTTACTGAGGGCCCAATTCGCGTTTTCCCGACGTGTTACCCGAATATTTCCGATTTGCGGCGATTTTTCCCTGAATTGCCCCGGGATTTTGGCGCACACGATCGGATTGTGGTGCATCGGTGCTGGCATGCACGCGACGGAAATCGAGGGGCGTGGCCGAACGACCCTGGAGTCGACCCTGGTGTAACCTGTGCATCATGATAGGGGCCCAGTATTAAACGGATAATGGGTCAGATTTCTCAAAAGAGTCAAAAGGTAAGACAGTGCAGAGTCATACTATACAGTCTTATGCTGGATGCTGGATAAATCTGTTATTTAGTCATCATACTTAGTTTATGCCAGAAAACTGCATCAAAATTCTGCCGCATTAGCATTATTTCTGGCAAATCGACTTCTTAGTGGAAAGCCACACCCCCTTCCCATAGGCTACACCCTTTAGCCATACTCCAAGAGTAAAAGTGCTTATAAACTGTACATTTTTTAAATGTATCAAATTTTATGTATTAAAACGGGTAATTTTTGGCAGGTTGTACAATTTTTGGCAGGCTGAGGCCTCAACACCTTGTTCCCAGTGCTGCTGTGCCCACTTTTTTTAAAATGTGGCACACATGGATCAAAAAGGCAAAAAAATTTTGAGATCAATGTTTTTGTTTGGGGTTCAGCCGTGCGAATCGGACGTATCACTGGCCGTAGAGCCAAGCCTGCAAACTGATCATATCCATGGCTAGTAGTAAGGGGCATCAGTTTGCCAGGTTGGCATCTGCAACCTGGCAAACGCGTGGGTCGTGTGGCCTAACCCCAACGCCAAGCCCGATTATAAATCTACTCATCTCTATCTGCAATAAAAGGAATGATACATCTTCTCATTTACTGGCACTCAGAACAATTTACTTTGAAAAACATACTTAAAAATGTATTTATTGTAATTACAATTTAGTTTTTTTACCCCAACTTTGCCCCTTTTTCAATTTTAAGGTTTTGTACTTGTACTTTTCTTCTTTTGTAAACCTCATACTTCCTAATGTTTAAGTGTAATTTATACACAAAGTAAAAGAAAAATTAAGGAATGACAGAAAAAACGTAAGATCCTAAATACTTCCTAAAAATAAAATATCTAAAAAGCCAATAAAGGACAAGGACACACCCCTCAGCTCCCTTCATACCCACAGATCTCAGATATAATGTACATGTGGTTCTCTTCCCTGAGGTCACTGGGGACTTGTGTAGATAAATTATTTACACAAGTATCCCCTTCGAATATCCCATCTGTCGACGAGCTGTTTCTGTTTAATCTCTCTGTTTTCAGTAAAGTTAAGACTGTAAATGAGATGAGAAGCTCAGGGTGAAATGTTTTGCCAGGTTTAAGAAAAACTGAAGTGGCAGATTTGGTGAAAGAAATTTTTTAAATTTTTTTTTAAAAAAACGGCTTGACTTGTTCAATGTGAATGTGCTATTCATGCCGCCGTATCAAAGGAAAACTCTGTTTGTTGAAGTAGGGACTCCTGTTTGCTTCAATTACAGCCATAACCAATTAACCTTGTCCAACTTTTTTTTTTGTTATGTCTCCAGGTCACTAGCCATAAACCTTTGGTGTCCCTTTGTTTGGATTATTATAAGAGAGCAAGAATTTGCATGGAGACTGTTCCAGAGTATGGAGGTTGAATGAGTCCTTAGTACAAAGTCATGTTAACCTCCATGTTCCTCAAATGTGGCATAGCAGGACGTAGTAGAAGGACAGGACATCTCTATGGAAGCCTACTACAACATTGTACAAAATGGAGCTACTTTATGGTTATTGGAAAGAGATCTTACAAAGGGTTGGCTTCACGCAACCTTGGTGGCTTCATTCTCTTTATAGGGGCACATGGTGAAGTAGATAAATGCTGGTAGTTAATTATTATTCACTATTTAATTTGCTTCTAATTTGTTCTAAATTTTACACTTTGAATGGTTGTATTAAAAGGAACCTGTCAACATGTTCACCTATTGACAGGTTCCCATAGCCCTTTTAATGCTAACTCCATTCTGATTACTGCATCCACTCACGTTTAAAAAAAATCATTGGGGTGTCTGTTCGAAGGCTGTAAGTCCCTCACTATCTCCTCACTGCTCTCTCTCCTCCTCCCTCCTCCTCCCTCCTCCCTCCTCCATGCTGCATGGAAATCTTGGTCGGCCCATGTTTGCATGAGATAGTGGGAGGAGGGAGGAGAAGAGAGGGGAAGGAGCTGGTAAGATATAAAGACTCAGAGACTTAAAGGAAACCTACCATGAGGAATCTACCATCAGAAGTAGGTCTGATGGCAGATTCCTTCTGTCCACCTTTGCCCTAATCTGTGATTTAATAATCTTGGAACCTAACCTAAAATTTTTAAAAACTATATTTTAGCAAAATGTAAATTAACAGCAGAGGCTACTGGGGCGTATATAAGCCTGGTCAGGCCCTGGAAGCTAAGGCTACTCCACGCCCCAGTAGCCTCTGCAGGTAATTTACATATTAATAAAATAAGGTATTTTAGCAAGGTAGGTTATGTTCCAGGATTATTATACTACAGATAAGGGCAGAGGCAGGAGGAATCTACCATCAGATCTAGTTCTAATGGTAGATTCCTCATGGTAGGTCTCCTATAAAGCAGGGGTAGGGAACCTATGGCTCGGGAGCCAGATGTGGCTCTTTTGATGGATGAATCTGGCTCGCAAACAAAACATTGATTGATAGCGATCGGCAGTGGTTACATCTAAGACACACACAGTGATAATGACTGGATGCAGAGAGAAGCATCCACTCCGCTCTATGACCCAGATGCCATTGCCTAAGGAACGATCGCAGTGGTGCCTGTGTTATAGAGAAGAGCGCTGGAGTGATGAGAAGCTGCTGAAGAGAGAGCTGGTAGGTGAGTATTCCCTTTTTTTTTTTTGCTGTGACTACCTATCTACTGGGGCAAGTATGTGCTGGTGGCACCTATCTACTGGGTGGCATGTGCAGTGGCTACCTATCTACTGGGGCAAGTATGTGCTGGTGGTACCTATCTACTGGGTGGCATGTGCTGTGACTACCTATCTACTGTGGAGCATGTGCTGTGGCCAGCTATCTACTGGGGAGCATGTGCTGTGGCTACATATCTACTTGGGGGGCATGTGCTGTGGCTACCTATCTACTTGGGGGAGCATGTGCTGTGGCTACCTATCTACTGAGGAGCATGTGCTGTAACAACCAAACTACTTGGGGGGCATGTACTGTGGCTACCTATCTACTGGGGAGCATATGCTGTGGCTACCTATCTACTTGGAAGCATGTGCTGTGGCTACCAATCTACTGGGGAGCATGTGCTGTGGCTACCTATCTACTGAGGGACATGAGCCGTGGCTACCTATCTAATGGGAAGCACGTGCATATTGTATGGCTCTCACAGAATTACATTTTAAAATATGTGGTGTTCATGGTTCTCTCAGCCAAAAAGGTTCCCGATCCCTGCTCTAACGCCTTCCAACAGACGCCCCATGACTTATTCCAGTTTGCTGGCAGGAAACCAGGTGTACTTTTATATACTTTTAAATGTGTGTGGAACCAGTAGTGTTAATTATTAAAGCAGATTTGGACTTAATAATAATAATTCCTTTATTTATATGGAGCACACAGATTACGCAGCGTTGCACAGAACTTGCCAAATCGGTCCCTGTCCCCAGTGGGGCTCACAATCTAATCAACCTACCAGTATGTTTTGGAGTGTAGGAGAACACTGGAGGACCCAGAGGAAAACCACGAGAACATACAAATTCTTTTCAAATGTTGACCCTGGGACTTAAACCCAGGCCCCCATCGCTGCAAGGCTGTAATGCTATCCACTAAGCCACCGTACTGCCCTTATGTGGTAAATGTGGTATCAAAAAGACTATGGGAACACTGTCATTCGGTGAAATGTGAAACCGCAATGACAGGGTCCCATGAAAAAAATTAATAAAAATGAAACAGTTGGTAATAAATCATTTTAAATCCAGTTCATATTGGTCCAACAAAGTCCCAGAACATGCTGTAGTGGATCATGAATTCAACACAACAATGGGACCCAGAGGTCCAGCAGAAGACAAGTCAGTATGGATATGGTTAGGGTTTGTTTTCTCAAAACTGACTAAGGGTGGGCTCATTACAACCAGTTTGGAGTGGAGAGGAGCCCCTTTCAAAGATGGCCCCTATGTCGCTTTATCCATGGGAATAAGGGAAATCGAGAGTTATCACTACTGAACTTCATTTTGTGCAAAGTTATGTCCATATTCACTGGTGGACATAAGCTGTAAGTCAAGCATAAGCCCGTACACCTCTCTGACTAATGTTCTTTGATGTAAACTTTTAGTTGTTTTGAAAACTTTGAGTAATTATGTTTTTGAAAAATCCCTTGGCATCACGTTCATACCAACCTCATATAGAGACTTAGTAAGTCTCCCCATTACTATTTTTTTTGCTAATTCCAAATTTCTATATACATTCTACGCAAATATTTACATATTATATACATAAAGGTTTACCTTCCCGCTTAAAGAAACAGTCTGCAATAGATAAATGATCTTTGCTGTTCCCAAAGGTCAGTGGCTTCATTTTTTATCACATTGCTTAAACCTTTCAGTCTATTTCCTAATGTCAGGATGAATTCCACATTACTGCAGTTTATGTTCCAGGGATGTTAAATTTTCATATGTCTGTGTCCCTGACAGGACTCTGTGTAAGTGCACAAGGCAAATTGCTAAATGCACAATTTATCATACAGGTCGCATCAATAAAGAGCATCTATGAGAAATCTGTCTATACATGGTTCTTGGTCCTACTGGGTGAGTTCCGCACCCATGCCAACCATCCAGCCCCCGCCAACCATCCAACCCCCGCCAACCATCCAACCCCTGCCAATCATCCAACCCCCGCCAACCATCCAACCCCTGCCAACCATCCAACCCCTGCCAATCATCCAACCCCTGCCAATCATCCAACCCCCGCCAACCATCCAATCACCGCCAACCATCCAACCCCCGCCAACCATCCAACCCCTGCCAACCCTCCAAGCTCAGTGCTGGCTCAGTTCAGCTCCAACCAGAATTTCTAACTTATTACCCTTCTTAGGTCTCACTTTAATAAAGAGCATCTATGGGAAATCTGTCAATACATGGTTGTTGGTAGTACTAGTGAGTTCCGTGCCCCTGCCAACCATCCAACCGCCGCCAATCATCCAACCCCTGTCAACCATCCATTACTTGGCAGCCATCCAGCGCTTGACAACCCTCCAAGCTCAGTGCAGGCTCAGTTCAGGTCCAACCACAATTTCTAACTTATTACCCTTCTTAGGTCTCAATCTAGAAACTTTTAGGGGTTGAGAATTTAAAGGGGTTTTCCAGTGTAATTATATCATTGCATAGGTCATAAATTTCAGATTTGTGAGGTTTTCAACTTTTCAGCCACATCCTGATGCCGAGGTGCTGGGAGCTGGGAACTGAAGCTGGACTCCTACTGAAGGTCCTAAAAATAGGTCATCAATATAATTTTATTACAAATCCCATTTATGGGGCCTGTAATTATGCACCAAACAACATCATAAGACATACAATGTGTAACATGTCCTTCTTCAGGCATTTTTTACTGTAGTTATTATCATTATTTGTAGAGCAGCATTAATTCCATGGTGATGTACAATCAATAAGGGGTTCACATACATAAGACAAGAACAAATGCAATGACAAAATACAAAAAAGGGAAGGAGGGCCCTGCCCATGAGGGGTGACAAACTATATGGGGAGGAAGCGGGGTGGATGGAGACATGAGGTGTGGAAGTTCGATGGATGTGGAGGTAAATTACCCTCCCTGTGAAACTTCTAAGACCAGGACCTCTTGGAGATGCAAATGTCTATCCTCCATCAGCTCTCCGAGAAAAAAATATTGCTCAAAAGAATTAACAAGCAACTTTTCTCCTATTTTAGATGAAAATTCTGAATTTATCATCTTGCACGCTCAACGTGAATCTTAAAATAGTCATCCGACTCCAGACAGAATATCCCATTAAAACGACCCAGCAGGATTTCAGTCAAATGCTCTTGACCTTGTGATTAGAAATATGTTGGGCCTTATTATGTAGGGATTAGATGGATCTGGGAGTATAGGAACGGACTAACTACAGCACAATAGATCAGTAGTCAGCTCGACTGAATATGCCGGATGGGGATTAATTTGTCCAAGACACAAGTGGGAAGACGCAGCGAGGGAATGAGCAGTAGCATCATAGCCAATGGGATCAGAGGAGCTCAATAAAATTGGTGGGTTCTGCAGACTAAAACTGCTTAGTATTTGGACTGTGGTTTAATTCATCATTCATGGCCATGTGATGGATTGGTTTTGTATTGAGCTTTTGTATGGATCTCACTTCCATACTGAAAATGCAAAGGTTTTGTGCAGAAACAAATCGAATAAAATTTCTGCATGCCCCATTGTAAAGACAGAAATGAGCCCCATTAAAAACATGGGGTGGAAGATTTCTCTGACGCGTAGACCTCCTGATCTATCTGCCACTCGTGCTGCGTTAGGAAACAAAACTATACCAGGGCCGACCTTGCATAGTTTTGGGTAAAAACTTATGAACATTCAGCTGAGTGTGCAGGCATGGGGCAGGAGTGCACTCCACAAGTGACCTCGCCCCTTCACACCCCCTACAAGAAATTGTAATTTCAGTGTCTCTACATTTTCTGTAAAAGCTCTGCTAAATCTCCCCTATGGCCTCTAAGGTCTCATTCAGATTATTATCCTATGGTATTTTAAAGTGTCTATATTGTGTCAATAATGCAGTAAAAACAAAAAAACACAAACAGAGGGCGGTGCTTTGGGTAATAACGTTATGGATATTTATTAATGAACATGTACCCCAAAGGGAGTACTCACCTCAAGCCAACTTGGCTGTTGTACGTCGAACCAACAAGGGGTAGTTAGTGGACTTCCAAAGAGAGATTTCTCCAATGCCTTTGAAAGGTTCGTAAATCTCTGGATAAAACCTGCTGCTCCTTTAGCTAAAAAAATACAACCAACTAAATATTGGGTGTAGACTAAAATATGGACGCTGGTCACCGAAAGGAGTATCAACGTCAGAAAAAAAGCAAACTCAACTCCATTGTTAAACAAGTTTAGTTAAGAACTATAAAATTCATGCTATACATAAAAAAGGGAAATACCAGTTTCAGGTCCTAGATGATGTGTTTCACGACACATGACCCTTTCTCAAAATGAAGTACTAACAGAGTCTGTAAGTAAGTGAGAAAAATCAGAGAAGGTCAATTTAATCATTGAGAACGTAACTAATTGTCGTTAGGAGATCCTGTGTACACAGACCATTTGGAGCAAACAATACTATGTCTTATATTGTAGAGGAACCTTTGGCCGTGTTCAGTCTACACGACCCATTACCTCTGCACCCCCTATTCTTATGCCCTGTTTGAAGTGATACGGTGTAGTTCCATCTAGAGGACATGATAGACCATTGCTTAGTCAAGGGGACAAACCAAGATCTGGAAACTCCATTACACTCAGGGCCACATTAGCACAATGGTTGCCTTTCAAAGGCCCAACTGTACCCATGAGACCATTCTTAATTCCTCCTCTTCCTCAACAAATATACCCAAACAACCCAGAAGTTCAAGGACAGCATTATCTGGTAGATTTACTGTAGGGCCTGGAGCTCCAACGCATATCTGGTCGTTGTGCCGCATTTAATCTATTTTATACTTGCCGCAAAGCTTGGTGGCCACATAAAATGAGGTCATGGGCCGGATTGGTCCCCCAGGCCTTATGTTTTACATAAGGGCCCTAAACTGACCTGCAGGTAGGACAGGTGATAATTTGTTATTACCAGAATACCCCTTTAATCTCTGTAGTATCGTTTACTTGGCCGAATAATATTTTGTGACTCTTCACTCTGAAAAATGTTACAATTCCATTTTATAAACCAGTCATAAATGGATGAATGCACTTTATCATCCATCACATTTTGTATGTATTTAAATTGCCTTTAAAACTGATTTTTAAGTACGTTTTAAAATTCCATTGGAAAAAAACCGCATTCAAAAATAATGAAAAGAAATATCTAGAATGGACGCAGTTGTTTTAGAAAAAATGTTCATCTCCAGCTTCTAACCGAGGGAAAGGCTTGTGATTAAAGTGCATTAACCCTCGTGACTCACTTTTCCATGTGTGAAGCTGAAAGCGTCCGGTCTGATTGACATGTGTCGCAGCAGGCGTCAGACCAAAGCATATGTTTAAAGCATAACAGGTTTTATCGGACTGCAAAAATGTAAAATTTACATTTTTAACTGGATGACTTCATCGTTAGGATGACATCATCGCAGGGTTTTACTGACACTAGGCTTAGACAGCTATTATTTCAATCACCTAGTATTGGCTTAATGCAGTTAGATCTCCAGTTTAAAGGGAATCTGTCACCACCTATTGAGTTATGAAACTATTGACAGGTTCCCATAGAACTGTATAAACTAACGCCCAACTTGTTTTTACCTAAAAAATCAGTTCTTTCTATAAGCATTAAATTACTTTTTAATCTCACTTTACAGCTTGCCGGAATGAGGATCGGGTTAGAGGGGGGCGGTGCTTTTTCCCCGATTCAAACCTCCCCTCCCACCCTCGCTCCTAGCTACTCCTCCCACATCATCCAGGTCTCCTGTTTATTTCTCACATCTATGCACAAATCTTTCGGTATTTGTTGTACACAGTGAGCCGCGGAGGAAACCCCCCCCCCCCATGACTCCCTTGTTTTGGCAAACTGCCAGGTAAGATTAAAAAGTTATTAAAAAGTTATTTAATACTTATAGAAAAAAAAATCTAAAGCTTTCTGACACTCCCATATTATTGAAGTGACCTGCATCTGCCGCTCAATTTGTAGTGAGAATGGTCTCCCCATTCTCCAGATTTCTGGGGGTGGTGTTCTTGTGATTTGTAGTGGTCCCAGGACTCGGACCTCCCACAATCCATAGAATAGTTGACTAACTAGGTACAACCCCTGTAAAGGAGTTTTCACTTCTGTTAGGCCAGGACCACATGCAGACATATTAGAGGTAACTTTACTAAATCGGGAGCAAATGTGAGTTACTTTCATTAAATTGTTCTATTTTATCATTGTCCCAGCATTGTCCCAGGGGTTTTCATGACCTTTCACTTTAACAAAGATGACCTACAATACCCAGCACAATCTGTGTACGGATTGTTTTTCCTAATATTGTCCAATATACTCAAGATGGCCGCACACGTTAAAAAATATTGCAGGAAATTAATCAAGACCTGCAAGTGACAATTCTAGCCACAACTTTTTGGGTTTAATAGCACAAATATTTTTGACTTTTTAATGTTTTACTCCACATTCTCTGCTTTTGAAATGTAGGGATGGTTATCCTCCATACACCAGATTTACCAATTCCTCTTTAAAAAAAGACCAAAAAATTTCAAGCTCGTTCCAATAGGAGGGTGGCATACCCTTTACCCATTTACTAAGGGTCGCGCTGTGCACTTTTGTCGGGCAGTGCACGTTCTTCATAGCTAAAAAAGCTTGCAAAGGTATATAAGAAGTGTCTGTGCCGCTACTGTGGCACTTTTGTGGCGCAGCTGCGCTGGCTTTCATGCTACACAAATTAGGGCGTGGGCCGTCGGTTGGTCCAACTGATTCGAGGCAAGCGCTGCCCTATGTTAAAAGTGCACCACAAAAAAGATGGTGACCTCTGTCGGGCCAGTGCAGGGAAGCAACACATTCATAATTGCTGGTGCACAATCTTAGAGAATTGCATGTGCAGCATTATGCAAGGAAAGAGCGCTTTTAGTGCATTTTCCAACTTTCTAAGTAACTGTGCCCCAAAGTGTGTAGCCAGCTTGTACACCAGGTGCACGTCCAGGAATTGCGACTATTTACCCCATACAGCAGCTCCACGCCAAGAGGACATGTAGGGTCGTCCAGGGGGCTGTGCCCATACACGTTGGGGCACATTATCTAAGGGCCATGCACTAGTTTTCTGTCGGACTTTGCACGTTCTTTCTAGTGCAAACTGCTTGCACAGGTATTTAGGTGTCTCCACCACAAATGTGTTACATACGACCCTTTTGTGTCGCGGATGCACTACTTTATGCAACACAAATTTCTGCACTGAAGGGGCGTTTCGGTGCTCAGTCATACCAGATTTCACATCCAAAGTCTGACAGAATTATTTTGCATGCCCCATTTTAAAGATGCACCAAAAAAAGTTGGTGCACTCTGTGAGAGAAGTGTAGGGGGTGTCAGATTCATGGAGAACGGGCGCCAGAAATCCTGAATCTGGCGCCCCCTTCACACTATACAGGCAACTGCACATAGTACACACTGCACTGTTCTTAGTAAATGTGCCCCGTTGTGTTACATTTGATAAATTTGTCTCAAATTATGCAAAGTCCAGAAAAACCGAAAAAAAAAATTCCCATAACCAAATGTGTAATTTCATGAAATGTGTAAATATACATTGCTTCACTTATTCTACCCACACATTTTAAATCCCAAATATTTCTATGTTCAATTATAAATCTGAATGTAGAAAGCGAATTTACAAAGTTACAGACCTAAGAAATATTTCCTATAAAAAGTTCTGCGGCGCTGCAGTAATGAGCGAGAGAAAACCTGCATAACTGGTCGAGCTTGTTGTGCTGCCTGACATCTATTACAGAGCAAAACTTTGTGCAAACAGTAGAAATTTTATGTCTATTTGCTCCTTCCAAAACCATGACCTAGACCAAAAATTTTGGGAGCTTTCTCAAAAAATATGTGATATCAAATCCCCACAACATTATTTACGGCGCTTAATAACATTTCCAGACATACTGGGGAGAACTCATTGTTGCTCCTGCACCCGGAATAGTATAAAATATCTTGCGACACAATTATGAAGGCTTTTAAACAATTTTTTTACCGTTTTCCGACTGGGCGGGGCTTTGAAAGGGGTGTGGTTTCCAAGAAAGGGGCGTGACCATATGAAAATTAGTGCACCAAAAACAATCGCGGAGGGTGCGCCAAAATGTGCCATCCAGTTTAGACCAGCTAAAAGCAGGTCTAAAAGTAGAACAACAGTCTTAACCTGTGACAGATTCATAATCACGATGATGAAAGTGGTACAGCACAAGACTAGTGGTGACCACCTCTGCACTGTCCGAGTCTGAAACACATTAATGAATTCCCCCACTGAATCTTCCTTGTTTCCCAGCTGTTTATTTATGTGAAAAGTCTGTTTTTATTTTATGTAAATTAGCCACTAGGGGCGGAGCCATGACTGCTTTTTTTCTACAGACGTTGTAAATGATGTGTACATGGGTGGTAATAGAAGACATGAGGCAGCGTAGAAAAAAAAGAATGGGGGCCATATATGAGCGCCTTGACTCCCCTTGTCATTAAAGGCGTGTGACATCACATGACCATGGACAGATTTCTATTCACTGGAAGAAAACATATATGCATTCTATAGCAGGACAGCAAGCAGAGATCTAGAAAACAATGAGGAAATGATACAGAAATGTTTTCAATTTTCAATTTTTTGGATGGTTCTCCCATGTTTCTGTTTTATGCTATAAGAGTAGAAATGGAGTCAGAGCATAGAGTTGAATATGTTGTATGAGATATTCATCAACATATTGTCGAAGTAGGTTATTGTAGATTTTCTAAAGATAAAAAAAAGTAGTAGTTACTTTATGGCAGCCTGCAAAGGCTCTTCTGAAGTTCAAATTTGCTATACATAGATACAATGCCTAGGACTCACAAGTCATTCACCTAAAATATATAAACATAAAAACTAAAAATTCGCAAATACATTTCTGTTTCCCTTTGTTTATAGGGATTGGCCATTTCTTTACATATATTGCCCATGTGCGTTTACTTCCCTGTAGATAATCCCTGAATGTTCATCAAGTGATTCAGCAGTCCTGCTATTTATTTTGTACTGTGTGCAGAGCCTTCATGCTTCTTTCTTTACATCTTTGAGCTGATTAGGTGAAGTGGCCAGCATTAAAGTATCCTGCTCCCTCCCCCTGCCTCTAACTGTCTTTGTCAGTGTGGCCGGACTGTGAGGAGAGAGGGTGATATCACATGGTCATCCTGGAGCAGAGAAGGAGACTGCAGGTGTGTGTATACAGATGGAAGCACGCTGCACATCGCATCCAATTACTTAGATTTTTGCTAGGTTGGGAGGCTGGGCCCCCTGACACTGTGGACCCCATAGAGGCTGCTATGGCTGCTACCCCTGTAGTTACACCCTTGTGCCTGAGAAATGCTGCTGCACATGGCACAGCTGCCAGCATTTCTGGTGCCTTACACGTATGTCCATAGCTACAGCCTAATCTTTTTATTCTATATTTATATTCAGTTATTTGTATGAGCAATTCTTTAAAAAAAAAGTCCCTAAAAACAACAGGCCGACCTTAGGAGACTATGTCTGCATTATAAAAGTCTGTCCATTTAATTGCTAAATTGTCCTAACGTTATTTTTGGGAAAGTTTTTGTTCTGATTGTTTGCGCTATTTTTCTATTGTTCTTGTAGTAATTATGATCATAGTTATTACTGCTGTAATTATTATCATTACAAAATGACTATCGTTATACAAAATAAACTAATTGAAAATCATAATTAAGACTAAAAATCTAATTAAAATATTGATCAAACCCCATTGTGTTCATTTATTGACGGAAACATTTAAAATTATAACTTTAATAGTAATGGTAATAAATATTGTTCTTCTTATAAATATAATAATTGGAATTACAGCGCTTTTTATTTTCATTAAAACAGGTCAACTTGCAATGTTATTTAATTATCAATTATGACTTAAAAGTGTTATTATTTTATTATTAGTAGTAATAATAATATTGTTATTTTTTTCGTGGTGTTTCCATTGAAACACATAAAATTGCAAAGTTCTTTCATTATTAATTATGTCTAATATTATTACTTTTTATAACTTTGATTATTGTTTTTGTTTTGTTCTTTACTGTCTAATTTTTTTAATTATGGAAATTACAATTATTTTATGTATTGTTCCCAATATTTTAATGATCCATTTATTATCATAGTCCTGATTATTGTATTACATTTTATATTGTTATGAGCTGCAGGAAACATCTAATAGACTTTATTTTCCTGCACAGGAAATCTTTTTGCCTATAATAGACATCCCGGGACATATCCTAATGTCTTTGCAAATGATGGAGTCTAAGGAATAAAACCATATACCAGGTGTTTCACTTGAGAGTGACAACTGTTTTAAAAACATGGGTGACCCCTTAAGCCCATATCCCAATATAGTTCATGTTTACGTGACTGAGTACAAATAGGAAGAGAGCGGATACTGTAAACATTAGTCTAACTGTGTATTTACTTAGCCGGAATTGTACTAACATGACAAGTTATAGTTGGAGCTGCTGTGAAAAAAAGAAATGTACTAGACGTGTGAGCGGTAACGTCCCATCAGGTATTGCGCTCCATAGCTTGATCACTCATTTTACTTTAAGTTTAAAATTAAATAAAAAATATTTTGTAAATAAATAAAACATGAGTAATTCTCTTCCCCAAATCTTCATTGGTCTCAGGCTTCTGGGGTAGTGAACCCCCTGGACCACCACGGACGATGACACAAGCCAACACCTGAGACCGGAGTCTAAGTGGCACCTGGTCTTCACCAGAGCCTGCCACAAAGACTTGGACTTGCTGCGGCATGGTACCACCCGGTCGTTTCACAGGTGCGGCTTGTCCGCGGTGGCAGCCAAGCCGAGGTACAGAGTCAGAAGGCAATGTAGTGGTCGGGGACAGGCAGGAGGTCAAGACAGGTGGCAAAGGTTCAGGGTCAAAGAAGGAACAGGAGGTCAGGGCTGGCAGCGGAGGAGTGTAATCGGAACAGGTCCAGAGTCACAACGGGAGGTCAATACACAGGAGTAACGCACAGGTAATAGCTTTCTCGACGGCATAGAGCACGCGGTGCACTGGCCCTTTAAATTTGTGAGCGGCGGCACATGCACAGCCTAGGGAATGGGGACACACGCGGTGGGAAGCCAGGACAGGAGCAGTAGCATGGAGAGCTAAGTGAGGATGGGGAGAGCAGCCGCCTCGGAGAGGAGCATGGGTGCGTTTGCGACTCGAGATGTGGGTCGCAGGAGCACCCATAACAATTGGGGATACATCTCCAGCTCTCTAGTATAAGTAACATTTTTGAGTCTATGCTTCACATTTATGGCATGGCCTTCATCCAATGTACCCTAAGACCGCCACTGTACTGTGGCGATACACCTGGGAACATTGTTCCTCCATCACCATGATTTAGACGCCTGTGTAGTGATGAACAGAGCCATAAGAATTTTTAAAACCTATTTCATTGTGGTTACCGGTACCAAAAGTGGGTGTGAAACCTGTGACCGGGTGCTGGCACTGATCGTGGGCATTAACTGTTTAAATGAGATATGTATACATATACGGCAGTTGCTTTGAGAGATTCCAACCTTGTGGCCTGGAATTAAAATGTACTGTAGGACCAACTTGGAACAGATTTCAGCTATATCCTGGCCCGGGTTACAATAAATTTGCCTGCCCAGGACATCTCTGCCATGGCCGAATGTGTCCCAGCTATGCCCAATTTTTCAAAAATTGAGCCTGGCACACAAGGCTTAATTCATCAGCCTCGATGTGTTTAAGGGCACCTAGCTAGTTGTCTTTTAGCCCAAAAGAGGAGCATTACGAAGGAAGCTCTGAATACTGTGCAGCTTGCAATCATCACTATTGTATGTTGACTAGACAAAGCAGCCAGGACCTCCTAACACCAGGGACCATGGATACCAAAGTTGTAGTCAAGCTCTTGGTTTTGGTCCAATCTGGGCACTGGTGACTAGAGAGGAATTCTGACTCATATTACTTTTCCATCTGGGTTTTGGAATTTATGTTGACAGGAGTAGTAGCTACAGACGGAACTGTTCTTATTGAACCTCTTGTGAAAGTGAAAGCACTAAACCTTATATCATGTTCACACTTTCTTCCGTGGCTGTGTTGTTGTGGGTTCTATCACTTTACGTTAGTACAACATACAGCATGTAGACAGAAACCTTCCAGAACCCCAAAGGTCAATGTAAAGGTCACTGGATCCAGCACAACCTTGTTTAATTCCATTGTGATCATGGATCTATCCTGGTGGCTATGTTGGTTCTCACGTTGCTTTATCAGAACCAGTTTTTTTTTAAGTTTTCATGTTATGTAAAGGAAGTTTATTCAAGATTATGGGGGTCATTTACTAAGGGCCTGAATCGCATTTTTACGACGGGTTATCCGAATATTTCCGATTCGCGCCGATTTTCTCTGAATTGCTTACCTGCACCTAGCGCAGGGCGGTGAACTTCCATGCCCTCCGACACAATTCAGCGCAGCAGCGAAACCTAGTGGACATCGGGCAAACTACCTTAGTGAATCGCCGGAAGACCCGAATCCTCCGCAGAGAACGTGCCGCTGGATCGCGAATGGACCGGGTAAGTAAATCTGCCCCTATGTTTCCTAAAAGCATTTAAACTTATGTCCATTTCTTGTTTTGGAGCATTCAAAGGTGGAACTGCGATTGGCTGCAGAAGCATCAGTAGTGCAAGAGGAACCAGTATAGGCCGGGGCAGAGCCATGGGCCCTAGGCCGTATGAAAATTATAGCCCCCTATAAATCTGAAATCACTCCCTACATATGGTACTAGAATCAGCTTCTTGGGGAATGGAGGATGTGTCCCTTCTGTCTGCTATAAATCTGCATTTTCATGATCTTTGGAGGACCTTTAAAGGTCCTGAAATGAATCTTGTGTCCATATGTATTGAGAGCAAGAACAGATGTATGATGATTTCCTGGGTGAAGGTCCTTCTGAATATAAAATTTGGTGGGTTGTTTGGTTGGCCATGGGCCCCCTAGAAGACTTGGGCCCTGGGCTGATACCCAAACCCTGTATATTTTAATCCACTACTGAGTATAGGATGGCCCCATAGCTACTGCACATGCTTGGGAGTTATCCTATTGATTTGAATAGAGATGCAGAGAGGTTCTGGACCTAGGTACACAGAATTCACACTCTTCATATTGATAGCAAAGTGTATAAGGATTGTGCCAAAACTTGAGACTTGTAGGCTGAGTTTTCTGGGGTAATGTTTTTGATTTCTTTGTCTTTTATACTCTCTGTTTGCTAAATGTAAAGTATTTCGCAAAAATTCACAAAAATTCTGTTTAACAGAAAAATTAGATTTTCAATTTCTGATGATATCTTCCCTACTGCTCCATTACCCAATAATCAATCTGTCTAATTGATATAGATGAAAGTGAAGCCTATGGATTGCCACCTGTAATATTCCATTGAGTAGCACAATACTTCCCCGGCAATGTTGCCGGAGTCAGGATCATTGCATGATGTCACTGCTTAAATTATCACCCAAAGTCTTGACAAAAATGAGATTGAAATGTAGAAGCAGAGCGTCCTCTGCCTTAATCCGAGGGTGCGCTGCTGAAAGGTTGGGAGATTTATTGCATATAGTTGAATATTTTGATTTACATGAAGCTGTCAAAGGTTAGAAATGCTGACAATTTATTGTGCTTTCCTCACTATGGACGCTTTGTAGTAAATTGATCTCTTTCATATGTTCCTGCAAAGTAGTTACTCTGAGTTACATTTCCATTGCACACATCCTCTCCTTAGCATCTGACTGTCTTGTCTTAATCACCTCCATGTTTCATTGGGTTTGGTCTAACACAGAAATTTATTGCGCCCTATGAAGGGAGATCAGCCCACGAGCCAGCAATCTAATTCCTTTCACAAGGCTTTGCTTACACTGGTTTTCTTCTGGAATAATTTACCTAAAGATCTCAGAAGTTTACCGGCTGATTGAGAAACTCTAGTATCAAATATTTATGCAATACACTCCAATTAAGGTGCAATCTGTCACGGGCGCCCCTGCGACCCATGTCTCGGGTCGCAGGCGCACCCATGCCCCTTTCTGCTGGCCCGCACCCCCGTTGGATCACTCACCTCCCCTAGATCCAACGCTGACTTCAGCTTCCTGAGATTTAAAGAGCCAGCGCACCGGTAATTGGCGCTGGCTGTCCCCCCGTTCTGCTTAAATCCCAGCCCCTTCCAGTGTCCCCTGCCGGATATTCGTGCCTTGTGCCCTAGAGAAAGCTGTGTTCCAGCGGTTCTGTTTCTGACTACACTCCTCTGCTGCCTGCCCTGACCTATTGCTACTTCCCGGACTCTGATCCCGTGCTGCCCGTCCTGACCTCCTGCCAGTCCCCAACTACGATTTTGCTCAACGTCTTTGTACCTCGCCTTGGCTGCCACCACAGACAAAGTCGCACCTGTGGAATGACCTGGTGGTACCACGCCGCAGCAAGTCCAACCTGCTTTGCGGCAGGCTCTGGTGAAAACCTGGGTCACTTTGATTCCGATCCCAAGTTTTGGCTTAAGTCATCGTTCGTGGTGGTCCAGTGGGTCCACTAACCCAGAAGCCTGATATAATGCTTACAATGTAATCTTCCATGAAGGCAGCCTCCTTACCCCCTGGAACAAAGGAGTTTTGTACTTTGGATACATATCCGATATCCACTGGATCATGAGAAAGGAGTTTCCTATTTGTCAGACTGCTCTGGTCCTGATCGAGCATGCTCACTAGTGTCACTCTATAGATGGACAGATGTGTAAACATTTTTTTGTGCTTGCTGGAGATCTGGTTTTGGAAAAAACCATCCCCCATCCTACATGAATGGAACTGTGGTGTAAATGCTTGATCAGCACTCCCCATCTATGCGACTTCCAGAACAGATGTCTTCCATAGTCCTATAGAAGCCAGTTCTAGTAAATACTGCTAAAAATAAAAAATCAGTCAGACTTCAAATGATTAGACACATATTCATGACTGGGGGGGGGGGTAGAGGATAAGTGTCTATGGGCAGCAGGAGACATGTGGTGTGGAGTAAAGCAGATCCATCAGTACCGACATTCTCAAGAACTGTGTCTATGCCTGGATCTTCTGCAGTTTGTACTGTCAGGCTGAGAAGATGCTGAATTCTATTTGGTTCCTTTTAGTCGGCAGTCTGAGCAGTGTTTTATTGGCTGGACTATGTCTCCTGGAAAACCTTGATCTGTCTGCAAACTGTAGTCTGAAATAAACCCTGTGCGTGCTTTCCTTTATTGCTATTTAAAATAATAAATAATAATTCCTCTATATAACGCACACAGATTGCGTAGCGCTACACAGAGCTTGCCAAATCAGTCCCTGCCCCATTGGGGCTCACAATCTAATCAACCTACCAGTATGTTTTGGAGTGTGAGAGGAAACGGGAGGACCCAGAGGAAACCCACGTAAACATGAAGAGAACATAAAAGTTTTTTGCTAACTACTATCTTTGCTCAGTATGGCTTTCTTTTTACTTCAGTTTTTTTTATATTTGCCTTACATTCTTGACTATTCTTCTGTGTATTCTATTCTGTACTTTAAATACTATGTAAACCAGATTGTCGACCTCCCTTTGTGTTATTTGTTTATATGTCGTGTTACATGTCCACACTTTGGCACAGGGAAGGACTGTCTTTGAGGTTGTCCCGTATCGCCTAGGATATGTAGAGGCAATCAGAGCTTTTGGGGGTCAGAGTTTAAGGTTCACTGTACTTTTTGTTGTGCCTAATTCCAGTGTCCACATTATACTCCATGAGTTAAACCAAAGCCAGCAGTGAACCAGACACCCAGTGCATGCCATAATGGGAGCCAAGAGTTTTTCATTCAACATTATGCTACCCTAGAGGATTTTCGATCCAGGAAAAATTTGTACAAAAAATACATCAAATAAATTAAAATAAAATTCCTGAACTCATTCTTGCCCCAAAATCTAACAATGGAAAATACAAAGGTTGTTTTCATGTAATGGAAAGTATGTTTTATTAAAATTCCGTTTGATCCTTGGTGTCAAGATAGGAAACATTTGCAATTGTTTTTAAAAATGACTTTCCTAGAACTTTGAAGGAAGTTTTGACTGATAAGGTTATGTAACGGATGGATTATATGGCTTCTATTATGATGGAATTTAACATTAGGTACTTCAGCACAGGTTATGTTATGCATATTACTATTCTTTTGTATTGACAAGGAATAATAGAAAAATAGAGTTATTTTTTTTTTAAAAACTTTGTCCTTGCAACTCCGATGCAGATCAGGAAACATTAGCGCTGAATTCTATAAATACCAGAACGCAGCAGTACCTGCTCCTCCATGTTGCCACGACCTTGAGGAGATATTTTGGAAATTACAGTTAATCGTCTAATGACAAATATGTAAATTTATGCAGCTCAACTTCTAGATACTATCCTGTACCTGTACAGCCACAAATTATAATTTTACAAGCACCTAGACACAAGAGGTCAGAGATTCTTCAAAATGTTTGTCCCCTGAGGTCAGACCAGAAAAGTTTACAAAGAGAAAAAACTTTCTTTTGATGTTTTTTTTTCTGTTACAGGTAATTGGGTCAAATGTATTTTGGCTCCGTTTCCCGTATGTGCTGCTGATAAAGGGAGACAATGTCACAGCAATAACTGGAGCTTTTATTTTAAAATGTTTAATAGGATGTATGAGCTTCTTTTTGGAATTGTTGTTGTCAAGCACCTTTGGTTGAAATTTCACAGATCTGGACAGATCAAATTTCCCAAAGAAGTTTGCAATTCCAGTATTTTTATCCTATTATCTCATTGGGGGGATTTATAAACGCACTTGCGCCACAATTCTGGTGGTCTTGTGCCAAAAACACTGTCTAAAATTCCTTGCACCACAGTTATTAAGGCTTTTAGACCACTTTCGGACTTGTCCAAATAAGGGGCGTGGCCTTCAGGAAAATGGGTGTGATCTCAAAATAAATGGGCGTGGCTTACAAGAAATCGTCCGTGCGTCCAAAATTCTGGTGCACAGTTTAGACCAACTAAAAGTAGGTATAAAGTAAGAACCGACAGTATTATCCTGCATGAGGAGTAATAATCACAGTGATAAATATGGCACAGCAAAAGACCAGTGTTTTCTCGCTAGAGATTGAGACACAGGTGAAATCCCCCCCCCCCCCCCCATTGTGTTCCTTTAAATAAAACTGAATAAAATTCACAATGAAAAAGATTTTTCCAATTCATTTAGCACTTTTTGAATGCTTTGTAAAATGGGTAAAATGTGACAAGTTTGGAAATTTTAAGACATTTTTCCAGATACTTCTATTTTCAAGTGGTAGAATATTTAAAAAAAATTGCAGAAAAAAATTCTCAAATTGTCAGAACAATTAAAATGTTGGTATTTTCCCCCAAAAAATTTAATAAATTGCAAGGATGCTAAAGGAAATTTACCATCAAAAACAAGCATGGATAAACCAGGGACACTTGTGACTCGTGACTGTGGTAATCTTCTTATATTTCCTATATAAAGTCAACTTTTACAATTATGCTAATGCAGCTGAAGGGCTACTGGAGCGGTTCACAGAGCCCCTCCTTGCTGCAACTTCAAAGGCTGTTACAGTGTTCAGGAAGCTAACGAGAAGTTGCAAGTAGGAGCAGAGGGGCAGAGAGAGAGACAGTCTAACAGCCTGTGAATCTGCATCACAGAGGGGCTCTGGTAACACCTCCAGGAGCACCTAATGCTTACTTTGGTCCATCTTTAAATAAGAGAAGTGGATTCCAAAAAGAGTTCAAAAACGTTTAAAGGAATAGTGATGCCAAGCCAAATGTAAAAAAATATATGAAAAACTATTTCAGTTGTTGCTGGGAGAACTATACCTTGTAATTAGTGTGTTGAGTTAAAACATTAATTGGAAAATCAAGCCCGTTTTTTCAAAAATCTGAAAAAGTGGTGGGAATAAACGCAGCAGAAAAAGAGATGTATGCTGCTGATGGAAAGGGATAATCAGTAGGAATTCTTGTATAGAAATCTCCTAGATTTTCACATTCATGTATGTTGCTGTGTAGAGAAAGAAAAATAGGGTTAAAAAAACAGCGCACCTAATTCTTTGTCAATGCCTAGCTGCTACCTGGACAACTGAGCCCGGGTCAGTCATAGCAGGTCAGTCATCCAGGGAAAACACATTGGTGTCCATCTTCCGGGCAAAAATTATCAAGATGATGTAAAAATGGCTAAAATATATCTTTATTAATGCAATTTGAAAACATAGTGGCGCGATTTCACGAGCTGACACATATACAGCTATAAAGCGAAAACCTCTGAAGAACACATGGCTATATATATATATATATATATATATATATATATATATATATCATATCAGTAATACATTCCAGTTCTATTATGTCACAAAAAATATTAACGAATTCAACTCTTTCTATCCGTTAATCGGAGCTGTCCCACTGATCTTGCTGCAGTTACAGTGTTTTCTCTAATTCTCACTGCTCCAGGGCAATTAATCAATTTCACTCCGCACAGAATATGCTAATTAAAGGAAATCTTCTATGAAAATCCATCATGATAAACCAGGGACACTTACTCATAGAGCCAGGCACCGTGACTGTGGTAATTTTTATATATGTGTTATTCATGGCTTACATTTTGGGAGGGGGGAGTGCTCCTGCACAGTGTTACACCCTGTGAAGCTACAGCACGGAGGGCCTTTGCTAACATCTCCAAAAGCATTAGCATATTTTTAAAAGTTGATGTTAAAAGGAGGCCATGAATAACAAATATAAGAAGATGACCACAGTCACGGTGCCTGGATCTATGTGTAAGTGTCCCTGGTTTATCATGATGGATTTTGATGGTAAATTTCCTTTTAAGAAGACTTGTCAACAGAATGTTACCTCTCACACTAGTAATAATAACGCTTAAATTGTAAAGGGTTAAAGGTCCTCCCCATAACACCTGAATTAATCTGCCACTGATAACTGCCGTGTTTCTAATATACAAATGAGAAGACATGAGTCACCTTTTGAAGAGAAGAGTCATGTTGTCTCCAGGCTGCCAGTAAACCACGCCTCCTTCTTTTGGTTAACAGCTCAGTGGGGCACATTCACTATCAACAGTGCAAACTGCACTAGGAGCCATATTCAGGATTTCTGGCTCCCGTTCTTCATGAATCTGGCGCACTCTGCACAGCTCTGAGTGCAACTCTTTTTTTTTGGTGCATCTATAACATGGGGCAACACAATTCTGTCTGACTTTGCATGTAAAATCTGGCACACAGTCAGACTGAGCACCAGAACGTGACCTGTGACCTGTGAAGAATAGTACAGCTGTGCCACGATAGGGTCAAGTGTGACACGAATGTGGCACAGACACTTCTTAAATACCTGTGCAAGCAGTTTGCCCTAGAAAGAACATGCAAAGTCCGAAAGAAAATGGGCGCAAAGGGCCTTAGTAAATGTGCCCTATTGTGCCTGCTCTTGATGACAGGTTCCCTTTAAGATCTCTACTGTGAAGTGGGTGGTGTTGGTTTGTCTGCTTCAACCCAGGAACTCCCACATGACAGAGAAAGTCTATTAAGCATAAAAAGTCTAGCCCTTAGGCTACATTCACACTGCCATTGCCTGCCGTACCGTAGCACGGCGGGCAATGGCAGCGTGCGGGGAGAGGAGGAGGTGAGCGCTGCTCACCCCCGCCCCTCTCCGTAGGGATACATGACGCACGGAGTCGTAATACGTGAAAAGATAGGACATGTCCTATCTTTTTCCCGGGGTATGGAGCGGTACAGTGCCGCACGTGTGCCGCACCTTACTGCTCCCGTAGGGCGACGTGTGCCCATTGCCGTCTATGGGGGACGTACGTACGTCGGCCGTATATATACGCCCCCCTTGCGGAAGTGTGAATGCAGCCTTAATGTTTGGGAACAAAGGGGGACAGGTAAAGAAAAAAAATCCAATTGGATCTAAAGAGCAACATCTATGAAAGGATATAGTTAGCTGGATTTGCGGAAGTCGTGAAGGTAATTTTTAAGACACAAAGAAAAATTTTGAAACATGAAAATTATTTGTTGTCTGTATACCAGGGAATAACGTTAGCAAATCGATCCAACATCCTTTATCCCAAGAGAAAAAAACGGTTAAAAAAACAACATCAAAGACTGTAAATCCCATACACACAGCACGGCATACAACTAGTAAATATCTACACAATGTTGTAAAGTGAATCTTTTTTGTCTTTTAGCCTAAATGTCAAAATTTTGGGATAAAAAAATAAGGTCACACTGCTGAACCTTAGCCATTTTTTGGAGTAATTTGCCTGAGGGGCTGCTAGGAGACGCCGATCACAATGGCACAGTGTCAGGCACAGCGAGTCCATGAAGAATGCCTCATGATACCAGTGAATAGATGGGGATGGGTACGGGCAATTAAGACGCGGGACTTGACACCGTTCATCTTGAGATATCAAGTGCTGTGATGATTGCTCCTAATTATTTCTCTGTAACTCTCAATATCTTTACAAAATTATCCCTTTATTATATTCCTTTCCCGTCCTCTGAATTTTCGCGGTCATAAATTTTACGATAGATAACTTTTTTGCCTTTTTTTTAACAAAGGCAGTAAGAGATAATATAACCAGACGGAACGTATTTATTAATGAGCGAAGCTTCATAGACACCAAGGTTCACACCGATACTGGAGGAATCAAAAATACCATTCAAAAACATCCCATCAACACGAAACAGAACAACAGAGATTTCAACTTTTTTTTTTGTACTATAAAAATGCTATAATTTTGGAATATATGTAAATTGCTACACATCACAATTATCATCCCTGTACTCAGAATTCTATCTGCTAAAATTACTAAAAATTGGTTTCTGCTATCTGTTACATTCTCTGTGTATCAGCTGCTGGGAACTGCTGATTTCAGGGGGTGCTGGATGTTGGATCCCCACCAATTCGATGTTAAAGACTATAGATTAGAGAATCTATTGTTCCATTTTCAGGCACTGTGTCGCATCTGAATATTTTCAGACTTATTTTGGATGTATCTTGTTTATACAATAATAACAGAAGTCGGATCGAATCAGTTGAAATGTCCGTTGATTTCAATGGACTTCTGATGGTTTCAAGTTTTTGGCATCCCTTCGGCTTCTATGAATATCATTTTAGTGGAAACGTAAAAAATTGTAGAAATCTTAACCAAAAAAGCGCAATTTTTATAAAAATAAACAAGAACTGTGTTTTAGATGACTATAGGGGGTAATGTACCAATTTTCAGGACAATTAAATCAACATTGGATTCGGACCAAATGGATTCGGACCCAAATCAAAGTATTACAAAAACTTTAAAGGGAACCTTTCATCAGCAATTGGCCTAATTTTGTTTCTTTCATGGTCCAGTGTGGTGGCATCATCTAGAAAATCAACTTTGAAGTAAGATGTAAATTGGTTGTATAAAGTCAAGGAGGAGGAGAGTTTAATACTGGAGTCAAGGTGAGGTGCTCTGAATGTCTCTTCTCCCCTGTGATTGACATCATGCATCAGACTTTAGGAGATCTGGTTAGTGATGTCTCTGGATGCAGGAGAATCTATTACAGTGAAGGGGGCTGTCTGGAGAAGAGAGAGCTTGACTTCAGTGTTAAAATCTCCGCCTCCTTGACTTTATAAATCCAGTTTAGATTTTAATTCAAAGTAGATTTTCTGGATGATGCCACCATAACAGGCCATGAAAGAAACATGATCTGGAAAGTGTTCAGCTGCTTGGTAACCTACTGGTAGTGGTTTAATAGGTCAGTTTCTGCTGACAGGTTCCCTTTAATGAAGCTTCAACAAAGCAAATCTCTATTAACCCATTGCCACAAAATTACATAATAGTATGTCGCTGTGTGGCAAAGGGTGTATGGAGAGGGCTCATGAGCTGTATAAATTAGCTATCCCCGTAATCCCACCTACCAAAGAATAAAGGGAGGTGTCATATGTAACACATAGTAAAAGGCATAAAAACAAGAAAACGGTGCAAAAGCATTTTTTGTTACATTCACTGAATGTACTGAATCCCAGTACATGGCATGGAAAATTAAATAACCCCCAATAGGAAGTGTTACACAGAAACCAAACCCTTGTAAAGATCCACACACTGAAAAATTTTTAAAAAAAGTTCTGAATTTTTTTTTTTAAAAAGGAGAGAAAAAATTGGAAAAACTAATATAAAAAAGGCATCCATGGGATGGGAAGGGCTAAAAAGAGGCATTCCTTGACTGGAAACCAGCTTTAATCTTCTTCTTCCTGTAAATGAAATACAACAGCACACAGTTCTCTACCATACAGGGTCTCTAGTAAAAAACTAAAAAAAATGGCACTGCATGGGTACACATCTCAAGATAAGGCCCCATCCACACGAACATATATGGTGCCCATGAGCAGGCTGCAAAAATTGTGGCAGGCTCGCAGCCGCCATTGACTTTTTTATGCTCAATCCCGGTGTGGTGAGGCTGGCGTGTCTAACTAAACCAAAACCGAGCCAACATGCCACGCTGTAACTTACAAGACAGGTCCTATACCTGCTCGTATTGTGATGAGGCCACCAGGCTTCTATGAATAAAGGAAGGGTGAGCAGCATTCACCCCTCCCATCTTCACACGCTGCAAACATTCCCCAATTTGTGACCTTTTCAGCACATGGTGTGCATGAGGCCTTGATCAGAAGTTATTTTCTAGGCTAAACTAACAAATCAGATGTTCCCAGAGGGAATGGAACAAGAAGCAAAGAGTTGAGTTTTTGTAGCTCAACTCCCATTCAAATAAATGAGAGCTGATATGCAGTAACCTGGTCTGACCACTACACAGAGAATAGAGCTGTCTGCTTCCTGTTCCATTCTCTGTTTTATAAACAGAGCTGAGCAGCTGATTTGTGGGGGTGCCAGGTGTTGAACCCTCACATATCTGATATTGAGAACCTATTCAGCAGAAATGTTTACAAATTTGTAGACTGGAAACCCCTTTAAGACCATAAATATTGCCTGGTTGATTATTGGGAAATATAGTCATGTGTTCTCACGGAAATGGAAATTTTTTTCCTTCATTTACTTTTCATACTGTTTCTACTTTATATTGTACAATAAAAGAGGCATTTCCTAGATATGGGAGTCACGGGGGCTACTCGATAAGCATGCATAGTCATGAGAGAGCACTTTATAAGCAATTAGAAATGTAAGAGAACACGAGGTGACCCTTTCATTCTTAGGTAAGTTACATTATAATTGGCCTCGGGGGAGCCTGAGGGGCTTTTTTTTGGAACTGAAGAAAAGGTCTGGGAAATTTCATCCATTGTTACAACTACACTAAACCAGTCAATGGCCCAAGAATCATATTTATTTCATATCGGTATATTTAAGAACCTAAGAGGAAGCCTTCGAAGACTTTGTAGACTGGAGACAGGGTTGGAAAAGCTGTAAACCACATGTTTAATTACTAAGTGATTTATTAAGAAATTTTGTTCAATTAACAACCTTTTTTTTGGGGGGGGGGGCAGTTTTAGAAGGAGAAAACTTCAATTGTAGCTTTATTACAAACTTTGTTTTACTTAAAAAAAAATTGAAGGTAAAGACCACCAGGAAAGTATATGATTTACAGCAAAGAACAAAGTAATATACACAATTTAGACATTACATAAGTACAGAGCGGACCTCTGGCTCCTTAATTGGTTTTACACTCTGTAGTTCTGTCCACTAAAAAGAAAATTATATATATGTATATCAGTAAAATGTTTTGAAGGAAGGAAAAAAAAACAAAAAAAAAACCACAGGTTGGTATTTTTTATACTGTCAGGCAAGATATCTTTGGATAAGTTCAAATTCATTCTTCAGGTCTAAAGACCTTCACCAAGAGAAAAGAACTAGTAAAATTGGGAAATTATCTAATATCCTGCCCCCCCCCCACACACACACACACACACACACACACATACACACTTACACACACATTAAAAAAACACAAGGTAAAGTGGTCAACCCATTTAAAGGAAACCTACCACCACAGATCTACCTATTAAGGAAGATCCGGTGGTAAGTGCATCTAACCTTTGTAAGGAGAGCCCTATTTAGGGCTAATACTTTACTCTACTCTTTTATAATCTTTAATCGAGGAATATGCAAATTTTCTAAAGAGGCTACTGGGGCGTGGATTAGCCGGAGCTGAGCCTACATGCCGTGGCTACTCCACGCCCCAGTAGCCTCTTTGATCCTCCTACCAGATAAGTTCAGTGCTCAGCTACGAGGAGCTGCGCTCACTCGTCCGCCAAGCCAGAGTTCTGCGCATGCGCAGAACGCAGGCTGGGGGCTGCGCTATCTGGGCTCTGAAGCCTGAGCTACCACGCATGCGCAGAGGCTACTGGGGCGTGAGTAGCCGTGTAGCCTCAGCTCCGACTACTCCACGCCCCAGTAGCCTCTTTATAAAATTAGCATATTCCCTGATTAAAGATTATAAAAGATAGAGTGGAGTAAAGGATTATCCCTAAAAAAGGGCTATCCTTACATATGTTAGATGCACCTACCACCAGATCTACCGTAATAGGTAGATCTGTGGTGGGAGTTTTTTAAAAAAATCTTAAATAAGTCTTTCCTTTAAGCTTTAACTCTAAGAGAATAGACTTGGAAAAATTGTATTTTGTTATAATGTGAAAACAAAGGATATTTTAGTAATAGCACTGAATTAAATAGCTCCCCTTGTGGAGGGTGAAAGAATTACAGTCTACATTTTTTTCATATTACAGTGACAGCATCCCTCAGATACAATCCTTGCAGTCGCCGTAACCTTCTAAGCTTCAACTATAACATATTTATAAGTTTCAAAATTAGCGCAAAGTTTCAGCGCCGGCACTTTACTGTCTATTCAATACTTCTGTGTAGTACTGGCAGATCCTGTCTGTGCAATTTCCTTTTATTAATGCACAAACAAAACATGATGAATTAAACATGCGACTGCATGTACTTTTTGGCAAGCGCTGTGGATGAGGTAATTGAAGACAGTTATTATTTCCATCTGTACTACTCAAGCATTTTGTGACATTTGAATAATACAGGAGCCAGTAGGTAAGTGTGTTTCTGGTAGAATAATACAGGTAAGCCAGTCATTTATTTATATGCCGTTTTATTCTTGATTATGAAATTGTTATCTAGTTGACGAGCTGGAAATGGCCTTCACCTTTACTTTACAGAATAGGAAAGAAAAACTGCTAATTATTTCCCTAGATCAGATATACAGCTCGAAATATAAGGTTACAGTAATACTATAGTAACCTGGTATGATCAAGACCACGGTGGGGTCAGAAAACTACAAGGCAATTTTTATAGTCCAATCAGAATGCAGGACTATGACCCATATGTTTCCCCAAATTCTCCATGATTCCCAATGCTAATGGGACTTGCTGTCACGGTAAGTTACTTACCGTATCTTAACTCTGGAAGATAATGAAGAACAGAGCTGAACTAAACAACTTATAAATGTCTATGGAGTTGACGGAAATTGCTGAGCGCCTCACTCACCGATCTCCGTCAGCTCCATAGAGATTAATAGAGAAAAACGGTCATGCGCGGCCTTCTGCTTCATTAACCAGATTGAAGACAAGGGGTCCAATGGAGGTACGGGGGACCCCATCAGACCCCTCATTTTCGTTATCTGTGGAGGTCTCATCACTGAGACCCCCACTGATTAGCAAGTTAGGCCCTATCCCTATTAGGGACTAACTTTTGTTTGTGGGAAACCCCCTTTAATACAGTTGTCGCTGCCACATTTTTAGCCATCTGGAAGAGACCTGAATGAGATACTTTTTCCCAGGTGCATTATATAGGTCTCCAAAAATGGCTTCAAATGCACGTTACCTAAAAAAAAATCTCCCCAACATCTTGAGGGCAAAAATATTATATGGTATTTGAGCGAAAAATGTATTAATGTGATTCAGGCGGTTGTTCTCGCATTTTTATGGCAGAGAAGGCATTTCTTCGGTACTATGGGCCAATTGCCATCAGACTTGAAGGGCTTTTTCTCCAAGCACCTAGGATGGATTTGATGGACCTTATAAACTTCTCACCTTTGATAAAATTGTGAGACAGGATTGTTACCTGTAGGTGAAATTAGAGATCGTGGGAGCGTAATATTAAGACCAGAGCCTTGTGCACCGGTCGTAACTTTTGCTTCTACCTCAGCAGATGCACAAGAATAATTAGGGGATTTCCGACTTCTTTATAATTCTGGTGAATCATTAGCAAAGGAAATTAAATTTATGCAAGACAAGGGAGTTGACATATATAAGCTATAACCCTGTCAGCTTTATAGAAAATCTGGGCAGCCAAGGAATCTTCTTACTGGACATCTAGTATCCAACCCTCCACCGATTTCTAAAGTGTGGAGTGGGAAAAAAAGGCACAAATTTCAATGGAGTATCGACGAAATTGCAATATTTTCATTCCTTACATGCCAGAAGGCTCATATTTTTCCCTAAAAGTTTACACCTTTTACCATTTTATGCATGTTACAGCCAGAAGTTCAGGTTGATGGTGAGGCTCATTGGCACCAATCACCAGTCTTTAAATGCGCTTTGCCATTTTCTCTAGGATCATCACTCCCCATTGACTTTGTCAGATGTGTTTAAAAGGTAACACACACAGTAGGTGCTGAACTGGTTACCGGTGGGGAGTGAGACAAACCCGAGCCTGAATGGCCCGCTTATCCCTATTGATGAAAATTGCAAGCTTTTGAGACTACTCAGGTCTCTTTTTCAGGCATGGTATAAGACAACATCAGAATAGAACAGATTTTCATACAGTACACACATGGACACTTCTATCGGTCACAGCAGAAGACCTGAGAAGTCTTCAATTCACATCAACCTTTTTAGCGAGCCAATACAGGTATCAGCAACTGAGGAGTCTCAACTTCTATATATAACCACTAACTTACATGGTACAAACAATCTTTTAGCTTTTGAAAATTTTCATCCAAAATCTTTGCAGTCATACCCTTATCATCAACCACTGCTCCATTTCCACTTCCAGTAAAATCTCTCTCAGCTCCATAGAGATGTACAAGGCAGCCTGGCCATGTGCAGAGGCTGCTTTGCTCATCTCTGGGAGCAGCGAGGGGTCCGACAAGGGTACAACCGACCCCATTGGACCCCCTCCCCCCCCTCATTCTCATGATTTGAGAACCCCACCAATCAGAAAGTTAGGCCCTACCCTTGTAAGTACTGTATTTTCCGAAAGCAAATCAGACTGAGATTTTTGGGGTGTGGAAGGAAAAATTCCCCTGGTGCACAGGTCACCCATACATGGAACCTCATAGATCCTACATTTATCTGAGTGTTTGTCATGTAATGCTACATGAAATATCATTTTTTTTTGGATTGTAATTTAGTTAAAATACGTGGAGGATGAAAAAGCTTCAAAAACCCCTGCTGTAACACCTGAGGAACCAACAGGGTGTTCACGAGGGCTAAGAACTGTTGTTCATATACCTGAATTCTAAAGCATCTGATATAAAAACCTCAGACACGTGAGACCATAACTCGCACCGGCAGCCAGCTTTTAATGAGCGTTACAAATGAATAACTTTCTCTATTGGCCTTGAAGTATATACTGCTGTGGAGCGTAGAGACTCATAACTCATAACACAAAGTTTGTGTGCACCTACAAAGCGACACAATTGTTGTGCGTAGTAATCTTATATAAGAGCCAATTATCTTGAGATTTTCTGGAATCGAGCCGCTTTGTTTTATTTATGATAGTGAAATATTTTACCTGTACACGTCTTCTAAATTCTTAGGTGCAGCTTGTACATCTACATGAAGTTAATCATGTTCACGACTCCAAACAATGAATGCATCTTGATAGATGACTTTTTAAAATGATTGTCATAAATTTTGTATTTTATTTTCTGGTTGAAAACTTTTATACTTTAAACCAATATGTAAGTGTAAGTAGGAGCAGACAGACAACAATGGTAATTAGGCCCTGTGCCAGCTCCCGACGCACCTGAGCAAGTACCGTGGCCCAGTGATGCCAAAGGGGCCCACGGCACTAGCTCTTCTCACATTCACTTACCTTGGGCAGAGACGGGTGCCAGGTACGGGTACTTTCCTGGTGAATGGGAGCAGCGCTTTTCATTCATTCTCTTCTGCCTTAGCGGGGCTGCAATGTAGAGGCACTGGCAGCCACGGCACATGTGGACCAAGAGTACAACCTGGGATTCAGACTCAGAGCAAGTGAGTTACTTACTTACTTACAGACCAGTTCAATAATTATTCAACCCAGAGAAATGTGACAGACAAAACGAGTGGGGGGGTTCTATATACCAAATGTATGAGGGGCTGCACTGCTGTATATACAGCGCTCCATTCTATTACTTCATGGAGCGCTACAGCTTTTCACTCCATGCAATAACAGTAACTCACGCATTTTGGCTCTGAGAGAAACAAAACTGCAATGTTTGGGCATATCCCTATGTTACATAGCAGTTAGTTTGGTTTGGGACTGATTCCTACATATAGGAGCACATTTATCAGGGCTTTTAAGCCTCAAAACTCATAGGACCAGGAATTGCACCCATTTTTCTCCTTAAGCCACGCTTGTAGTTAGCAGTAGTGGATTTCAATAGAGTCGGTTTGGGCGGTAGCCCTGGACCCAAGCCTTCTAGGGGGCCCAAGTTCTCCTAAACCATCCACCAAATTTGATACTAAGAAAAACCTTTACCCATGAAATTCTTCTTCTCTCAAGAAATGTACACAAGAACCATTTCAGGATCTATGAATGTCCTACAATGGTCCTAAAACCAGCCAGACGGGACACGTCCTCCATTTCACAAGAAGCTGATTCTACTACCATATGTGAAAGTGATAATATTCATACGGCCCAGGGCCCATGGTAGTCTTAATCCACACCTAGCACTTGGCGTCAGTGTATGATAAATGTGCTCCATAGTGGTTTTTTTAGATTTTACATTTTCAACATTTGAAAAAAAATGTCCATGGACATCTATGCCTCACAATCCTCCATGGAGGTTGTTGTGATTTCATGTGAGCAGATACATACATAGGGTAAATTTTGAAAATGTTAGTGGGTAAATGATCTCACCTTGGTCACATGACATGAAGTGCTAAAATGATGTGAAGAGGGCATTCACCAAGCTGAGAAGGCCACACCTCTTTTGACTTCAGCTGAATCTGACTTATTCCAGGTAAGATAAAAAAAAGTTGCTTTTATGGTAATGTGAAGGAAACTGTTTTTAGCTAAAAGGAGGGTATTATTTAGTTATTGGACTTTATGAGAAGCTGTCACTATCTGTGTTTGTGAAAAATGTTGTTACCGGTTCCCTTTAAGTTTATCACTCATAAAACAATAAAAATTCTGAGTTTATCTAAAATAAAAAATCGAATGCTGAATAAAAAAACATACATTTCCATACTTTTATCCTACAAACATCACGAAACCCACAGTAGGTATCACCATGGTCTAATACTAAGAAAAAAAGGTATTAAATGTAAAACATTTTAAATTCCTGCAAAAATAAAATACATTTTTAATGCAAAAAAAAAAAAAATGAGAGAAAAATGCAGCGCACTTAATGAATCTTTCCTAATAACATTATGGAAGCCACGGCCAGGAGAGCCTGATATATGACCTCCTAAATTTTCTTGCAGATGACAAGCAACAATAATCTTTTGTCTGATTATAGAATCAACAGTTGCATTGATTTGTAGGAGCGAGACAGGTGTTGTCAGGACCTATTTTTCAAGTCGGCCTAAACACTTTTCTTTTTTTATTTTAGATGACATTAGCGCATAAATAAATTCTCCCGTGTAATGAAAATGAGAGCAGCCGACTTGACGGAGCATCTGAAAATAACCTTGAGCCCTTCAGCGCTAGACATAAACGTTCATGTATCTGCAACTTTCTTCCATGTTTGTCCCATCCGTCACATATTCAAAGCATAAATAACCTTGGGATGACCTTCCAGTAAAACACGATCCTTTAAGCTTTTAGGACTTTTTACTATTATTTTGCCAAAGTGGACATGCAAGAACACGCCGCGTATGAGCTTCTAATGAAGTTGGTGCTTTGAAATTCGTGGGGCTAAAACTGTTACAAATTTGTGCTTATGGAACCTCAGATATTGTAGAATGAAATCTAATCTTATTGCACTCAAAAATTCCTTCACCAACTGGATTTTATTTCAGAGAATTTGCAGTTTCTCAAATTAAAAGCAGCAAAGTAGCTGACTGAGCGGGGCTCTGTAAAGTGAATTAGCAGTCTTACATCTATTTTCTCTAAATACATTGACACACAAAGGTCTACGTTTAGGATACAGCGTGAAATTTGGCAGCGATTGATAAAGTTTAACAAGTTGTATTTCAAATTGGACCAAAATTGCTAAAGAAAATAAATAAAAATCAACAACAAAGTCACAACAATGGTCTCCAATTCCATTGACGTAAAATTCTAAATTATAATAATTGTTTGCCAAAATATAATTTTTCTTCTCATGTTAAACGAACTAACCAATTATTAGTACAAACAGGGGGAGATCTAGTCTTAAGTTTAGACAAAAGAAATATTAAATATGGCCCCTTGGCTTACAAGTCTTAGGCTACGTCATAGTTGGCCTATTTTACTCCAACATTTAATGCTCATATTTTTGTGCTACCATAGTATCAGCAGAACTATGAAAAATTGAGTAATATTCCACAACTGTAGCTGGACTCTGAGGGAGTGTCCTCACTGCACATTGGATTTGCAAAGCCCTTTCCCTCTGTTGAATGTAAAAGATGTGGCAAGTTTTTGGTTTAAGAGCAGTAAGGCTACATTCACGCGACGTGTGCTTGCCGTACCATAGCACCCCTGCGCCTCTCCACAGCCATATATGGCGCATGGCACCATATTGTGGGGAAAGATAGAACATGTCCTATCTTTCTCCCGGCTATGGAATGGTACGGTGCTACATGTTTTCTAAATTACGGCTACCGAACTGTACGGTGCCACACGTGTTCGGCCCTATATATCTGTCCCCCATACGGTCGTGTGAATATAGCCCAAAGTTGAGCAGAGAGGAAGGGGCTGTCAAGTGAGACACAACCTCAGGACACCAAGTCCAGCTTCAATCCTGAAAAAGTAATTTTTCACAGTTCTGCTGCCACTTACACACAAAAAGGTAGGATTATACTGATCTACAGGACCAATATCTAACAAGTTAGTACTTGGTCACACTTGCTGACCAATTAGTTTGCCAAATTTGTTCCCTCTCAAGATTCTATGGCTTATTCTAATGCTCAATACAATGCAGCTAAAATATTCCCTTTGTTAAAAATTCTTATTTTTTGGTCTTGGAATAATATGGGAGAAAGGAGGAGGCATTAGAAAAGTTAAAACAAAGGAAAAAGATGACCTATTACCTAACAAGGATTGCTCTGTTCAAAGGTGGTGGGTCTGGTCCCTAAGACTTAAGGTCCCCATTGGACTAAATGTGCTGATGTTACATCTGAGGGTTCACATAGCCACATAGTTACTGGCCTCAGTAGACGCCTGCATTTTATGCACACACAACCAATCAGGCAAGTAATTGGTCTACCAGTTTAAAAGGCAGCAGAAGGGTGAGCCCCGGTGGGGCAGGCAGCATGGCTCCACCCATCTGACAGTAAAAAGCCAAAAATAACAATATTGATTGTTCAGGAATTGTGGGGACTGGACAAAAATGTCCACCTATGCCAGAATCAGTAGAACAATGCCTGTTAAATTATGTAAAGTATTACAAATTACCAAACCTGGTGAGAAAGCACTTGGTATATAACCATCTGACTAATGTTATGCATGTTCAATCTGTCAGGTTTCATTTAAATATCTGGAATAGTTCCATACCACAATATTGCATTTAATTTGCATAAGTGTTACAGGGGCAGATAACAAATCCTGTAAATCCTATTTGGACTGGTACAGATAAGCCAGAAGTGCAAAAACTATTTGGGTCCTTGATATTAACTTTTATAGAGTAATAGTCTGGGTAAATGTCTTATAGATATCTGGAGCACATAACAGTCTGAAAGGGAACCTGTCATGGCAATTTTGGACACTAAGCCACTCACAGATCCTCATGAACCAGTGGTTTAGAGTCCCAAATCGCCATTTGGCATTTTCAAGCGATCATATTAAAAAAAAAAAAGCCAACTTTATGCTCACTTCGTTCCTTTCTCCCTTTGGGGGCTGTACAATACAGCAAGTGAAACCGGTAGAGTACACCCCGGCTTCACTGCGCAAACTTTGTAGGTACAGTGCATGTACAGTGAAGCTGGGGCATTATCCAGCCTTCATTCACAACATTGCGAGAAGAGGCGCTGCTGCGGGATCACATTAAGGTGAGTATAAAAGTTTATTATTTTTATTTTTTAATTAAAACTTACTAAAAGGTTGACCTTTGGGACCCTGAACCACAGGTCAATAAGTTCCTGCAGTTGGTTTAGTGTCCCAAATCGCCCTGACAGATATTCTTGAAGTCTCAAGGTAGTCGAAAATCAGGAATCAGGAAAAGTGGACGTTAAATTTCCCACCCAAGTGACATCATCACTGACCACCAGTTGACATAACAGTGAGTAGAGGGGAGGCAACAGAAGAGCACTGGAGTAGAGTGAGGATAGACGCTATAATAGGCTTCCACTTGAGGGCAATTGATTTTAATGAATAAATGCAGCATTCTGAGTTGAGAGACACAAAATAAGGAGGAATTATCATTTTAATACACTCTTCAACTTCTTGATGTCTACCTGAACCTACTACAGACAGTTCCGACTAACAGATAACTCCAAGTTATAGATGACTACTGCATGCTGGTAATATTCTGAACTTTATCCCCAGACTGCAGTGATTAACCATCAGCGTAATGAAAGGTTTCTGCAATGAAGCTTTATTATTAATCCCCAAACTTTGAAAATCTAATTGGCACATGGCCAAAAAATTTTTGTCTGGAGTGAAACTTACACAGCGGGATACATTTACTTACCCGGTCACCAGAGTTCACAGAAATGTCCAACGATCGTGCACTGTGCCGCGATTCACTAAGATCGTGCGCCCGATATCCTGCATGTGTCGCTTCCGTGCACAGTTCACCATCTTTTTAGTGGTGCATCTAAGTGCTTGCGGCACAATTTGAAAGTTAAATCCCACGCTTAGTCCGAATCAGTTGAAAAGTCCGAAATCTTGCCCCCTAAATTGTGTCGCATGAAAGCCAGCGCAGCTGCGCCAAAAAGAGCATCACGTTTGCCACAATTGCAGTACTATCGATGTTATTGCAGTGATGCACATTAAAACTTAATCATCAGCATTGGCGAGTGCCGGGACTTCTTTATTTACTTATTGGCTTGGACCGTACCCGGAGCACCGCACATTCCCGGTAGTGCCGTCCACTTTTTTGATTTTGATTTACAATTGCAGTGCAGACACTTCTTAAAGTCCTGAAAACAATACGCAGTACAACAATAGTGCACAGCACGACCCTTAGTAAATGAGCCCCAATATTCCCATTTCAGCTTAGATACAAATTCAACTTAAGAACAAACCTTAAGAACAAAGGATCCAGTGGTTCGAGATCTACCCACCATTGAGAGACTACTGTACTACTTCTGTACTACCACCAAGCCCAACGTCAAATCAAGCTTTTCGGTATCACCAATTTCTTTCCCTCCTGCTGTTGTGTATTTGTCCAAGTTGAAACATTTACGACAGCTGAAGAACCATGGGTTACAAATGCTGCTATTTTAAAGGGGTTTTCTGGGGCAGGTGTGAGAATAAAGTATACTTACTCCCCTACTCTTGTGGCCTTCAACCTTACCGCTTGCACTGGCAACTGGACAAGAAATGGAGGCAGGTGACTGCTGTGGCTGAGCAATAGTGGATTATAATATAGGGGTTTGGGTGATGGCCTGGAGCTCAAGCCTTCTAGGGGGTCATGGCCACTAAAACCACCCACCAAATTTTATACTGAGAAGGACCTTTACCCATGAAATACTCATACATTCTCTCAATCCTCATGTACACAAGAGCCCTTTCAGGACCTTTGAAGGTCCTCCAAAAGTCTTGAAACCACAGATTGCAAGCAGGCAGAAAGGACGTACCCTCCATTCCCCAAGAAGCTGATTCTAGCACCATATGTAGAAGTGATTCCATACTTGTAGGGGCTATAATATTCATACAGCCCAGGGCCCATGGCAGACTTAATCCGTCACTGTGGCGGAGCACTGGCCTCAATAGTCACAGTGGCCCGCTGTTGAATGTCACTAGTCATGCCCCATGCCCACTGAGAGCTATAATTGTCACCAGCAGTGATGTAGGCACCATTAATGCCACCCAAACCGATAGAACAGGAGATGTTTTAGCTTTTCATTCTTACCCCAGCCCCATGGGGTTTTCTTATAAAACCAGAAAACCCCTTAAAATGTTTGTAATCATGTAATAGCTTCATGAATATGTAATTCCCATTGCTTTCGGCAGTATTCACATGTAATATTCCATCTCTAAGACATACATTATGTTGACTATAAGTAATTTATTGCCTCCAGTGACATTCTAGCAGAAATTTAACGGCCAACCAACCTCTGTGTCAGCAGATCACATTTATGCCTGTCTGGGACTTTTGGACCTTCTCCATATACCAGGAAACCTCACATGCCATAAAAGTTGCCGGATATAACAATGCAACGATATCTTTTAGATGATATGTTAAAACAAAGTTTTCCAGGGATTAACAATTACATGGTCCATTTAAAATGAGAAGGGGCCATAAATCTGATGTCGTGAATAAATTCACAGATAGACCTCTCCTACACAAATCACGGGCCCTCTGGAAGTAGGAATTTCTGCTCAAAGGCGTAGAATGCTGCAAAAAGCTGCTAAAAGATTAAGGGATATCTAACGCTCTAGAATCTGGTGACATAAACCATTTTTGGTATGCAGCACTTTCATGGTTGAATTAGGGCAGGGTTGTGCTGCGGAGGGAAACGCCAACTTATTTTCCAATAAACAACAATGTGTAAAGCTAAAGTCTTGTTAAGATGTTGGAATATTCACACCACTCGCTGTATTCTTAACCAGACAGATTACAGGTATGAGTCTGGATTATCACTTTCCATATTCACTTCTTTCTAGGTTAATTGTCCATCAGTACAAAATAGGTTTTTTTAAAATATGGCGGACATGGTGTAAACTCTCAAAATATGTTTTTTTCTCCCCACAGGATCGGTAAATTTCTAACTGCTTGTACCTCTTTGTTGTCCTGTGCTGAATAGGATTGAATAGGACTCGTATGAGGTCCAAAAACTTTAAAATGGTCAATGGAAATGGTCAAGCCAATGCTGGAAGCCCCAGGATATAAAGGGTAGCTAAGTGGGACATTTGTCAGATTTATCACCTATCTTGTATCCAGTAGGGTGTTTAAGTATGTAAAACACCTTTATTTATCCAAAGCATTATACAGTTAGGGCACCTCACTACCAAGACAACATCTGTTTTCCCTTTGAGGTCAATATCATTCCGTAGCTGAGCATGATTGTCCAGATCCATCTTGTGTCCATGACCCTGTGCTGTTCCTGCCAGGATAACATTGCAGGGGTAAGGTACTCTGATACTCACCTTTCCTCGCTTCCCGAAAGAAACAGCAGTTTTCTTCTTTCGTCCTGTGTGTGGTGACTGTATGTGGCTCAGAAACCGATAGACATGATGATACCGGTACTTGCATGCACAGAGGAGAACATAAGTAGACTGCTGCTTCCTCAGGGGAGGAAGGATAGGTGAGTAAATGTTAGTTTTTTTCCATAGTGGGACATACTGTACATTGGAGGTGGGGAGGACATTCTACAGACATGAGTCTATTTGTATGCTAGTGTGGGGGCACTCCAACTATTGACTGCTGTAGGATCATTGTGACTATTGGCTACTGTGTGGGAGCAATGTGACTATTGGCTGCTGTATGGTCACTGTGACTATTGGCAACTGTGTGGAGGCACCCTGACTATTAGATGCTCTAGATTCATTGTGACTATTGGCTATTGTGTGGGGGCACTCTGACTATTAGATGCTGTAGGGTCATTGTGTCTATTGGCTACTGTGTGGGAGCACCCTGACTATTGGCTGCTGTAGGGCCACTGTGATTATTGGCGACTGTGTATGGGTTTTGTGATTATTTGATACTGCGTGGGGGCACATACTGGCCATGCCCTGTTCAGCTTTGTGGTTGCCCTCACATTTCTGATAATGGTAATACTGTATAAATGTAACTAACAAACAACTCAGGTGGATACATTTATAGAGTAATAAAATTACTTTCAACGAGGCTGATGTGGCCCCCAGAGCAAATTTACTTGACACCCCTGGCTTAAAAGTTGCCATTGCCTCCATATTTTAGGGAGTAGAATCCGGCACAAGAGAAAACTTCATACAGATACTTTTGAGGGACTAATCAAAAGGCAAAGTTGAATATAATTAAAAAAATATATATCCTGCTTTTTATTTTCTTAAATTCTTATCGACCATTTAACTTATCACTATGTGTTTGACTTGTAATGGACAACGTGGCAAAGGAAACCAGGAGAAAACATGGGGGGGGGGGGGGGCAGATAAGAAAATACTGTAGCTACCCACATTCCTAGTGAAACTATCCTTTCATAATTACTATATTGTGTTATTAATGTTCTACAACCTCAGAAGACTGAGGAAGAAGAGATGAGACGAGGTTGACTTGTGCATGAGATGAATCGGCTCCCATACTGTGACGAGATAATCTCCAACATAAACCATGGCCTGGGTTTACTGAGGACAGCTAGATCCTAGCAAAGTAAACCATGTCTATCTGTGTCTTAGTTATTTGTGTGATTAAGGTAATAGATCATAGTAGAACAAGTAAATATGGGTTATCTTGATCTTTATAAGGTGTTTGACACTGTACCAGCAGACAACTGATAAGGAGATTGCAATGTTTGTATTTTAGGGTAATTAAGTAGATAAGATATTAGTTAGTGGGATGCAACAGAAAAATGTGCTTCATTTCCTGCTGGTGACCCTCCGCAAGTTGCTAGGTCAGGATCAGATGTGTTACTCAAAGCTGGACTTACATTTTAGACAGTAGTCTATGTTGGCCAACATCTACAGTATCCTCCCTTACTTTCCCACAGACCCCACACACAACTCTTCCATACTGTCAACCACGATGTGTCCTCAATGCGTAGAGCGGGGAAAGCCATTTCCAGACAGATCTAACCCTTCTTTATCTCCCCCCAACTTATGCAATCCTAAAAGACAGTCAGGGGGCCACCAAGGGTCTTATATGGTAGACCAGTTTCTTAGAAATATAGTACAGAAAATTACCAAAATCCAGAAGTCCGTTTGTAACTAGGGGTCGTATGTAAGTTGGGTGTTCGTAAGTAGGGGACCACCTATATATGACTTATATTTAGCTTGAGAAAGCTGTCTAAAGCCGAAACGACGCTCAGCGTGCACCCACACACACCTGTGTACTGTTTGGACCTTTCTGCAAGTAGATAGATAGATAGATAGATAGATACAATAGATAGATAGATAGATAGATACAATAGATAGATAGTTCCAATAGATAGATAGATAGATAGATGATAAATAGATACAATAGATAGACATATAGATATGCAATAGATAGATATGGTATAGATAGCATTAGGAGAGATAGATAGATAAATATGAGATAGATAGATTGATAGATAGATAGATTGATAGATAGATAGATAGATAGATAGATAGATAGATAGATAGATAGATAGATAGATAGATATGTAGCAAGAGAGTAGGCAGCACTCCAATTGTAACGTGCAAAAAGTGGTTTTCTTTATTCCAAGCTTTTTTAAGGTACAGCAAAGTACAGCAACGAATCGACTCGCTAGATGGAAAGATAGATAGATAGATAGATAGATAGATAGATAGATAGGTGGATAGATAGATATGAGATAGATAGATAGATATATAGATAGATATTAGATAGATAGATAGATAGATAGATAATAAATAGATAGATGGATAGATAGATAGATAATAAATAGATAGATGGATAGATAGATAGATGATAGATACTGTAGATTCTGAACATGAATGAATCTACAGATAATAATAAACCAAGAACTGCAGCGCTTTTCTTGAAGTTGCACTCTGTCTATTATAACGCTATATACATGGGCAGTCCGGTTACAAGAAATTGGAGTCGACTGTTGTGAACTGTGAAGATTGTATTAGGCTTTCTAATGTCTAAACATCAATTCAATTTCTAAATTAAAAAAGAATTTCAGGTTTAGGAAAAATCTGATAAGAGTCCTCCATCTGCTGTGCGCTACACATGACAGATGCTTCTTTGAGCACAGCTAAGATAACCCTGACATTATCCAATCAGCCTGGTATTGGGATAAGTCTGATTTGCTGCCCCTGCTTGTGTCATGCCTAAAAACACTCTAATCCCCTTCTCCTTCCATTTATTCTACATAAATTATACTTAATATGCATTTTGTTCTCTGCTTAACTTTTCCCTCTCCCTGGCACATTGCTGGGGCTGAACTTTCTCTGCCTCCTATGTTACACCATGATGTAGTCTGTATTCTGTGGCTATTAGTTATGGTACAGGCAGCCCCCTACCTAAGAACACCCGATGACCTCTAGTTACAAACAGCCTGTACTTTAGTCCTAGGCTAAAATAAACATCTATAACAGTTATCACAGGTGTCTGTAATGAAGATTTATTGTTAATCCTGGTTCTTATGAGAATCCAACATTTTTAAAATCCAATTGTCACAGAGACCAAAAAATATTTGCTGTGGTTCCAATTTTAAAAGTATACAGTCCCGACTTACATACAAATTCAACTTAAGAACAAACCTACAGAACCTATTTTGTACATAACCCGGGGACTGCCTGTACGTACTCTATAGTACCGTATTTTCCGGGCCATTAGGCGCACCGGAATATAAGGCGCATTAGTCCGATGCGCCTTATATATGTAATAATTCCATATATAAGGCGCATCGGACTATAAGGCGCGGGGTCCGGGGGCGTGGCGGAGGTCCGGGGGCGGAGCGGAGACCCGACGGGACGCGACGCCGAGAAGAGACGCGGAACGCGGGGAAGGTGAGTGGGGAAGGTGAGGGGGAGGTGGAGGAGGGCAGCGGACCATACTTACATAGGTCTCCGCTACCGGAGACAGCAGATCTCCAGCAGGAACTGCAGACCACGCGGCAGAAGTTGTTCGTGCCACGTGGTCTGCAGTTCCCGCTGGAGATCTGCTGTCTCCGGTCTCCGGTAGCGGGGACCTATGTAAGTATGGTCCGCTGCCCAGCGCCATACATAGGGCGCACCGGACTATAAGGCGCACTTTGGATTTACAAGGAAATCCAAGGCTTTTAAGTGTGCCTTATAGTCCGGAAAATACGGTATTTGGGGTCGTGTTGATTAGTTCTTCTAGTAATGGAGATGAGCGAATAATCCAAAATTTGAATTGTTGAAGAAGATTTGCCAATTTTTTTATATGCTCAAAGCCGAATTTATTCTTTCCAAACCAATATTGCTGTAATTGTCCTGGATATTGAAATATGAACCCCTCTAGGTCTCTAAAGCACAAACTTCTACCTTATTTTCAGAATTTTTTTTAAAATATGTTTTTCACTCATCTTTAAATTCTTCACTCTATAAAAGAATCTTTAAAACAAGATGATAAACAGTGTTAAAATATATAAAATAAAAATATGTGACCCATTTTTTGTAATACAGACCTCAAGGTTCCAGTACTTTCATCTCTTATTCTGGACATGTGACTTATTGTTCAAAAGCAAGTCATTACTGCAGCCAATCATAGCCTGTTGTTCCCTTTGTTTAGATATCATTACTGAGGCCAGTGATTGGCTGTATCGGTGGCCAACCCTGGAAGTTCACATCACAAAACCGGAATGGGAGCTGTAGAACCCCGGCAGAAGCTTCATTGGATCAGGACTCATGTTTTTTCTTATACAACACAAAAGGACCTTTCACCACCCAAATCATCTCCAACTTTTTTCAACTTGTATAAGGCATCCAGCAAATCTCATGCAATGATAATTTTTGAAAAAAATGTTAACTGCCCCAATATCAGTCGAGTGAGGCCTATCAAAGGATATAGTAGAAAAATTGGAAAAGTTGTTTCACCTGAAGCAATCGTTCTCTACCATCGATGTGAATTGAAAGCTAAACCAGGATTTCTTAATTAGGAGACCAGGTACAACGTGATCTCACCAACTGCCATGTGTAACCAACAATGTAATGCTCTTTTAAGAAGAGTGTTGTGATGAATCTCTTTCTATTGGAGCTATTAAAGGATGTTGGTCTTGGTGAAGGTGGCTGAAGGTTCTTTTATAAAGCAGCTTATCTTTTACTTGGGCCACCTTTCACACTGTACTCATATCAAGTTTTGAAGCTCAAACAAATGAAAAACTTGGTTGGAATATCCTTGGAAAGTGATTTTTTTTTCAATATTGTGTCCTGAAAACTATAAGTTTTCAATTTATCTGTCAATTTATCTGATTCATACCCCCAATTTGATCTAACGTGAGGTGCACTATGGCAGGTCCGGTAGGCTTCATAAGTAGAGATGAGCGGACCTAAACCGCAATATTCAGGTCCGTGCCAAACATTGTGAGTTGGGTCCCTAAACCAGCTAGAATTTTGGGTTCAGGTTCAACATTTGGCTCACCTCCCCCTTCTGGTAACATCCATGATTGGTGCTGGCATAGTGCATAGTGCACCTCTTTAAATGTCTCCAGCAAAGCCATATAGCCGGTCAACACTAATCCTGGGGTGAGGGTTTGCCAAACTCCAACTTAAACAGGTTCACTCATAAATCTCTTTGCTGCCATGGGACAGGAAGACTATGACTTTCACTTTCAGAGACAGGTTAGACCGGTGCTAGCATAGTGGACCTCTTTAAATGCTGCCAGCAAAACCTGTTGGCACCGATCAGGGGGTAAACGTTCAGAACTTAACTCACTAGCATACTTCGCGCCGAAACCAGCTACACAGCCTTCACCACCAGGCAGACCGTCCTGTGCCTACCCTGGGTTTCACAGCGCACCTCGGCGCTCAAGCACTTGTTACGGACCTGAGGAAGGGGGTAGACCACCCCCGAAACGCGTAGTCCTTTTATCCTTCAAATAAATACTATCTTGAACCTCACTATCTGTGTCGGACATAACATAATTGGGGCAGCGAGTCTTATACCAACCCGGGTTTTTCAAACCTCTTTATCCCTGTGAATCCCTATCCGGCACTACTATTGTACCAGATTCCGGGAAGACACAGCATACCCTACCCACGACCACTGGAGATCAGATGGAACAACAAGTATCTGCTCTAGACGCATAAGACACAAGGTGTCTTCAGGTGAGCAGATACCCTTAATACTTCACCTCACTTTCAAATGACCTATTGCACTAGGGGCGCCGCCTGTGTCTCTTTCTATTTTTCTGGTTAGACCAGGACTGGCATAGCGCACCTCTTTAAATGAGGCTGTCAAAGCTACAAAGCTGGTCAGCGCCAATCATAGGGTTTGGTACTGGGCCAAACTTGAATTTAAAAGGGTCTGCTCATCCCTACTCAAAAGGCTCCTGGCTGCCATTAGACAACATTAGTGATTATGACACATGAGGGCTACTAATTCCACTTTAAGAGAAGGGTTAGGCCAGTGCAAACACTGACCATGACCGTGTTGAGCAGGAGCCTCTATAACAGTTCGCACTTGCTAACATTGTGGTTCCTATAACATAACTTTGCATCAGTCTGTAGTAACAAGTTAATAATGGAAAAATATTTGTGTTATGATGAATACTGTCCATATGAAAATCTTGCAAGAGATTTCTCCACTTGGTTTGTTCTTCGCTTCTTTTTGATATTATTGCGTCATTAAGGGTCAACAGAACATACAGAAAATAATTCCCCCCAAATCGTTTTTTTTTTTTATGTCTACGTCTCAAAATCTCGAGTGAAGGGTCATAATCTACTGTGCTTGGAATGGTTACTAACAATCCTACAAGTATCACAGTAGCCTCGTATAACAATGAATTCTTAAGGAAGAAGCTTTTCCGCAGATATATTTACAAATCAAAGTATATGACAACTTGCTACCAATCGAAAATGGAGACTTAAAATGTTGACCTCTCGTTACTTAAACTACAAAAAAAACGACTAAATATTGTAAGAAGCAAAATAGTACATATTGTATCCCCCCACAACAAAAACTATTGTACTCAAAGTATCGTTTCTGATGAAAAGATTGCATGAACTTTGGATCGAGTTGTTGATTTCAGACTCAAACCTCAAGGACAACTTCTTATTATAAAAAGCATACATGTAGTAGTGGATTCAATATCTGCCGGCCTTCTAATAACAGTCTGGCGGAACAATACGACTATTGTGATAGTGATAATAATGGCCTGTAAGAATTCTAAGGCCTAATGATTGTTCTATGTGTGATGTAGCGTATTGTCCACACAAACCAAATAAAATTTGGATGACCCCATGGTGATCTACGCCAAGTTTAGGGGAAAATTACAGGTTTTATGTCTGTAACTAGATGTTTTACTTTTGCAAAATAAGAAAAAAAAACTGTAAACTTTTACATCATTTCAAAATTGAGAAAAATCCCCCTTGGGTAGGGTACATGTCTTCTCCATGGTTTGAGCTGTACCTTGATTCTGATACAGGCAGTCCCGGGTTACATACAAGATAGGACCCGGAGGTTTGTTCTTAAGTTGAATTTGTATGTAAGTCGAAACTGTATATTTTATCATTGAAGTTCTAGACAAATTTTTTTCTTTTGTCCCAGTAACAATTGGAGTTTCAAAATTTTTGATGTAATTGGACCAAGGATTATGAATAAAGCTTCATTACAGACACCTTACAGCTGATCATTGCAGTCTGGGACTATAGTAACATCCAGAGAGCTTCACCAGAGGTCACAGTGGGCAGAGGGGTCTGTCTGTAACTATGGGTTGTCTGTAAGTCGGGTGTCCTTAAGTAGGGGACCGCCTGTATTTGCTTTAAATTTTTGTATTTTACAAAAACAATTTTAAACATTTTCAATAAAAAGTATTTGAAACGAAAATTGAGAAAAATTACTATTTTGACGAAAGGAAATGAAATGAAAACAAATGATTTATCACAATTCTTTCAATTTCAGAAATAGTCGCGTCAAACAAATGCGCAATGTTTTCATAAGAGGTTCAACAGCAGTTCAGCATTAATTAAGGAAAGGACTTTTTTCGCAAATCAAATTACCAGTTTTGTCAGATTTTGTCACAATTTTTATGAAATTCTAAGGAATGATTTTTAGATCCTTGCGAAAATATTTTTTAAAAACCCATACATCAGTGTTAAGCTATGATGTTTCCAGGAGGTGCTGTCACTTTCGGGCTTCCATGCTTACCTGTTGATTATATTTTTGTTTAATCTGTGTCCTTTCCAGTTCCTGATCTAGCTTTATAAGAGATGATAACTTATAGAAAGTGAAGATTACACATCAGGTACAAAGTTGTTCCAATGCTTGATGGAAAGTAATGAGTGGACCTGAACCGGAATGTTCTCCAGCAATGACTTCAGCCAGAGGTTTGGGTTTAGGACTGCAAATAACCATGGAAAAGGCTGGTTGATGGGTTCTTGTGCAGCCCTTCAACAAGCTTTTCACCAACACCACTTACACCCGCAATTGATGACGTGGACGACATTTAAAGGAAATCCACAACCAGGATGAAGGAGTGTAAACCAAGCACACTTACATCCTGGTGTATGCCCTCTCTGGCAGGACCTGCTCTTATTTTAACTTCTTACAAGAAAAGGCTTTAGAAATTATGCTAATTAGTCTGAGGGGCTCTAGGCTTTATAGATGTTAATTGAGCCTGGAGCCCCTCGGGCTCATTTGCATGATTGTTAAAGGCTTTTTTTCATAAAACAAGGGCATAAAAAGCTAAAGGAAGGGCGGAGAGATGCCACAACCCGGAGAGATGACAGCATGGGACGTCAGGAGGGACCGCAAAGGTAAGTAAATGTTTATTTTTTTAACCACCCCCCTCCTGGCCACCAATGGATTTTTTCTTTACGCTCTCGGACAACCCTTATAAATACTAACACTGGGAAATACAATTTGTATCACAAGTGATAAGCCCTTATAAAACGTTAAAAACAGATGATGAACCATACAATAGTTATAGGAGATAGGAAATAAATTACTGCTCCACATAATTCTTACAGGAAACCGAGTAGTTAACAAAACAAATATAAACACTGACAAACATTAACGTTTTGGCATAAAACATTTTTTTCATCAAATAAAGTTTTTCTATCCATAAACATTTTAGTTTTTTCGATGAAACAATTCACTTAAGTCTAGAAAATAAGAAGTATTTCATCAAGACTGACAGAGTAAATAGACACACGTCTAGCTAAAAGAGGCTCAACATAAATAGTTATGAGTACAAGCTGTGAAAGGGTTTTCGTTAACAAAATCTCAAAGGACTTACAAGAATTTACCTTAACCATTTAAAGGGAGTCTTGATTTACCTACCGGAACTAACTGCTATGTAGGCTATGCCCCCATGTGCCACCCATTCCTATGTTTCTTCTGTGCCAAAAGTTAACTATAGAAATATTCTAATTAGGCTGAAGTGCTTTGGGGGCGGCAGCAGAGTGCATCAAGACTCTGGCTCTGCAGCTATAATACCAGCTTCCACTCCTGAGATGTAGAGTCTAAGCCCTGAGATGCTCTGCCAAAGCTCCTCAGCCTAATTTCCATATTATGAAAAATTATAATATACTGCAATATTTTGCAATCCTGCAGTAGTGCAGCATATTGCATGAGTTTAACTATTCCAGGGGTCTAAAAATAAAAATGTAAAAAATAACAAAAATGTATTTCCTATCCCCATTCTTTCCATTTTTACTAGAATTCACATAAAACCACCTCTAATCTAGGTGTAGAGGATGCCCCCTGTCTATGGTGATGGTAGAACCGCTTCTCCTCTAGGTGTAGAGGATGTCCCCTGTCTATGGTGATGGTAGAAACACCTCTCCTCTAGGTGTAGAGGATGCCCCCTGTCTATGGTGATGGTAGAACCTCCTCTCCTCTAGGTGTAGAAGACTACCCCTGTCTATGGTGATGGTAGAACCGCCTCTGCTCTAGGTGTAGAGGATTCCCCCTGTCTAGGGTGATGGTAGAACCACCTCTCCTCTAGGTGTAGAGGATGTCCCCTGTCTATGGTGATGGTAGAACCGCCTCTGCTCTAGGTGTAGAGGATTCCCCCTGTCTAGGGTGATGGTAGAACCACCTCTCCTCTAGGTGTAGAGGATGTCCCCTGTCTATGGTGATGGTAGAACCACCTCTCCTCTAGGTGTAGAGGATGTCCCCTGTCTATGGTGATGGTAGAACCACCTCTCCTCTAGGTGTAGAGGATGGCCCCTGTCTATGGTGATGGTAGAACAGCCTCCCCTCTAGGTGTAGAGGATGCCCCCTGTCTATGGTGATGGTAGCACTGCGTCTGCTCTAGGAGTAGAGGATTCCTCCTGTCTATGGTGATGGTAGAACTGCCTCTCCTCTAGGTGTAGAGGATACCCCCTGTCTATAGTGATGGTAGCACTGCGTCTCCTCAAGGTGTAGAGGATGTCCCCTGTCTATGGTGATGGTAGAACCGCCTCTGCTCTAGGTGTAGAGGATTCCCCCTGTCTAGGGTGATGGTAGAACCACCTCTCCTCTAGGTGTAGAGGATGTCCCCTGTCTATGGTGATGGTAGAACCACCTCTCCTCTAGGTGTAGAGGATGTCCCCTGTCTATGGTGATGGTAGAACCACCTCTCCTCTAGGTGTAGAGGATGGCCCCTGTCTATGGTGATGGTAGAACAGCCTCCCCTCTAGGTGTAGAGGATGCCCCCTGTCTATGGTGATGGTAGCACTGCGTCTGCTCTAGGAGTAGAGGATTCCTCCTGTCTATGGTGATGGTAGAACTGCCTCTCCTCTAGGTGTAGAGGATACCCCCTGTCTATAGTGATGGTAGCACTGCGTCTCCTCAAGGTGTAGAGGATTCCTCCTGTCTATGGTAATGGTAGACCTGCCTCTCCTCTCGGTGTGAAGGATGTCCTGTCTATGGTGATGGTAGAACCGCCTCTCCTCTAGGTGTAGAGGATTCCACCTGTCTATGGTGATGGTAGAACCGCATCTCCTCTAGGTGTAGAGGATTCCTCCTGTCTATGGTAATGGTAGACCTGCCTCTCCTCTCAGTGTAAAGGATGTCCTGTCTATGGTGATGGTAGAACCGCCTCTCCTCTAGGTGTAGAGAATGCCCCCTGTCTATGGTGATGGTAGAACCACCTCTCCTCTAGGTGTAGAGAATGCCCCCTGTCTATGGTGATGGTAGAACCGCCTCTCCTCTAGGTGTAGAGGATGTCCCCTGACTGGGGTGATGATAGAACCACCTCTCTTCTAGGTGTAGAGGATGCCCCCTGTCTATGGTGATGGCAGAACCACCTCTCCTCTAGATGTAGAGGATGCCCCCTGTCTATGGTGATGGTAGAACCTCCTCTCCTCTAGGTGTAGAAGAAGCCCCCAGTCTATGGTGATGGTAGAACCGCCTCTCCTCTAGGTGTAGAGGATGCCCCATGTCTATGATGATGGTAGAACCTCCTCTCCTCTATGTGTAGAGGATGCCCCGGTCTATGGTGATGGTAGAACCTCCTCTCCTCTAGGTGTAGAGGATGCCCCCTGTCTATGGTGATGGTAGAACCTCCTCTCCTCTAGGTGTAGAGGATGTCCCCTGTCTATGATGATGGTAGAACCTCCTCTCCTCTAGGTGTAGAGGATGTCCCCTGTCTATGGTGATGGTAGCACTGCGTCTGCTCTAGGAGTAGAGGATTCCTCCTGTCTATGGTGATGGTAGAACTGCCTCTCCTCTAGGTGTAGAGGATACCCCCTGTCTATAGTGATGGTAGCACTGCGTCTCCTCAAGGTGTAGAGGATTCCTCCTGTCTATGGTAATGGTAGACCTGCCTCTCCTCTCGGTGTGAAGGATGTCCTGTCTATGGTGATGGTAGAACCGCCTCTCCTCTAGGTGTAGAGGATTCCTCCTGTCTATGGTGATGGTAGAACTGCATCTCCTCTAGGTGTAGAGGATTCCTCCTGTCTATGGTAATGGTAGACCTGCCTCTCCTCTCAGTGTAAAGGATGTCCTGTCTATGGTGATGGTAGAACCGCCTCTCCTCTAGGTGTAGAGAATGCCCCCTGTCTATGGTGATGGTAGAACCACCTCTCCTCTAGGTGTAGAGAATGCCCCCTGTCTATGGTGATGGTAGAACCGCCTCTCCTCTAGGTGTAGAGGATGTCCCCTGACTGGGGTGATGATAGAACCACCTCTCTTCTAGGTGTAGAGGATGCCCCCTGTCTATGGTGATGGCAGAACCACCTCTCCTCTAGATGTAGAGGATGCCCCCTGTCTATGGTGATGGTAGAACCTCCTCTCCTCTAGGTGTAGAAGAAGCCCCCAGTCTATGGTGATGGTAGAACCGCCTCTCCTCTAGGTGTAGAGGATGCCCCATGTCTATGATGATGGTAGAACCTCCTCTCCTCTATGTGTAGAGGATGCCCCGGTCTATGATGATGGTAGAACCTCCTCTCCTCTAGGTGTAGAAGAAGCCCCCTGTCTATGGTGATGGTAGAACCGCCTCTCCTCTAGGTGTAGAGGATGCCCCATGTCTATGATGATGGTAGAACCTCCTCTCCTCTATGTGTAGAGGATGCCCCGGTCTATGGTGATGGTAGAACCTCCTCTCCTCTAGGTGTAGAGGATGCCCCCTGTCTATGGTGATGGTAGAACCTCCTCTCCTCTAGGTGTAGAGGATGTCCCCTGTCTATGATGATGGTAGAACCGCCTCTTCTCTAGGTGTAGAGGTTCCTCCCCTGTCTATGATGATGGTAAACCACCTCTCCAGTAGGTGTAGAGGATGCCCCCTGTCTTTGGTGATGGTAGAACTGCCTCTCCTCTAGGCGTAGAAGATGTCTTGGTCACAGGCCTACATATAAAAGGATCTTTGGAAAGATCCCTGTACTGCCCATTCAAGTTTTATAAACTGGTCTTGTTTGTAGTCTGTAACCATGGAAATAAATATGTCTGCATAACAGTGGTGTACACAAAATGATACAAAGTAAAAATCACTAAGTTCTCTTGTTTCCTAATATGAGCTAATATGCAGAGTTTGTATATTTTGGTTTCTCTAAAATAAGATATTGTGAATGACATTTAGCAAAGAGAATGGGCGTTCAATGGAAATATCTAACCAGCTTGTATTAAGTTTCTATTACTTCCATTTTCTATTTCTAACTATAGATGTTACATAGATACCAAAAAATATTGAGAAGGAACAATATGGAGGAGGGAGAAATCTTATATTTAACTGGGAATAGCCACTGACTGTATGACAGGGATATCTTCATTTCTCACAGCTCTTAGGGGCATTTAGCACAGTGTGAAAATGCATTTCCATTTGAAAACGGTCCAAAATGTAATTATTAGAAGGGGAGAGAAGTATTAGAAGATGCACTCAGTACTGGAGTATCTGTGAATTTGCCAGTCTCTGAAATATAAGGTTTTCATCATGAAAAATTTCCACACTTGGGATATTGCCATAAAGAAGTGGAGAGCAGTGGAATGGTCTGTTAAAAGAATTACCCAATCCTGAGGAACCATTAATTACAAAAACTGCGAATTTTATGCTAAAAAATAAAATTTAAATTCTTGTTGAAATAACTTGAAAGCATTCCAGGCAGGATAATTGATAAGATTATGGACAATATGAGTGAAATCACTACAGATAGTGTCCAAAAATGCATCAGTGGATAGGATTTAAAGAAATACAGAGAAACCTGAAAAACACCCGATTTTGGGTGGTCTTTGCTTCAGCAATCGAAGGTCCATGCCCTTCGATTAACTTACGTGACGTGCACAGCAACTAGCATCCTGACTCCGGCACTCCGGAATTCTCTTGCTACCAATCGCTGTCCTAACCCATGGCCAGTGCCCGCCCCCCCCCCACTTATGGCCAATGCATTCATGGTTCCTGGCCAATGCACCTCCTCCCAGAGGAAAGTATTTGTGATTGTAGATTGTAATCATTTAACTATTTTTTATTAATTTTTTTTAAAATGTATTTATTGTTTGATCTCAGTTTTTCTTGATCCTGAACTTGTTTCTCGACTACATCTTTGTTCTGCTGTACGTTCTTACAATCCCAGCTTGACTTGACCTTGAATACTTGCTCCCTGCCCTGGTTCTAGGCTTGCATACAGCCTCTGCTTACATTTTTACTTGCCCTGACCAAGGCCTGTCTTTGACTATTCTGAGCCCGACACAATAGTGTTTCGGCACGGTCTACCTGGGCCAGTTGCCAGTACCAAGACTACTACAAGAGCAATCATGTGACCTTGTCACTGTGAAGTCTGGATTCCCATAGAAGGGTTAAAGGGGGGAAGTCACTGAGGTGATTTGGATAACGTCCTTGACTTAAAGCGAATCTACCATTAGAAAAAGCCCTTTCAAACTAAGCACACTTACATGTGGATGTCACAGTCTTACCTTCTTCTTGTAGTTTCCAATGCCCTCGTTTTTTCGTTTTTACAAAAATAAGGTTTGAGGAGCTCTGTGTTGCATCATCAGAGCCTCTCTGGACTCCACAGTCTTTTAACTATTCACATCTCCCTTGGATTAACTCCCCGCCTCCACCCTCTACTATCCAGTCAGAGGGCTGGCTGTGCAAAGAAGATACTACTACGCATGCGTGGGAATTTGTGAGAGCCAACTGATGTGACCAGCTTTCCGGCTGGAGAATGGAGAGAGGAGGCGTGGAGTAAGCCAACGAGAGGTGTGAATATTTAACAGACAGCAAGACCAGAGAGGCTCTGGTGACACAATAATGAGGCCCCCAAGCTCATTTGAATATTTTTTAAACCCTATTTTTGTAAAAATTAGGGCACTGGAAACTACACGAAGAATGGATCCTGACTGAAGGGACACAAACCAAAGAGTAAGTGTATCTAGTTTTAAAGGGGCTGTTTCTGGTGATAGACTTCCTTTAACCTGGTGCCACATTTGTTCCACAACCCACCGATCATTATAGGTGACCTACAGCAGAACAGACAACAGACTCTCTCTGCCAAAAACTTTGCTGTGTTTTCATGTTGCGATGTGGTCATAAGGGTTTGACTAAGAATAGCCATTAACAGAATTTAGCTAGGATTTGCCACCAAAGGCAGGGGGGGGATTTACTATGACCCCAATAATTGCTATAAAGAATCAACTTCTGGATGTCCATTATGTCTTGTCACTTATTTTTACTCTCCTTCTCCTAATCTGGGACAGACTTTTTTTTCTCATTATTAATAGAGGTACTGGCTACTGGACCCTTAAAGGGAACCTGCCTCCAGGAGACCCATTTTTAGCACTTCTACAGTCCCCACAGAGCACAAAACATGCACTGCCAAAGAGTTTTTTTAATATAAAAAAAAATAGTTTTTATTGAAAAAAAGATATTTTATATAGTATCTTTCAATGTATGTGTGACTAGGCACTTGTCCCCTGGGAGTGGCTATAGAGGAGCAGTTATCACCCACCCTTAGGAAACCGCACCTCTATGTGTTCTTTTCAATTATATGAAAACGCCCATCACTTGGCAACGCCCCCTGCCTCTCTATAGCCACCCTCGAGTGATAGTCGTTTTCCTATATTTGAAAAGGACACATGGAGGCACAGTTTCCCAAGGGTGAGGCGGGAACTGCTCCTCTATAGCCACTCCCAGGGGACAAGTGCCTAGTCACAGAGCACATGGCATTCAAAGGTACTTTTTTTCTATAAAACCTATTTTTTTTAAACAAATACTCTTTGGCAGTTTATGTACTATGCTCTGGGAGACTGGCGGAGTGCTAAAAATGGGTTTCCTGGTGACAGGTTCCCTTTAAAGTGAACTTCAAAAATAAAAAATCAGTCAACATCCAGCATTTGTAGAGCAATCCTACAATTTGTAACCTCAAGTTACATGAAAGAAGAGAATGGATAGATGTGGGATCGCTTTTCTTAATATTTGTGGCTATGGTGGCTACTGGACCTTCACCCTGACACAAAGTCATATCTGTACAAATGTCCCCTTAGATAATTTGCAAAACCCTACAAAAGGCAAAGCTCAGCTTCTAGGCTTTTACTTGGAAACTCCGTATTTAAAATGTTTCAATGTAACATCTGCATATGAGCTGTAATTGAGGCTTATTTACCCATAGTTAGGTATCTTTACTCCCACAATTACCCGGCATCGCTGGCTATTTCTCTAATTCTGACAGCCATTCTTTTCCCGAAGAAAGGTTGACAAGACCCTGTCCCTATTATTAGCATAGCTGGTCAACAATGTCCCCAAGACTGATTCTCCAATTATACCAGTTCCTTCCTGGACTACATGGACGGATATGTTGTGCCTGCAAATGGCCTTTATAAAAGCTATACGGTTTTATCATTTTATCCTTAGGGTTAAAATGTATTTAAATTTTATTTTTAAGTTTACATTTTATTTACATTTTATTCGTTTGTATCGCCATTTATTGTTATCCTTCCCGAACATTTATTATGGAAATTATTGTTATTAATAATTAATGTTCCTTTTTATTCTCGCTTCTATGCTTTACAAATCTATATTATTTTGTATATTATTTCTATTATTAGTAGTATTGTTGTCATCAATATGTTATTTTACATATATTTCATTTAAGATATATTTTACAGTGCAAAAATTATAATTTTTTTTTTTAACAATTTTTTGGTATACTAAAAAATACTGTATATACTGAATAACAAAAAATGTGCTGAAAAACCTAAACTGGCTGATAGCCAAGACAAGTAAAAAAAATTAGTACAGACAGTGCCCGGGTTACTTACAAGATTCTGTAGGTTTGTTCCTAAGTTGAATTTGTATGTAAGTCAGTACTGTACATTTTATAATTGCCAAAATTTTTTTGGTCTCTGTGACAATTGGATATAAAAACTTATGGTTTGTAATAAGAACCAGGATAAACAATAATTATTACTTTCAGACACCTTTGATAACTGTTACAGCTGATAATTGTAGCCTGGGACTAAAGTACCGTAACTTACCAACATTCAGAAGGCTGTTTGTTACTAGGGGTCGTCTGTAAGTCGGATGTTCTTAAGTCTGGGACCGCCATTACTCATCTTTCTGACGCCCCCCGCAGGTCCTCTTCTTTCTTCCAACGTGGGACCTGTTGCTGCCGGAAGCAGAAGGGACACATCTTCCATTCTCCAAGAAGCTGATTCTAGAACCATATGTAGAAGTGATTCCAGACCTGTAGGGGCTATAATATTCATACAGCCCAGGGCCCATTGCAGGCTTATCTGCCCCTGAGGAGAAGATGTAGTGGTTAGCACTACAGCCTTGCAGCACTGGGGTCCTGGGTTCAATTCTTAGAGTCAACATCTGCAAAGAGTTTGTATGTTCTCTCCGTGTTTGGGTGGGTTTCCTCCGGGTCCTCCGGTTTCCTCCCACACTCCAAAACATATTGGATGTTTGATTAGATTGTGAGCCCCATTGGGACAGGGACTGGCTTGGCAAGCTCTGTGCAGCGCTGTGTAATCTGTGTGCGCTATATAAATAAAGGAATGAATTAATTATTAAGATGCAATTTGCAGATACTCATGTTCAGAACCCTTCATTAAAACAGAGCTTGGAAATACTTTAATACCTAATGACTAATAACTAATTGTAATGCAGAACACTCGGTGGAACGGAATCCACATTATTCCGCGCAGTTAAAAAGTTTCCATTTCTTTCCCAATAAAAAGCTGCAAATTTGGCTCAAATTGTCAGATGCAATGATCCAGAAAAAAATGTAAAGACAGAAATTGTCCATATTTTTTTTATTTGTAAACATTTTGGAAATTTCTTTTACAATCTGTTCCGTTTCCCACACAATCATTTCTCACTCACAGCCTTGAACACTGTTGAGAAATTCCTTCCACTTTAGTAATAATGACATTAGCGTAGCCAGAACATACATTCAGGATGTATATATACTGACCTACCAGGAGAATCCATGGATCCTTAATTGGTTTGCCATGTTCAATCATTTCCAATCAATGCGGATGAAGGACAGAAGACATAAGAAGAAGACCGGAGAACACTGACAAAGGAAGTGAAGGCTTTGGACAGGAACACATTCATTCTGCCTTTGAACAAGATATGATAGTCATTACCAGACTCAGGCCTCCTGCGCCCAGCAGGGATGTGTGTAGGAGGATATTATCGGAAAAGAACTGCTATATCTGTTGATACCAATTTATTATCTGTACATCAGTAGACAGTTTTCGGGGTCTAGAGTTAGGTTACACCAACATTTTGCCTAAACTTCTTTTTTTTTTAAGGTAAGCCAAGAAAGAGGTGGCATAAGGCAAGACCAGTGGGGGATGTATCCAAAAACTGCCTAAAGCCAGTGTAAAGTTTTACATTTTGTAACATCGACCACCAGTCACATAGTAAGCATCACTGTGATAATTTAGGTGTATTCTCCCAATCTCTACTAAGTTTAGGATTTCCTGCTTACATACTCAAGTATAAGCCGAGTTTTTCAGCACAAAAAAAGTGCAGAAAAAACCTAATTCAGTCAGTCCCCGGGTTACGTACAAGATAGGTTCCATTGGTTTGTTCTTAATTTTAATTTGTATGTAAGTCGAAACTGTATATTTTACAATTGTAGATCCAGACGGGAAAAAAATTTGTTCCAGTGACAATTGGAGTTTCCCAATTTTTTGCTGCATTGGGACCAAGGATTATCAATCAAGCTTCATTACAGACACCTTACAGCTGATCATTGCAGTCTGGGAGTATAGTAAAGCCTCCAGAGAGCTTCACCAGAGGTCACAGTGGGCAGAGGGGTCCATCTGTAACTAGGGGTCATCTGTAAGTCGGGTGTCCTTAAGTAGGGGACCGCCTGTACTCAACTATTCCACAACCACCCCACCCCCCCTTCCTTCCCAGGCGGGCCTCTTCTTTCTCGACGTCACCTGCATTGTGTGTATGCTGCCATCGGCGGACTTTGTCCATGTTATTTTTTTTTCTTGGCTTTTCTGCTGGTCAGATGAATCTTAGTGTTTTTTTCATTATTTATACATGTGGTGTTTCGTCTTTAGTGAAATTGCAAATTTTTAAAACAACAGTCACAAAAACTCTCCAGAAAGTCTTAGCTCATTTCTACACGGGAAGCCTTAGATTTTCACCAAAATTTGTAAATTTTTCAAAAAGTTGCAACGTTTGCATCTGGATTCAGTTGATAACACTGCAGGGAGATGGACACTGGTGAACTTTGAAGGCAGATTGTCTTAGGCGCAAAAAAAAGTCACAAATTAGCACACACATCATTACAAGTATCAACAATTACAGAGAAAGGCAAGCAAAAAGTTTGATTCATGTACCATGGACCATGTACTCAGGTCCGCTTATACTTGAGTATAAGTAGCATTTCCATAAATTCTGGAAAACAGTTTTGGGGCTGGGGCAAGGATGTCCTGAATTTTAAAGGGCTTTGTCCACCATGTAACTAAATATGCCTAAATGTAATGATCACAGCAAATTGGGGAGGGTATCACACCGAGCACCCCCACAGATCAGTGTCAGCAGCTGATAACCAGAGACAAAAACTGGAAGCAGACAGCGCCATTCTCTATGTATTTTGCTCCCATTCAAATAAATTAAAAAGATCCTGTCCCCAGGTTTTACCCTACTAGTCCCCTCAGGTAGGGGATGAAATGGCCTTCCCTCTTTTATGTCAAATCATCTGTTTATCTATAACAAATATCCCCCAAAGTCGGGCATCCCATTTCTTCTCACTCCATTTCCCATTCTCTTCCCATCTTTCTGTAGCACGCAGATAGAAGCATGCTTTTTATGTTGTATTAGAGAAAAGAATCTCATCATTCAGATGAGATTGTGTGACTTCGTCACCTACAGAACCAGAGATACAGGAAGCTATAGACATAGTTGGAAATGCAAACTGCTGATAAAGATCCAGTTCCTGCCTATTTTTTAACCATGTCCAGTTCTGTAGCTCACAGAACCATAATCCTGATGTGATCCGAAAGATGAGATTCTAATATGAAAAGGCATGTTTCTAGGTGCTATAGAATAGATAGGGGATTCTGAAGTTACGACCCCCCCCCACCCTGTATCCACTAAACTTGACTCATCTCATGTGAAAATGAGGTGAGAAAAGTCATATTTGCCTTGACTTTGAGGGAAGATTTTTGTAGGTAAACAGGTGAGATTTCACATAAAAGATGGAATTCTAGAAAGGATATTTCATCACCTACCTGAAGGGGTCAGTAGTTTAGTGGGGTAAAACCTGGTGACCTTGTGTGACCACTAAATCAGGACATAACTGCCTGGATCCAGTTTCATTCGCTATTTGGCAGCTGATGGGTGCTGGGTGCTCTGTGGATATGTTATCATTAATCTCATCCAGGAGAACCCCGGGAAAATATGCAACGTTTTCCAGGATGGAATAAGGAAACCCACGCCTCTTTTAGCTACCTTGTAAGGCAGCTTCCTTGACATCAAGCATGACCTACAAGAAGCCTTATGATATGATGTGGGATTAAAACAAAAACAGTATATCTATTCCAGAAGGAACAGACTCCCAACTGTAGACAGCAATGTTTCCACCTGATTGGGTCTCCTCAGTGCAGCGTAGGGAACTGGTTTGGCTGAGTGAGAGGCTTGTGACTAGGGTCGGGAAGTAAGAGTTCTCCTTATGAAGACTGTAGGTGGAGTCTTATAGCCATGGATGCTCCACTAGGAGGATTCTGGGAAAATATGCAAAGTTTTCCAGGATGGGATAAGGAAAACCACGCCTCTTTTAGCTACAGGATCCCAGGACTTCACTGGTAAAACAGAATCCTAAAGTGAATGTACAAAAGTACAGGAAGCCATGGCCTGGACACAGGGGAAGAAGAGTATAATACTAGATCTGTATAACTAGATCATCATTCTGCCTCCTGTTACGTTGCACTTTGTAATGAGCTTTCCCTCCTCGATTTTCCGAGTACAAGATTATTTATTGGCTGCCGTGTATTCATGTGGACGACAGATTTCAAGTATTTTTCTGCTACTTCTAATCTCCTAAACTTATTATCTCATGGTAATCCTTATTACAGTAATAGAAAGCTCTAAAAACATTTGCTATTCCACAAAGACAGCCAAAAGGATTACAAAATACATGAAATGGCGTTTCTTAGACCAAAAAAAAAATGAAGTTTTTTTACAACTCAGTGATACCTAGTGAAATAGTTTAGAATAGTTAGGAGACAGACATTCTGCAAATCCATCACTGTATGTAGTGAGTTCAGCATCGAAGAGGAAATTCATTAAAGGGGTATTTCAGGAATATGAACGTCTGATACAAAAACCCATAATGCTAGTAATAAATGAATATAACAAAACTGAATGTCATTAGTCACAAAATGGAGCTTAAATAGTTTGATTTTATGTTTCACAAAATGTTAAGGGCTTTCTAAAGTAGGCACAGTTATCACCAAGATGGCCACCACTGGAAACTACAAGTCCCATGATCTTTCAGTTCTCAGTAACTCCTCCTCCCTCTTATGCTCTGCTCCCAGTGATGATGTAACACCCCTACTGGATGCACTGCAACCAACCGACTACAGCCAAACTTAGTGGCCCAGGCAGGTGCAGGACATGTGATGTAGACATGTGACCAGCGGCCATCTTCTGTCCTGTGTCTGCTCCGCACTTATAAAATGAAAGCTGAGCTCTGATTGGTTGCCATGGGCAACTAGAACAGTTTTACCTCAATTTTGATAAATCTCCCCCAGTGATATTACTTACAAGAACAGTGACATTACTGTTCAGAGAACCCTGAACATGGACAGCAGCCAATCACTGAACAGACAGGTAACTCCTTCCACTTTCAGTGTGGAGGGGGAGGAACAGGACAGCAGATTCCTTTGTACGTCTTAGCCCTCTAAGGATGTAACAGAAATGCACCCAACATATCCTTACAATGCAGGGCTCAACCGAGATGTGAACATAGCCTAAGGATAGTGATAGGCTGCAGCATTGAAGTCATAAATTTGGGCACATCATTCTCATAGTCATGGGAATGTAAACCAGTGGAGAGGAGAAAACCGCACCATGGCTCAGGATGTAGTGGGGGCACACCGGACTGGTACGTAAAGGCTGTCCCTGACTTAAGAACGACCCCTAGTTACAGACAGACCTCTCTGCCCCCTGTGACCTCTGGTGAAGATCTCTGGATGTTACTTTAGTCTCAGGCTGCAATGATCAGCTGTAAGGTGTCTGTAATGAAGCTTTCTTGATAATCCAATTTCTGGAGCTACAATTCTAAAATGCACCAGTTCCGACTTACATACTTCTACAACCTATCCTGTACATAACCCGGGGACTTACTGTATTACTTAGTTTTAATTATATCACATTTTCTAGTATCTGGTGATGTAAAGTTGCAAAGTTACAGATTGGTAAGGATTGGCCAACTAGAGTTTAGATTTGGAGGATCTATAAAACTTTTGTTTCTCCTTGATCTTCATCTATCATTGAAAAGGAAGTATCAGTAGCATGAGCAGAAAGTGAAAGCAATAGCTCAAGACTCAAGATTGGGAACTTTGAGCCACAGTCAACAGGGTATAAAAAGGCATAAAGGCAGCACATGTGCAGCTAGAAGTAATGATAAGGTGGGAGCATAACTTTATAATATCATACATTTTCAATCAAGTGCCTCACGTGAGTCCTACACGCTTTCTCCTTTCTGCCTTTACACATCCTTCACACAGTTACATAGATAAAGGGAACCTGTCACCAGGGACCTCATTTTCACTAAAGACAGGTTGCAGAAGTCCATCACACCTGCAGTAAAAATCTGACTTTCTGCCTTTTCTAAGCATTTGCATTACAATATAATTGTGTGTTATAACTTACCTTGCTCTCTGACAAAATCCTGGGGTTGGGCTATGGTTTGGATGCATTTCAAAAAACAACATGTGACTTGTCTGTGTTACTCACTCCTCAGACCTTAGCCCCCACCTTTGTGCTCCTGTACAGCTCCTCCTTCCCCAATGATGTCATCTCACCAGACTGTGAGCTCCTTGAAGGAGCAGGAGGGAGGAGATGTACAGGAGCACAAAGGTGGAGGCTGAGAGCTGAGGAGTGAATAACACAGACTAGTTACATGTTGTTTTTTGAAATCCATCCAAACCACAGCCCAACCCCTGTGACTACCCCAGGTTCTTCTCAGGGTGCAAGGTAAGTTATAACACACAATTATACTGTAATGCAAATGCTTAGAAAAGGCAGAAAGGTATTTTTGCACTGCAGGTGTCATGGGCTTCTGCAACCTGTCTTTAGTGAAAATGAGGTCCCTGGTGACAGGTTCCCTTCAAAGGGGACCTGTCAGGTCGATTTGGAACCCTAAGTCAACCACAGGTCCATAAGGACTGTTCATTTATGCAAAGATTGTTGACAGGTCGTTGCCATTTAAGCTTTATCACTTTTTTTAAAGGGCACCTACCACCACAAATCTACCTATAAAGGTAGATCGGGTGGTAGGTGAATCAATGGGACGTGAGGAGAGCCCTTTTAAGGGCTAATCCTCACGTCCCCGCACTGTTTTATAAACTTTTATTACCCTAATATGTTAATTTACTTATGCGGCTACTGGGGCGTGGAGTAGCCGCATCTGAGGTTACACGAGGCGGCTACTCCACGCCCCGGTAGCCACATTACCCCTCCTACTCACCATGTTCGGCGCGCAGCTGCTCGTAGCTGCGCGCCCTCGTCCGCCGATCCTGCCGTCTGCGCATGCGCAGAACAGCAGGCCCGCGCCTGCGCAGCCCCGGCTTCAGAGCAGTGACCGCGCAGGCGCGGGCCTGCTGTTCTGCGCATGCGCAGACGGCAGGATCGGCGGACGAGGGCGCGCAGCTACGAGCAGCTGCGCGCCGAACATGGTGAGTAGGAGGGGTAATGTGGCTACCGGGGCGTGGAGTAGCCGCCTCGTGTAACCTCAGATGCGGCTACTCCACGCCCCAGTAGCCGCATAAGTAAATTAACATATTAGGGTAATAAAAGTTTATAAAACAGTGCGGGGACGTGAGGATTAGCCCTTAAAAGGGCTCTCCTCACGTCCCATTGATTCACCTACCACCCGATCTACCTTTATAGGTAGATTTGTGGTGGTAGGTTTCCTTTAAATTTATTTTGTTGTCACAAAAAAATTGGGTTCTACTAAATATCCCAAAACTAAAACTTAAAAGATATCTCAGTCTCATAGAATAGCGACAACATTTATTCTTAAAAAAATTAATCAATTATATTTTTGTCTTTAGACTCCAAAATAAGACAATCACAGGGACTATTGTCATCTACATAATGTTTTTTATTAGCATAGACTTCCTATTGTCAAATAAGAAATGGTGGAAAAACATAAAAAAAAATGAAATGTAAGTTTTTGCTGTAAATAACACAAAATGACAAACTTTTAAATTTTGGAACAGAACATTATTGTTGAAAATGAAGAAAGGTTTTTCTGAAAACTCAGCAGGTCACCGAATTGTTCATTTCAGTATTTTTCATATCTAGTTGTCTTGGTAACATCCTCACTTCAACAATGTATCAAGGCAAAATCCTGCATCCTTCCTCATTAGTAATGTCACTGCCGCGCTCTGAACTTCTAATTTCCGAAATATAGCTGGCTTCTTTTTTTTTTTATATATATTTTTGTTTTTTTACAGATCTGGAAAGCATCCTATACCTTATCTTTAGAAAGATTTTACAGGAAATCTACCACCAGGATGAAGGATTGTAAACCAAGCACACTGACACGCACATCTGCTCTTCTTTTAGCTTCTTATGCCCTGTTTTTTAAAGGCTTTTTAAAATTAGCCAAATGGGAATAAGAAGCTTAAAGAAGAGCCAATCCTGCCAGAGGGGGCACACACCAATATGTCAGTGTGCTTAGTTTACTATCCTTCATCCTGGTGGTAAATGTCCTCTAGGTAGTAAAGGATGGACCCCCTTGATGTCTTTGTGAGCCCAACCTCCCACAACTACTAATTGTACCTACCAAAGTGTATCAAATATTAAAATAATATAAAGTCCCTTCATTTTTAATGTCAATGAACAAAGTTACAAAAGTCATAAAAGTCTTTAGCAGATTTTGAAAAGTTCTCTTTTTTTAGAGTTGAATTATTTTTATTTATTTTAGCATTTATACTGAAGCTTTGATGGTGTCCTTGCACCGATCAATTTGTAAAATCAAATAATTGACTATAATTACTTTATAGGAAAATTCCCATTAAAATCCATCATGATAAACCAGGGACATTACCCATAGCTCCAGGCACCGTGACTGTGGTAATCGTTTTATATGTGTTATCCATGGCCTCCTTCCTTCTAAAATCAACTTTTACAATTATGCTAATGAGCCATAAGGACTCTGGGCTGGGGGGCGGGAGCCCCTCTGTGCTGTAGCTTTAAAGGCTGCTACACTCTCCCCTCCCACTGTGTGAGATTATACCAGGCAGAGGGATGGGGAAGTGCTGGGCTGGTAGAGCAGCGGGATGTAACAGAAAGACCATGGAGAAACTCTGGTAACACCCCATGGAGACCATCTGGCTCATAAGCATAATTCTAAAAGTTGATTTTAGAAGTAAGGAGGCCATGGATAACACATATAAGCAGATTACTGCAGTCACGGTGCCTGGATCTATGTGTAATTTCCCTGGTTTATCATGACAAATTTTTATGGTAGGTTTCCTACAACATTAAGTCAGTTTCCATCAAAATAATTTTTTTCCATCTAAATTCTTTCCTTTTCGTACTATTCGCTTAAATTCAATGTTTAAGCAAAATAACCATTTTAAGCAACATCCCTTTTCTCACTTTTTATCTCTAGTGATGAAGAATGTTAAACAATAATAATAGTAACAAAAAGTGACTAAAACCAACTTTTTACCACCAACTCCAACTGTGCATTATTTTATAGGACCCTCGGCGCAGTTGGAATTTTGCCTCTAGCCCCCACCACTCTGGTGCAATAAGTGCCAATATTTTTGGCGTCTAATATGCTAATTAGCAGGGGCATTATTTGAGGGGGTGGAGAAGGTTGAGAAGGAGAAGGGGGTTGCAACAGGGTGCACCAGACTTAGGGGGTCTAAAGGGGGTCACTTTCCCATATGTTAAGACTAGTGCTATAAACACAGTAATGGATTATAACATAGGCAGTTTGGGCAGTAGCCAGGGGCCCAATCCTTCTAGGGGGCCCAGGCCACCCAAACTACCCACCAAATTTTATACTTAGAAGAACCTTCACCCATGAAGTCCCAACACATCTGCTCTCGTATGCTCTTAATACACAAGCCATTTCAGGACCTTCCTTAGAAGGTCCTCCAATGGTCCTGAAACGTTAGATTGAAAGTAGGCAGAAGGGACACATCCTCCGCCTCCTCTTGATTCTAGTTCCATATGTAGGAAGTGATTCCAGACTTGAAGGGGCTGTAATTCATACAGCCCAGGGCCCATGGTAGTCTTTATCCGCCCCTATATAAACCATACATTATAGTCGGGGGCCTTACACAGACTCCCATCGGCTTCAAGTTGAGCCACTGCTGATTAGGTTTTCTACTTCCAGGTAGGTGGTGCCAGGCTTTGTTCTCCAGCCCAAGACCACCCACCTGACAATAGAGAGTATAATAACAATATTTAGCCCTGAAAGTAACAGCTATGTCTAGATTACACTACATTGAAGGGTGGAAAGAGCTGGAGTTGGTGAATGTGGTGAAAGGTCTTCTATAAGTTATTGTATGGAGTCGCGAGGCAGCTTAATGTTGGGAAGTCCTTTCCCAAATGTTAGTCCATTTACCTTGAGTCAAATCTACTAATTCACAGCTAAAGGACACTGATCGTCTCAAGAAGTTCTCTGCTTTGGACAATTCTTTACCAAATTCAAATACCCCCATACTTAAATTGATTACAGAGTGTCCCACTGTAAAGAACCACAGAGATCTCAGCTGTAATTTGTAGAGGAACCTGACAGCAAATGGTCCATTTCCCTGCAGTGCCCCCACAGGAGAAATACGGCATCGCAAGGGATATGGTTAAATCAATTAACATCTAAATTGCATGAACAGACATGATATAGTAATAGAGATTCATCGTAGATTTCATTTTAGACAATAAAAATGAAGTCCTGAATGAGGGTGCCTGCACAAAACATAGAATTAGGTTGATGGTTGATGAATGTTAAATGAATGATCATTTGATGAGCAATCATTTTGCCAATGCAGCTCATCACCTTACACAGTACAGGCAGTCTCCGGGTTACATACAAGATAGGTTCCTTGGGTTTGTACTTAAGTTGAATTCATATGTAAGTCGGAACTGTATATTTTATAATTGTAGCTCCAGACAAAAAAAATAAAAAATTCGCAGTGACAAGTGAATTTTCAACATTTTTGGCTGTGATGGGACCAAGGATTATCCATAAAGCTTCATAACAGACACATTACAGCTGATCATTGCAGTCTGGGACTAAAGTAAAGCATCTGTCTGTAACTGGGGGCGGTCTGTAAGTCGGGTGTCCCTTAGTAGGGGACCACCTGTACTTGAAATCTTCCATTGAAATAAGTGGGGAAAAAAGAACTGGGGCATCAACAGTTAAGATGCCTACCTACAGTGCACCCAAAACCTAATTTTGCTTGAAGAAAAATGGAATTTTCTCTAAAATGATGGGTGACTGTGAAGCCGGATAGGTCTAAAGCCGCTGCACAATGCTGCTATCGCTTGTGACTTAGGAGAGTGTGCACTCACTTTCAGAGTTCCTAGAAAACTCCATGAGGGTCATAAAATTGTATTTTCCAACCATCACTAGACACTGGAAGGAAACATCTTGCCCTAACATTCAGTAAGTCATGGCACAAGTAAAGACTAATTGTGTGTATGAAAAATCTATTTCTCTCCAAACTAATAAGTGTAATCATTTTGAAAAACAGTGGGATCTATGGATTCAAAGCCAAGATGTCACCGGGTAATGTGCACTCATTGGTGGCCGCAGGGGCTAAGTTCTTTATTTTATTGTAACCACTGGTAATGTTTGTTCTAGTTTTCTTCTAGTTTTGTTTCTTCCTTTCTCCCAAGTAAAGAGCGCTCAACATGCCTTAGGACTACCATTCCTTTTTTTTTTGTCCATGGTCTTGCTCTGGATTCCCGGCCTGAAGTGCACAGGTTTTGGCCAAACAGCGTCCTCTCCTGACTCATCATTGATTGCTGAAGCAGATCCAGTGACTCCCCTGGCACTCCATTGGAGGTGCCAAAAGTACTGGAACTACACCTGGAATTACAAACTGGCAGCTGGAGCACTAAACAATAAGAACACATTCTATATTTTTGGCACCACTGCACCGGCCCCATGGGGTTTTCAAAAATTCAGGAGCTACACCATGTGTAGGTGAACAGGATTCCAGGCATTATTTAGCAAACTCCGGCAATAAGAGCCCTTTCTCCCCCAACCCTAGTGATTCAGCTAAACCAGTTCCCTAAACTGTACTGAAGAGATGCAGCAACATCAAAACAGTGTTGTCTATAGTTGGGAATCTGTTCTTTCTGAAATAGATGAACTGTAGGTCCCCGACTTAAGAACCCCCACCTGACTTACATATAACCCCTTGTTACAAACGGACCTCTGGATGTTGGTCATTTACTGAACTTTAGCCTTAGGCTACAATAATCAGCTGTAACAGTTATCACAGGTGTCTGTAATTAAGATTTATTGTTAATCCTGGTTCCTATGACAACCCAAAAGATTTAAAATCCAATTGTCACAGAGACCAAAAAAATTTTGTCCGCAGTTACAATTATAACATATACCAGTTTTGACTTACATACAAATTCAACTTAAGAACAAACCTAAAGAACTTAACTTGTATGTAACCCGGGGACTGCCTGTACTGGTTTGGCTTTAATCCCACTTCATGTCATTAGGCTTCCTGTAAGTCATGCTTGATGTTAAGTGAGCTGACTTACAAGGTATCTTAGAGGCAATGTTTTCCATATCCCGTCCTAGAAAACTTATATGCATATTTCCCAGAAGCCTTATTTCATAAAGTCATAATTCCATAAAAAGGGCAGCATGGAGTAAAAAAAAACCCTATGCATCATCCTTAGTTATGGTCCTACAAGATTTACTATCCTCTCCCAAGTCCAAGTCTACTTTCTCCAAGTCACAAATAAAAAACACAATCAGAAAACTTCCATTGTAAACAATATGTTACACATTTTTCCACGACTGTTTTTGCTTTATTTCCCACACTTTTCAGAGGCTGCCATTTGAAAAAGAATTAAAAATTGTTACTTTTGGTATCCAAAAAATATATAAACACAAAACATTACATTTTCTAAGAATAAGGCCCAGTTCACATTACCGTTCAGATTTCCATTTCTAGCTTCCGCTAAAAAAATGTAAGAAACTGAAATTGAACGGATCGGTTATGAATCCCATTGAAATCAATGAAATTTTTAATGTCATCTGATTTTCTTCCTTTTTGGGATGGGAAAAATTACAGAGTGTGAAATAACGGATGATGCCTAACTGACCGTAACGGATGACATTAAGTTATCTTTTACATTAAAGTCAATGAGGAAGCATAGTAAGTGTCAGTTTTTACAGGTTTTTTTAGATGAGGAAATAGACAGATATAGTTACTATATAGATAGAAAAATTCATTATGGATAGACTATAGATAAATGTGACGTGTAGGAGGAAGATAGGTAGGAAAATAGAAATGAGAAGTCTATAGGAAGATAAATAGAATAGCGAGATCGAAAGAGACAGATAGATAGATAGATAGATAGATAGATAGATAGATAGATAGATAGATATGAGATAGATAGATATGAGATAGATAGATATGAGATAGATAGATATGAGATAGATAGATATGAGATAGATAGATATGAGATAGATAGATAGATAGATAGATAGATAGATAGATAGATAGATAGATAGATATGAGATAGAAATTAGATAGATAGATATGAGATAGATAGATAGATAGATAGATAGATATGAGATAGATAGATAGATAGATAATAGATAGATAGATAGATAGATAGATAATAGATAGATAGATAGATAGATAGATAGATAGATATGAGATAGAAATTAGATAGATAGATAGATATGAGATAGATAGATATGAGATAGATAGATAGATAGATAGATAGATAGATACAAAAAGAAAGTCCAAGCAGCACAAACCTTTAGAGAAAAAGAAAAAGAAAATTGGGTGCAGGCAACCTAGGACCGGGCCTCAGGTCCTCCAGTAATAGTATAAAGAAAGCGGGCAGCACTCCGTTGTAGATAAAAGTAAAAAAGTGTCTTTATTCCATAGTGAGCAACTGTGACAGCGACGTTTCGGCTCTGCAAGAGCCTTTCTCAAGCCATTCAAACAGTGAAATGGTGGCCATATTTAAATACAACAGGTGATCACATGACAAATTGGGATACTCCCACCATTTTTGTATAACTGTGATATAATGCATATTACATAGTCAAATTACATATCGTGAACATTAAACATAGTGCACAATGTAAAATACATGTATATGTATGTGATAGACATTAAAATTGTGTTATATATAACAAACAGCTTTATTAGTGACACAGATTAGTCCAGCCATTGGTCTTGTCTGTGTAAAGGTGCTCAAGTGCTTCTGTGTTGACAGCAATGCTTCCCAGTTGTTTCCACGTGTCGACCTTCCCTGATCAGCAACAATGTACTCCGATACATGTAAAAAAAATTTCTTTGAAAAAATTTTTTTGAAAAAAAATTTTTTTTGAAAAAAGGAAAAAAGGAAGAAAAATGCTACATGGAACGCAAGCTGAGCGCCAAAATGTGCGCATAAAAAATATGTCGCACGGTGGGACACACACTATGCGCCTGGTTCTGCGCATGTGTATTATGCCCCAGCAAGAGCGTCTGGTGCTATGGAAACCAAAAATGAAAATTTATCAGATAAAACATAGATGATTCTGGAATGCAATATTCATGCAATTTACATAAAGGAAAAGTCCACGATGTGTCAGCCATAAATCAGGACCGATTGGCTGTGATAACAACCATGTTGGATGCACGTTGATATTGATTCACCAACGATTGTATAACTCGCAAATATAAGGGACGACCTTGCTGAATATACCCCTAATAATAAACGGGGCAGACGGCATCATCAATCCCCTAAGTTTTTGACTGTACTTGTATAAAAGACAGTGTGGTCCCTGGCTAGACACACCAACCGTAACCTATGAAAGAACAACAATATACAAAATATAAGGGAATGGATGGAAATACGTTTACCATAGCACTTGACAATTGCATGAACGGCGCATCAATTTGCGCTCTTGAAGCACCAAATGACAAAAGAATATTTTGGGAGTTGTGTAGGGAGGCTTCCACGAGGAGACATCTGGGATAGGCTCATATTCTAAAAGAAAAAAAAGAGAGAAAAAAAAGACATATAATGTCAAAATTATTATATCACAGAAAGTTACTCATTGCTACTCTGATGATGGACTATACAAAAGGAACTACAGCTGGATCAACAGGATCATAGGGACCAAAGTTTAAAATCCACATTGAGACCCTGTGGTCTCAGTGTGTCAAGGGTATAGATCCAATGTAACTCACGCTTTTTTAGAATAGCTACTCTATCACCACCACGTATAGGAGGTGGCACGTGATCAATGAGACGGAAACTGAGATGTTTCTCTAGATGTCCAGCTTCTGAAAAGTGTTTCGATATCGGGAGATCTTTGCGGTTGGATCGTATCGTATATCTGTGTTGGTTGAGGCGCGTCTTAAATTCAAGTGTCGTTTCTCCCACATATAATAGCCCACATCCATTTATTACGCTTGGTAAGTTCTTGTTCAGATTTGCCAGTTTTCACATGCGTCTGAACCGTAGCAAAAAAACGTTATACTCATCTGTGGTCAAAATCGACTTCAATTGTGTGTCCATCTCAGGAAGATTAGTTTCCAATGCAGTGATCTCCTTAATGTGATGAGATGCAACTGTAAGCTGGTGAGTCTTTTGGATTCATTTTCGAATTTACGTATGAGTTCAGCCGTTCCAGGCGTAGTGAGGAAAGTGAAATCACCTGTTAGGCCATGTAGAATCCTTTCGCCGTCCGCATCAGTGTAAGCAAAACTCTGGAATCCATAGCTGTGGGTAGACTGTTCCATTGTGATGAAACCGAAGAAAACAAAGAAAAAAGTTCTAGGGTGCACGCTTTTAGCAGCCAAAAAATACAAAAAGAAAGTCCAAGCAGCACAAACCTTTAGAGAAAAAGAAAAAGAAAATTGGGTGCAGGCAACCTAGGACCGGGCCTCAGGTCCTCCAGTAATAGTATAAAGAAAGCGGGCAGCACTCCGTTGTAGATAAAAGTAAAAAAGTGTCTTTATTCCATAGTGAGCAACTGTGACAGCGACGTTTCGGCTCTGCAAGAGCCTTTCTCAAGCCATTCAAACAGTGAAATGGTGGCCATATTTAAATACAACAGGTGATCACATGACAAATTGGGATACTCCCACCATTTTTGTATAACTGTGATATAATGCATATTACATAGTCAAATTACATATCGTGAACATTAAACATAGTGCACAATGTAAAATACATGTATATGTATGTGATAGACATTAAAATTGTGTTATATATAACAAACAGCTTTATTAGTGACACAGATTAGTCCAGCCATTGGTCTTGTCTGTGTAAAGGTGCTCAAGTGCTTCTGTGTTGACAGCAATGCTTCCCAGTTGTTTCCACGTGTCGACCTTCCCTGATCAGCAACAATGTACTCCGATACATGTAAAAAAAATTTCTTTGAAAAAATTTTTTTGAAAAAAAATTTTTTTTGAAAAAAGGAAAAAAGGAAGAAAAATGCTACATGGAACGCAAGCTGAGCGCCAAAATGTGCGCATAAAAAATATGTCGCACGGTGGGACACACACTATGCGCCTGGTTCTGCGCATGTGTATTATGCCCCAGCAAGAGCGTCTGGTGCTATGGAAACCAAAAATGAAAATTTATCAGATAAAACATAGATGATTCTGGAATGCAATATTCATGCAATTTACATAAAGGAAAAGTCCACGATGTGTCAGCCATAAATCAGGACCGATTGGCTGTGATAACAACCATGTTGGATGCACGTTGATATTGATTCACCAACGATTGTATAACTCGCAAATATAAGGGACGACCTTGCTGAATATACCCCTAATAATAAACGGGGCAGACGGCATCATCAATCCCCTAAGTTTTTGACTGTACTTGTATAAAAGACAGTGTGGTCCCTGGCTAGACACACCAACCGTAACCTATGAAAGAACAACAATATACAAAATATAAGGGAATGGATGGAAATACGTTTACCATAGCACTTGACAATTGCATGAACGGCGCATCAATTTGCGCTCTTGAAGCACCAAATGACAAAAGAATATTTTGGGAGTTGTGTAGGGAGGCTTCCACGAGGAGACATCTGGGATAGGCTCATATTCTAAAAGAAAAAAAAGAGAGAAAAAAAAGACATATAATGTCAAAATTATTATATCACAGAAAGTTACTCATTGCTACTCTGATGATGGACTATACAAAAGGAACTACAGCTGGATCAACAGGATCATAGGGACCAAAGTTTAAAATCCACATTGAGACCCTGTGGTCTCAGTGTGTCAAGGGTATAGATCCAATGTAACTCACGCTACCCACAGCTATGGATTCCAGAGTTTTGCTTACACTGATGCGGACGGCGAAAGGATTCTACATGGCCTAACAGGTGATTTCACTTTCCTCACTACGCCTGGAACGGCTGAACTCATACGTAAATTCGAAAATGAATCCAAAAGACTCACCAGCTTACAGTTGCATCTCATCACATTAAGGAGATCACTGCATTGGAAACTAATCTTCCTGAGATGGACACACAATTGAAGTCGATTTTGACCACAGATGAGTATAACGTTTTTTTGCTACGGTTCAGACGCATGTGAAAACTGGCAAATCTGAACAAGAACTTACCAAGCGTAATAAATGGATGTGGGCTATTATATGTGGAAGAAACGACACTTGAATTTAAGACGCGCCTCAACCAACACAGATATACGATACGATCCAACCGCAAAGATCTCCCGATATCGAAACACTTTTCAGAAGCTGGACATCTAGAGAAACATCTCAGTTTCCGTCTCATTGATCACGTGCCACCTCCTATACGTGGTGGTGATAGAGTAGCTATTCTAAAAAAGCGTGAGTTACATTGGATCTATACCCTTGACACACTGAGACCACAGGGTCTCAATGTGGATTTTAAACTTTGGTCCCTATGATCCTGTTGATCCAGCTGTAGTTCCTTTTGTATAGTCCATCATCAGAGTAGCAATGAGTAACTTTCTGTGATATAATAATTTTGACATTATATGTCTTTTTTTTCTTTTAGAATATGAGCCTATCCCAGATGTCTCCTCGTGGAAGCCTCCCTACACAACTCCCAAAATATTCTTTTGTCATTTGGTGCTTCAAGAGCGCAAATTGATGCGCCGTTCATGCAATTGTCAAGTGCTATGGTAAACGTATTTCCATCCATTCCCTTATATTTTGTATATTGTTGTTCTTTCATAGGTTACGGTTGGTGTGTCTAGCCAGGGACCACACTGTCTTTTATACAAGTACAGTCAAAAACTTAGGGGATTGATGATGCCGTCTGCCCCGTTTATTATTAGGGGTATATTCAGCAAGGTCGTCCCTTATATTTGCGAGTTATACAATCGTTGGTGAATCAATATCAACGTGCATCCAACATGGTTGTTATCACAGCCAATCGGTCCTGATTTATGGCTGACACATCGTGGACTTTTCCTTTATGTAAATTGCATGAATATTGCATTCCAGAATCATCTATGTTTTATCTGATAAATTTTCATTTTTGGTTTCCATAGCACCAGACGCTCTTGCTGGGGCATAATACACATGCGCAGAACCAGGCGCATAGTGTGTGTCCCACCGTGCGACATATTTTTTATGCGCACATTTTGGCGCTCAGCTTGCGTTCCATGTAGCATTTTTCTTCCTTTTTTCCTTTTTTCAAAAAAAATTTTTTTTCAAAAAAATTTTTTCAAAGAAATTTTTTTTACATGTATCGGAGTACATTGTTGCTGATCAGGGAAGGTCGACACGTGGAAACAACTGGGAAGCATTGCTGTCAACACAGAAGCACTTGAGCACCTTTACACAGACAAGACCAATGGCTGGACTAATCTGTGTCACTAATAAAGCTGTTTGTTATATATAACACAATTTTAATGTCTATCACATACATATACATGTATTTTACATTGTGCACTATGTTTAATGTTCACGATATGTAATTTGACTATGTAATATGCATTATATCACAGTTATACAAAAATGGTGGGAGTATCCCAATTTGTCATGTGATCACCTGTTGTATTTAAATATGGCCACCATTTCACTGTTTGAATGGCTTGAGAAAGGCTCTTGCAGAGCCGAAACGTCGCTGTCACAGTTGCTCACTATGGAATAAAGACACTTTTTTACTTTTATCTACAACGGAGTGCTGCCCGCTTTCTTTATACTAGATAGATAGATAGATAGATAGATAGATATGAGATAGAAATTAGATAGATATGAGATAGATAGATAGATAGATATGAGATAGATAGATAGATATGAGATAGATACATATGAGATAGATAGATAGATAGATAGATATGAAATAGATAGATATGAGATAGATAGATAGATAGATAGATATGAGATAGATAGATACATATGAGATAGATAGATAGATATGGGATAGATAGATAGATAGATAGATACATATGAGATAGATAGATATGAGATAGATAGATAGATAGATATGAGATAGATAGATAGATAGATAGATATGGGATAGATAGATAGATAGATAGATACATATGAGATAGATACATATGAGATAGATAGATATGAGATAGATAGATAGATAGATAGATAGATATGAGATAGATAGATAGATAGATAGATAGATATGAGATAGATAGATAGATAGATAGATAGGAGATAGATAGATAGATAGATAGATAGATATGAGATAGATAGATAGATAGATATGAGATAGATATGAGATAGATAGATAGATAGATAGATAGATATGGGATAGATAGATATGAGATAGATAGATAGATAGATAGATATGAGATAGATAGATAGATATGAGATAGATAGATAGATATGAGATAGATAGATAGATATGAGATAGATAGATAGATATGAGATAGATAGATAGATAGATAGATAGATATGAGATAGATAGATAGATAGATAGATAGATAGATAGATAGATAGATATGGGAAAGATAGATAGATAGATAGATAGATAGATACATATGAGATAGATAGATATGAGATAGATAGATAGATAGATAGATAGATAGATATGAGATAGATAGATAGATATGAGATAGATAGATAGATATGAGATAGATAGATAGATAGATAGATAGATAGATATGAGATAGATAGATAGATAGATATGAGATAGATAGATAGATAGATAGATAGATATTACCGTTACCATCTATTATATATTTGTAACGGAGGTAAGTAAATGGAAATCCGGACGATAAGTATAAACTGAGCCTAACATAGAATCCCATGGATATCTCTCCTCCTCCTTGTCATGTAGTTCAGTGCATAACATAACTTCCCGTCACATCCTTGTCCCACTGTTCCCATGAAGTGAATATGACAGCGGCCGCCGTTGTTTTACCAAACAGTTTTACAAAAATCAAAATTTCATCTCATAATTGCATATTTTGAAAACATCCAGTTCTTAATTATAGCGAGAGAGAGACCAGTGAAATCTGCTAAAGAAAGTTAGAGGAGCATAATTACCATGCAGATTCACGGGGAAAAAAATCTGCCAATGTTCAGGTTGCTATAAAGCTGAATTGCTCTTAAGTAGAGCCCCATGGGGAGAGGGACTCATTGTATTATTTCAATGAACTCGAATGTGGGAAATCTTGAATTGGCTATAATAATCTGCCAAGTGTAAGTCTGTGCGCAAAGGTCAATTTTAGATAATATCTTCATATTCTACGTACTCGGAGTGTGTTCAGATTGCCTGAGGGCACCTGCTTGTTCTGGAGCCCATACGCTTCATCATATTAGCTTCTCTTTCTGCAAAGGCTCAATTATGTGCATTCACATTGTAGCCGGGACGTGGCCTGGCCGGCGCATGCAGCGGAGGGCTGGTGAATAGTGCTATAATTTACATACCAAACTAGAATAGAGAAGGCTCTATGGGTAACTTTACCGCAGCCCCTTAATTGATGCAGCAATTTGAAACCAAAAATATGAAGGGATGGGACGTAGTTGGCCAATGTCACCAATGTGCAGCTGTCACGGCCGGGGTGGGGTGCTACAGGACATTATATATCATGACACAAGGAATAGGACCAAATAACATCCACCTTCTCATCCCTTCCCCTGTGCTGTAATAAGGAGACATCTAAGTTATGTCATTACTAGCCCATGTGTAATCCCTCCCGTTATGGTGGTGTAAATATAGTAGAGGTCGGGTCTCCTGCCCAGGATACCACTTTGTTTAAAGGAATCCATCTTTTTCAACTATAGTTTCTAATGAAGTCTCCAACATTAGCAATCAATTTCAAATAATACTAAGTACAACTGTGCAATCCAAATACTTTCTTTATATCGATCTTGGATGACAACGGACATAAATGGCATATATATATACATCACCAATTCCCGGCTCAATATGCTTAAGTCCAGAGAAAAAGTCCACATTACGGATTCCTGGCTTCATTGAGAACTTCAAAATTAGCATCAGGACCACCACTGATTTGCTCACCTTCCCTATACTGCCCCTACAGGATGAAAGGAGCATTACACTGTTTCCAGTGAAATCAGAGATTGATTGATAAAGACAGAGATGTTTTATGTGGGGTTTTTTTTGTTATGCTTTCACATTGAAATGCATTTGATTATCCAGGGTGTAAATTCCTATTATACCTAATATCACTGTGTTTATGGGATGTGTTATGACCATTGTGTAGAGGTCACCGATGAAGCCAAGGATTGCCTATAGCAGTGACATGAACCAGACATGAGCTCCACAAGACAGGCCCCAACCTCCGATGGTGGAATATAGGCTTCCTTCAATTCAATATTACCAAAAAATACCCTACACTAGCTTATCCAGAAAAAGAGAAAAATACCCCTCTAGAACTTATGGAAATTAGGTTTTTTTTTTTTCCCCAGAATTCCAAAAAAAGAAATCAAAAATTTTTGAGGAATAATTCTGATAACATTGATAGGAGGAGACACTTTCTACGAGATTTATGATACGTTGATCAAATTCGCCTTTTGGTCACCATTACAGACCATGAAGTACCCAATAATAATTTGGATCCAACCACAAGGGGCGCTATAACACTAGAAACCACTGTCCGCACTTATCTAGGTCACCATTACTCTACCTGGAACTTTACCTGCACAAACATAGATAAGATTACTCAAACACAAAATGAAAAGATCAAACTGCTGTTTGCCAAGAGCTTACAATCTAAAGTGGTGCAGCAGCAGGGATTGTAGTCTATGATTATACATGCTGCAAGAAATAGGCTTTTTCATAGAAAATTTAGATACATTGGGAGCGGATTTGTCTCCACCTTGTCTGATTTCTTGCGCTAATATTTGAGAAAAAAAAAAAAGTCTCAGCTGCGACAAAAAAAGTCTCAAAAGTAAGAACAAAAAAGCAGACAACGTGGAGATAAATCCTCCATCCTGCTGCATGTAGGATTTACAGTATGAGGAGCGAGGATCATGTGAGGATCTGATGCCATTCACAGGACATGCACACTCAGCCGAGCATGTACTTGTGTGAGGGAGTTGGAGAGAGCAGCCCCAGGCCATGTATGGCTTATAGGGGTATTCAGGGCAAAAGATACAGGGCACATTTATCACAGCTTGTACCCCCAAACACAGGCATACACGCTGTGATTTTTGTGCAATTCCCGGTGCACGTGGCAGGAATTGTGACTTCTTCCCCCTCTACGCCAGGTGGAGGGGATGGTGCTGGGCCATACACTGGGCCGGTGCGGGGCATTGCTGCCCTGTTCCTGCGCACTCTATTGGCTACACGCACAGGCTATGGCGCTGGCATAGAAGAACTCCAGCAGAGCAGAGCATCACTGTGGGTCGCCCAGATTTATCAGGAGACAGGAACTTCATATGCTGGTGCACCCTCCAATGTTTGAAGTGTCCCATGCATAACTTATTCATTGGAAAGTGCACATATTAGCAGTCACAGAGCTGGAACAGTACAATGTACAGAGCTGGGAGGACAGCGTCTTGCACTGTAAAGTGGACATTCCTAATTACTGCACCTTAAGAAAAAGATAGCTGAACTCAGACAGCACAGATAGATAGATAGATAGATAGATAGATAGATAGATAGATAGATAGATATGAGATAGGTGATAGATAGATAGATAGATAGATAGATAGATAGATAGATAGATAGATAACTCCAGAAAAGTAAGCAGCACTCCAAAACAGCAATGGTTAAGTGATGAAAAAAGTGTTTCTTTTATTCCATGCTTCAAAGTACAGTGAAGTACAGCGACGTTTCGGCTCCAAGGAGCCTTTTTCAAGCCTCCTTGGAGCCGAAACGTCGCTGTACTTCACTGTACTTTGAAGCATGGAATAAAAGAAACACTTTTTTCATCACTTAACCATTGCTGTTTTGGAGTGCTGCTTACTTTTCTGGAGTTTGCTATTGAAGGACCTGGGGCCTGGTCCCTGTGAGCGTGCACCCACTGTCCCTAGTGGACTTTACTTGAAGTGTGCTGTTTTTTGCATTTCCTGAAGTAGATAGATAGATAGATAGATAGATAGATAGATAGATCTTACCGACCTGGTAAGACTGCTCCATTTTTAATATTTTTTGTGCTTGTGTTTGTGTATATACTCCAGAAGTGATTTTTAATTATTTCTATCAATAAAAGTGAAGTTTTATGTGGTCAGTCCTCTGCTTTTGTTTGAATTGTTTCCAGGCCATTGTTTATTAGCGCATATTTGCTACAGGAATAGATTTGGCTATTTTGTGTTTATTGCTAAAGAGTTCTTGCAGTCTCTATCTGAATCTTCTTGTGAGGCTGACGATTTGTCTATAGTAATTTTTCAAAGAATTCTCTGAGATTGATGCTTAAACTTGTAGGTTTTAAACTCTGCAGCCTCTGCGCTAGTATTGTGCACTGATCTCATCCGCTGCAGGTGGGTGTGATAGAACAGAGCCCCTTCACATGTTACCTGCTGTGTCAGCACTTTCTGATGGAATCCTGAAGGTGTGAACATGGGACAGCACATCTCTGCTTTTTCTCCCTGCTCCAACTATCTGTCTTCTCTTTCTTCTGATATGTTTCCTTCTTCCTCTCTTCTTATCTCTGTGCTGGTTATTACTGCTGAAGGCTCTGGGGCTTTTGTTGCCGTTTCTCTAAATTCTTGTTCTTCTTTCCTTATTTTTTTCTCTCTTCTCTAATTTGTTTGGTTTTGTTGTTAACTTGTCTTCTCACCTCTTTTTTAATTTATTTCTCTGAAACATTCCCCTCTTTCTTTCTCTCTTTCTCTCCTGCCTTTTTGAACCTGTTTTTGAGCCGTTTTTAAGCAGCCCATTAAAACAACGCATCCGTTTTTGACCAGTTTTACCAATTATCTTAAATCAAGCGGGTCAAAAACGCATGAGTTTTTTAATGCATGCGTTTTTTTAACGCACTGCTTAAAAACGGCCCAAAAACGGGTTCAAAGCGCCACGTGTGTCGCCGGCCTTACCTCTCTTGCTCTTCAGTTCTCTCACCTCTGGCTCATAAAATATCTAGAGTTCTGTTTCTTATTTTCTTTCTTTTTCTTCTCTTTCTTTCTTTCTCTCTCTCTCTTTCTTTTTTGCTCATCCCATCTCTCTCATCCGGTTCTTTCTTTTTCTTTCTTTCTTTTTTTTTCTTCTCTCTATCTCTCTCTCTTTCTCTATTCACTCTTCCCATCTCTCTCATCCGGTTCTTTCTTTCTCTTGTCCTTTCTCTGACATTTCCCCATTGTTTGTTACTTATCTCCCCTCTAATTACTTAATTCTCTATTCTCTAAATTCTCTAAGTTCTGATTTTCTTTCTTGTGTTGTATAACATAATAATAATAATTAGAGCCCAGTAGACCAGAAAGACCCCATATACTCTACATTTGGTCTACAAGCTGTTGTCTGAACTTAGGTGTAAATATTAACATCTAGTGGGATCAGTTCAGGATCAGCTGTTCAATATTGGATTCTTATGCAAGGACAGATGCCACTTGATGACTACTACTCCCAGTATCTATATAAATATCTGATCTGATCTTTACATGTCCCCTTGGACCTGGCATCTCCTCTCCTTAGTAATGGACAGTGTAGATACATAGTACAACTGCAGCGCAGCAGCACAGGGCAGGGGATTATTAGGGGATTATTGGGGGCTTTTCAGACTTTCCTCCTCCCAGTAGAAGGCAGGGACTGCTCCCCCCTCCTAGACTGCATCCATTTACAAACACAGTTACCAATGCCAACTCACTGCCAACACCAGTGTCAGGTCAGTGCCAAGAAAGAACTTGTCCTTGTGATCTACAGTCTAATAACACAACTCCTGCAGACTAACTAAATACAGATAGCACAAAGTGCAAATAGCACCGGAGCCTGGAAAGTGCACGGTGTATGTGCTGCTTATGGATAGTCATGGATTGCTAGGTAGGTAGGTAGATGTGGATGGATACATAGAAAGATAGATGATATTGATTTATTGATATTGGGGAGAATCAGAGCTTGAATGTCAGTTTTTTGTTATACAAGCCCTGAAATAGTTGCAATAACTGGTGAACAGCCAGGAATTGCAACTATTTTCCCCTTAACCTACCTCTAGGTGCTCAGCAGCAGAGTGGGCCTGCACAGGGTCTTCCTGACCTGCACACTAACTATGGGCTGACCCAGGATCTGGCGCAGGCTGTAGCGCAATTCTGCACCAGACCGGAGTCTTCCGATATAACCAGCACATGCAGGGTTAATATCTTACAATGCTAGCACAGTTATATGACAACTCAAAGTGAATGTACTGATATATTTATGATATTGATATATTTGATATATTTATAATAAAACATTGTGTAAGATAATTCATAGGTATGTAGGAAGAGACAGATAGATAGACAGAGGATAGATAGAAGGTAGTATATAGAGGAGATGATATAGATAGAATACAGGAAACAACAAAGTCCCAGTTGTATCCACACATACTGTACGGTGCTATCCTAGAGGGTGCGTTCACACATTCAGTTTTTCAGATGCAGCTATTGATGTTCAAACCAGGAGTGAAGCCAAAAAAAGAGGAGTAGCTTCTCCCCAATGATATCTTCTGATATCTTCTCCCCAATTATGATCAACATCTGATTTTGTCTTCAACAACTGCATCTGAAAAACTGAACATGTGAACGCACCCTAATCCTCTCCGCACAAGAGACTTAGGACGCGCTCACACGTTGCGTTATGGTTGCGTTTTATTGCGTTTTAGTTTAATTTTATTGAGTTTTGAACTGCATTACAATAGCGAGAGAGTGGATTTGCCTAATTACATTACTGTTAACATGTGCGTTTACAGAATGCAATGTAAACACGAAGTTGACAAATGTGTTAACAATAGATTTACGGTTGATGTTAACACAGGCGTTAACATCACATTTTACACTGCGTTTTGTAGGCAAATCACCTCTCCTCAGGGTGAAGACACACGTGGCGTTTTTAGGCCGTTTTTGGGCCGTTTTTACTTAAAAACGCATGCGTTAAAAAACGCATCCTTTTTTTTTTAATGCATGCGTTTTTTGAAAACGCATGCGTTTTTGTCTGGTTTTCCGAATTTGCGCAATCAAAAACTGACAAAAACGCATGCGTTTTCAAAAACGCATGCGTTTTTAAAAAACGTATGCATTTTAACGCATGCGTTTTTAACTATCTGAAAACGCACTAACTAAAAACGGCCCAAAAACTGCCTAAAAACGCCACGTGTGTCTACACCCTCAGCTGTTGTAATCCATTTCAAAGCGCAATGAAAATGCAACCAAAATGCAATGTGTGACCGTACCCCGTGGCCGACGGCCCCTGTGGCATTTTGAACCTGTTTTCGGGCTGTTTTTAAGCTGTCCTTTAAAAAACACATCGGTTTTTGACCGGGTTTACCAATTATCTTAATTAAAATGGGTCGTGCGTTTTTTTGACGGACTGTTTAAAAACGGCCGAAAAACGGGTTCAAAACGACACGTGTGCCGGAGGGTAATGGCACATGTGGCGTTTTTGGCCCATTTTTAAGCAGTCTGTCAAAAAACCATGCATGTTTGACAAGTTTGACCAATTATCTTAATTAAAACTGGTCCAAAACGCATTTGTTTTTTAATGCATGCATTTTTTTTACGCACTGCTTTAAAACGGGCCAAAAATGTGTTCAAAATGCCACGTGTGCCATCGCCCTGAGGGCACCCTCCCATGTGGCATTTTTAAATGCATTCAAAATGAAAGTGGGAGGGGATTTGACCAAAACGCATATTCGTATACAATGAAACGCATGCGTTTCAGGAAAAAAAAACCTCCCACTTGCGTTTTGGATGCATTTAAAATTGCAAGAAAAACGCCACGTGGGAAGGCGCCCTGAGTATAAATTTCAGGTGAAAAAGGTGGAGGTGAAATGAGATTAACCTTTTGCACCTGAAATTCGTCAGTGCTGCCTTATTTCCACTTTTAAGATAGATACTAAGTAGATAGATACAAAGATATGAAGATCATTGGATACATTCATAGTCACTAGATATTTATAGAAAGAAAGAATTGTAATGACCTTAATAAGAGGATAACGTATAAAGATCAATATATGGATAAGATTTACATATATACACATGTGTATACATGTATATATTCTTCTACCTAACATGTATCATCTACCTAGCTACCCCATATATATATAGTATTCTCTCTGTCATACCTATTTATTTATGTATGTATTTATTTGTTTATGTATCTATCCTTATTGCATCGTCCCTTTCCAGTAATCTGATTGTAATAACCCGTATCTATGGGATTGTGGCATTTGATGCATTAATAATATAGGTGAATCATCAATAAATCTAGCCCTTCATAGAAAAGTCAATATTGATTTTATAAGTGGGTCCCTTCTTTCTATCAGACAACTCAGTCTCTGATTGACATCGGCTAGATTAGTCAGCCAGAGGATAGAAGCACCAGTCAGGGAGGCATGCTGGGATTTGTAGTCCTATGGATTCTGAGGGGTAATAAATCACAGCCTGGACCTCGGATTGCCTCTCCACAATGGATTTAGAGCAGGAGGACAGCTTTCTGTACAAGGAGCTTTGATCACAGTGAAACAATGTAGAAGGAGACATCTGAGAACAACACAAAGGCCACAGAACGTGTCCGCATTATCATAATTGGCTCATTTCCAAAGTGAACACAAGAGGTCGCTGTTGTGACCCAATCCTGGAAATATTCTCTAAATTGTTAATCACCAGGTTGATGTATCCCACAACAATCACAATATCAAGTGGAGCCAGACACATCCAGCAACACACTGACAGGACAGGAGCAGAGGAGGGATGATAGATAGATAGATAGATAGATAGATAGATAGATAGATAGATAGATAGATAGATAGATAGATAGATATGAGATAGATAGATAGATAGATAGATAGATAGATAAATGATTGATAGATAGATAGATAAATGATAGATAGATAGATAGATAGATAGATAGATAGATAGATAGATAGATAGATAGATAGATAGATAACCACAGCATAGGAATACATGCTAACCTGGAAGAATAATCAGTGAATTCTATAAATAATCTTAATAGGAGAAATCAATGATTATTCCATGGGTGAATAAACTCATTTATTACTCCATTAGATGGAAATTCAATTCTGATCAGATATATATACTTGTATAGAAAGATAGGGGAAATATATTGTAGATGGATATGTATATAGATAATGGCTAGATAGATAAATAGTGAATTATTGTAGTACATCAAATGTATCTACATAACAATATTTATCTCTATAAATTTTTACTATACTGTACTATATATATATATAGTAGATATATGTATGAAATATGCTGTAGTTAGATGGATACATAGATGATGGATAATAGAGAGATAACATTACTTATCTCCATACCTGACAATGGGCAATAACACGATTTGCAAGTTGTGCCCATCTCTCAGATGACCTGTACTGATCACCAGGGTCTTGGAGCTTCTTATCCAGATACAAGAGGGGGAGGGGAAGTTGTGGAATGTTTTGTTGCCAGTGATTAGTATAGATACAATGTAATACACATGTATAATAAGACTATTTTACTAAAGGCTTTTCTTTATTTTAGTGTTATTTCTTGTATTCCATGTTTTGTAGTGTTTTTATTCTGAAACATGTCCTGTCTTATAATCGACTGTGAAAATCTTGAACAAACAAACGCTTTAAGAGGTCACCTCTATTGTCTATGGGACATGTAAGACGGAAGCAGTTCATGGCCTAAAATCCACAATGACTTGTCAGGGGATCTGCATTATACTCATGGACTCAGACAGCCTGAGACAGTCTATTTGTTTAGACTCATGGACACACAGGGAGAAACTGAGGGCTCCAGCAACTCCACATACTAACCAATCCCAGCAGAGAGCACCAATCTATAGCCAAGACAGGCATATATGATAGATAGATAGATAGATAGATAGATAGATAGATAGATAGATAGATAGATAGATAGATAGATAGATAGATAGATAGATGTAGTTATATATTATAATAAGAGAAAGGAAGGGAATATTAGAAAAATATAGATATTTATTAGATAGATAATTATATACGTATAGATAATACTATATATGAAAGGGATAGGCAGACATTTAAATAGATTAGAGATATTAGGCAGGAATGTATATATATATATATATATATATATATATATATATATATAATAGATAATACTAGAAATATATAAGATAGGTTGTTATATTAGATATTAGATGATTATGGATGGATAGATAGATAGATAGATAGATAGATACATAGATAGATAGATAGATAGATAGATAGATAGATAGATAGATAGATAGATAGATAATATTGTAACAAATGATGAAAAAGCAGCACAAAAAAAATGAATGAAAAAAACGGTGGTTTTAATCCATAAAAGACGACGTTTCGGCTCGTATACACGTGAGCCTTTCTCAAGTTTGACTTTCCTTTTCTTTAGATAATATTGTACATATGTAAAATAGGTAGATGTATACACGAGGGGCAGATAGTTTAATAGATGATAGACAGGCATATATATCTATATTAAATACATAAAAGTATAAATATATGATATAAGATTATATTAAAGATATGATGATGATGATGATGATGATGATGATGATGATGATTACAGATATATAGATAATAGATATAAACGTACATAACAAAAAGAAAGATATAAATAGATATTAGATAGATATGTATATTAGATAAATAGATCAGCATGTCCATGAAATAGCTGCACATAAATATCAGATAGATAATTACACTGATAGATCCATGAAATATGCAGATATTAACCCTTTCAGCCGCCTTTTCCAGGTTGCAGTGTGTGATTCTCTGCATGTTATATACATCTTTGATCCAATAGTTGCAGTGCAGCACCCCCTCCCCTGCAGCACCCGCATGTCATGTATTATAATGTGTGTGAGTTAACCCTTCCAATGCCATGCACCAGTTGCTTTCCAAAACAAAAAAAAAAAAAAGACCAAAACAATGTGCATGGCCTGCTGTCTATGGGGAGGCTCTGGGATATATCCCTGCATGAGAGTGACTGGGGGTTAACCCTGTGAGGCCCAGTGCACAGATGAGGCAGGGCTAGTGCTGGACTCCAGGACTTGTAATGTGATAATAAGGCCAGCTGCTGGGTGCATGGCTCAGCCAATCAGCCGGGGGCACAGCTGACGTCGCCTCGCCCTGCGTCACACCAATGGAGATTGAGCTGAGTTGGAGCAGAGAAGTTTGAGTAAGAGATAAGGAAGAGAGTGTGTGATCAGCACTGACTCCAGCAGCAGCACAAGCAGCAGTGCAGCCTGGGCTCCTGCACCCAGCACCCCCCTCACTCACCATCACACTGTGGACCCTGCACCCTCTCACAGACATGGGAGACATGGGAGACCCTCCAAAAAGTAAGGACACCTTCTGTTATTACTCAGCCTGTCACTGGCCCCCACCTCTGGGTCCAGTCCATGGAGCCAGCACCAGGGATTTGCACCATTCCTTATGGCAAGTTGTAGCCATTGATCTATAGCAGTAGTGTGTACATTGTGTGTATGTGTGTGTATACATTGTGTATAACGTGTGTATACTATGTGTGTCTGACACATATATGTATCAAGTTGTAGCCATACAAGTGTTTATAATGTGTGTACATTGGTTATGGTGTATGTGTGTATAGTGTAAACTATGTCTATCTGACTAATATATATATATATATATATATATATTAGACAAATTGTAACCATTGATCACATTCAAAGCACTAGTTTGTATAGTATACATGTTGCATGTGTGTGTACATACTATATGTGTGTGAATACTGTGTAGTAATTCTGTGTTGTGTCCATCAGCAGTGCACAGGGGATATCATCTCACCTCGAGAGAAAAACAATATACATATATAAATAATGTGTGTGTACTATGTTTATAGACTATATGACAACCCTGGTGTCACTATGTACACTGGGTCACTGGCATGGTTGTCACCCACTGACTATTGTATTTAATATTATATAAAATAGCTTAGTTCTTATTATGTCATAATTCATTCAGGTTTTTTTTTACTTTTTATTTTTTAATGCATTTTTATCATATTAACAGAAGAATCCTTTCATCTCATCCTTATCTCAATTTTTATCACAATACATTTTTTTAGCTTTATTTTTGTTATCCGCATGAAGTGTAGCTCATTGAACTTCAATTGATTGATATTGTATTTAATTGCAGAAAAACGCCTGATCTCCCTGTGTGTTGGCTGCGGCAATCAGATCCACGACCAGTATATCCTGCGGGTGTCCCCGGACCTGGAGTGGCATGCAGCCTGCCTCAAGTGTGCGGAGTGCAACCAGTACCTGGATGAGACTTGTACTTGCTTTGTTAGGGATGGAAAGACTTACTGTAAAAGGGACTATATCAGGTAAGTCCAAAACTAGATACAAACTTACAAAACATTGTGGTTGTGCCTTGTATGTTACTAGTGTAGTAGTGTTACTAGTAATGTAGTGTACACATTGCATTATATCTTATCGTATAAAAAGCAAAATTATATAATATATATATATATATCTCAAATTAGGCACCTTCAAAATTGTAAAAATTTATTCGGAAAAATCAGCTATTAATAAACGAGTTATTATTTATATAATTTATTTCATAATATGGAAAACTTCTGTTTACATATAATAGATGGACCGTATATATAATATATATCTCAATGCTGTAGATGTGTGCAGGGTCACCACCTCCCTCCCTGCTCTCTTATCTCTTATCTTATCTGAGCTGATGAATTAGACAGAAACAGATCAAATTGCTCATCATCTGCTCGCAAACAATTGGGATATTTAGATAATGGGGGGGAAACTGCTTCCTTCCTCACATTAAAATCTGCAAACTGATAAAGTGACACAGCAGACACCCAGGATCCACTTTGGCTCTAGCATTGATCCTGTGTGTAGCCCCCTTCTCTCTTTGACCTCAGGATCAGCCTTTGTTTTACATTGTTCTCCAACAAGAACAGATACAACATCATAAAGAAATCCTCAATGAGGACACATGGCAGGGTGCAGAGTGGAAAAGGAAGTTCTTTTTAGAATATTTCATGTTTTTGTAAAATGGTTGAGTTAACCAAGGATGGGAAATATGTCATTTCGATTGCAAACATAAACTAAACAATATCCGATAGTCTTATTGTTACCTAACATTATAATGTTACATCTATAATATCTAGTGCATTTCTATGTGGGGAACATTCGGTGTAGATGTATGTACACTCCATGTGTAGATTCTGGTACATAGAGAGTTTGTATCGTATAAATATTATATAAATATAAATTCATAATGTAAACACACAAATCAATTTTTACATATAAATATACATAGATGACATTCTGTAATGGGCTGAATAAATAAACTATCCTCCGCTTCTTTACTATGGAGAAGTTATACCCTGATGCTGGGAACAGTTACATATTGTACTGAATGAGAGCAGGAGGGGGGTGAATTTATAATTATATTTTAATTTATTTTTAACGCTATATTACCAATATGTCTGTACAGTGCAATATGTAATCCTGTTTTAATGCAAATATATATAATTATAATGTGTGTGTGTACACATGAATATTAAGTACATTTAGTATACTGTATTTGTGTACAAATGTATATAATAACAATTATATATATATTTGCTGTTTTCTGTGTACATATGTATATAGATGGAGTGGCATGATGTGAGTTCACATTTATAGATGGTATAGTTACCATCTTGTACACATATATATTTGTGTGTAAACTTATATTAACTATCATATCTATATACATGTGTATGCACATAATACGAACTATACTATATGTATATGTGTGTGTTTGGATATATAATTTTATATGTACACACACGTACATGTGTGTGTATACATGTACAGTATAGTACATATTCTCTCTCATATATAATGTTTTATTCTGTATTATATGTCCACACATGTAAAGGGTATATATACTCTATATATTACAACAAGTGTAATGTGTGTTCATATATATAAAAATGGTATAGTACAATGTGTGTGTGTGTGTGTGTATATATATATATATATATATATATATATTATATTACAGTACAATATGTGCACATGTATATAGATGGAATATTAAGTTTATATATGTACACATGTATATAGATGGTATAGTACAATATGCGCGTATATATACATATTACAGTACAATATGCACACATGTATATAGATGGTATAGTACAATATGTGCACACATATGTGTGTATGTATATATATTACAGTATAATATGCACACATGTATATAGATAGTATAGAACAATATGTGCACACATGTATATATACATATTATTACAGTACAATATGCACACATGTATATAGATGGTATAGAACAATATGTGCCCATGAGTGGTGTGTATAGTAGGATATGTGCACACACGTGTATGTATGAAATAATGAGCAGATCTATGCACACCTGTAGTAGTTCCACCTATGTGCAGGGCATGCTGTGTATCTGTGACTGATGCCCGTTCTGTGCCCGCAGGTTGTATGGCATCAAGTGCGCCAAGTGCTCGCTGGGCTTCAGTAAGAATGACTTCGTGATGCGCGCCCGCTCCCGGGTCTATCACATCGAGTGTTTCCGCTGTGTGGCCTGCAGCCGCCAGCTCATCCCCGGGGACGAGTTCGCTCTGCGGGAGGATGGACTGTTCTGCCGGGCGGACCATGATGTAGTGGAGCGGGCCAGCCTGGGGGCTAGCGACCCCCTGAGCCCCATGCACCCTGCGGCCAGACCCCTACAGATGGCAGGTACCGACCACCCAGGACTATCGGGGGCTGCGGGGAGATACACAGATACGATGGCTGCAAAGATTATGCATAGATGGAAAAAATGGCTTATTTATAGAAAACTGTATAGAAAAAAAAATCATAGATGCATAGATACAAGGTAGCTAGATAATTCATACATGGAAGAATAGAGAAGATAGATTTTTAACAGATGGAAAATGGATCGATAAATCATAGATATATGGCTAATTTTTGAAACAAACTATAGAAAAATAGACAATTCATAGAAGCCTAGATAGAGGATGAATAAATGGAATAATGCATTGATGATTTATAGAAAAATGAATAGAAAAGTTGATAATTCATTAAAAACATAGATGACCTGGAAAGATAATTTATAGATGGAACAATGGATAGATCATTCATAGATAAATGTCTAATTTATAGCAACATGTATAGAAAAATAGAGAATTTATAGATACATAGATGCAAGATGCCTAGATGGCTAATAAACAGATGGATAGATAAATCATAAGTATATGGCTCATTTATGTATCGAAAAATAGATAAATCATCGATATATAGATGCGAGGTAGATAGACAGATAATGAATGTATCGATACAACTAACGATGGGATTGCTAGATATTTCAAAGATGCACAAATAGAAAGATCCTTTATCGATGAATAGGTAAGTTATGGGGATATGTATAGATCACAGATGAAGATATAATCTATAGAAAAATACATAATTCATAGATAAATAATTTAGTAATGGATAAATAGTTGGATATAGAAAAATAATAATCTATAGATTTTCGATCGGCCTATTTTTCCATCCAAAATAATATCTATGAATCTTTTTCATCTCATTTTCATACAAATTAATTTCATCACAATGTATTTAGGTGCATCTGTTTTCTTTCTATAATAATCGCTTTAGAACACATTCTATCCCCTCCTCATACAGATCACACAGCAGCCCTGATGTTCCCCTCTGTAGGGTCGGGTTATATTTAGGGGTGGGATCCCCTCCCCCTCCCCCAGCAGTGGTAGATCAGGATAGACTCGAGGAATGAATGCAGATACTTAGACTGTAATTGTAAACTGTCAACAATCTAATCTCCAGTAATTGCAGCAGCTCCAGTGATGGTTCAGGCTCCTTCTTCTAGGGATTGGGGTGCCGGCTTTGCCTCCTGGGTGCCCCTTCCTCCCCTCCACACTCCAGCGCAGGGATCACATAGCAGAGTTTGGATAAACTGCTTGTTATGATCTGAAAGGAAATTTTCCAGTCCATTTCTGACTAATTGAAGGGAGATTGGATACATTTAACCAAATCAACTAAATACCTCAAAGGGGGAGAGACAGGGCCCCCAGGCCTATGTCCTACCTGCGTGCCACTAAGCCACACATATAGCACTGCTGTACAGACCTGAATGTCACACATATAGCACTGCTGTACAGAGCTGAAAGTCACTTGTAGTATCTGCCCGTATCTCTAGCAAACACTGTGCACCTTCTAATGTGGCTGACTCCCCATGTGCTGCACTTTATTGTTGGACCTTATCAGGCTAACACAATATTTAAGCAGAACCAGTGTTTGCCTATTGTTATTGTACTTTCTATCAGCTTGTAGCAGTCCTGTGAATAGCACCTCTGATAGCAGCACAGCCTGCCAGGGCAACACACTTACTGCTGCTGTCCTATTTATTCAACAATAGCAAAGGTTTTGTGAAAGTATGTAGAGCCATGGTCAATAATTACACAGGGGATAACTATAGGGAGGGGGGGGGGGGGCAGGGCACCTTCACCCAAATCACATAGAACATATATCAAATATTCCTTCTTGTCTCTATATAGAAAAGGTCTGGACATTGTTGCATGTTGATATTTTGAACTACATATTTATAAATCTTCTATTATTACATTGTTCTATACATCAATACAATAGTAGTTTATTGCCAATCTCTACACGATTGTTTTATTTCCCAACGATTCATAACTTTTGCATTTGCTGTAAATGGAGACATTGTTATAAGTTTTTTTATATTGAATCTAGTGAAATGGTTGCCCTCTCTATCACTACATTGGGTGTTTTATGTTCGTATCACTATAATTCCATACTAATACATTGTGACAAGTTGTATTTGGCTACAAGTCATACGTATTAAATTTATTGAAATGGTTACACTCTATTACACTAATTGCTGTATCTAGTATGAGGAAATAGTCTTATTTCATTACTATTATTCTAGTATTTTGTATATTACAATGGTGTACTATGTTACTTATAGCTACACTGGATATTGTGTGCTAGTATGCCTAAAATCCCACACTAAAGCATTATTACACGTTGTATTTGGTGAAGTTACATGTTTTACACTCTATATCCTCCACTTTGTTGTATATGGCATATTGCATATGTTACCTATAGCTACACTGTGCAGTATTGTGTATTCGTATGCTGAAAAATCCCATACTAACACATTGCTACATGTTTTATTCTGATAGTCTGGTCTATTTTATATAGATACTTTCTAGTATATTTGATTGGCATATATTCCAGTAGGTTAAATTGGCTATATTTTAGTATAATCTACTTTTATATAGTATTATGTTGTACTATAGATGCATAATACTGTGTTTTGACAACATTTTAGTATATTCCATATCTATATCAAGTTTTGCTTATGATAGATACATTGTAGTATGTAACATGGTTGATTTTTTTTTTGTATAGTCCCCTTTATATAGTATTTGTACTATAAATACATTATACTGTGTTTTTACAACATTTTACTATATTCCATATCTATATAAAGGGTTTTTTTCTACTATAGATGCATTGTAGTATCTAAAATGGCTACATTTTAGTATTATCCACATTTGTATATTATTTTACTTTTATTATGGATACATTATAGAAAGTTATATGGTGACACGTTTATTCCACATTTATATAATATTTGGACTCTAGATACATTGTTACATGTTGTTCTTTTGTTTTCATCTTTCTATGTCACATGTTTTATTTTTAGCCATAGAATAGGCTGTGATTGGTGTCTGATGTTGAGATGGGGTTAAGAAGGCGAAATGCATGAAAATAATATCAGTAAGAGGGATTTTTATTTTGGGGAGTTTACTTAAGAGCAATTCATTGATTTTACAGCAGAGCCCATTTCTGCCCGGCAGCCAGCCCTCAGACCCCATGTCCACAAGCAGCCAGAGAAGACCACCAGGGTCCGGACAGTCCTCAATGAGAAACAGCTTCACACCTTGAGAACCTGCTATGCTGCCAACCCCAGGCCTGATGCCCTCATGAAGGAACAGTTAGTGGAGATGACTGGGCTCAGCCCCAGGGTTATCAGGGTCTGGTTCCAAAATAAAAGATGTAAAGACAAGAAAAGAAGTATCATGATGAAACAGCTCCAGCAACAGCAACCCAACGACAAAACGGTAAGTGATGGCCAGTGCTACCCGACCTCACCCACAGGGGGTGCTCTTTACAGTGTGTAACACAGGAGTGCATGCATCCCTGCTGCAATTGTAATATTTCTAAGTACAATGCAAAAAAATAGTCATTTTCACCATATGGAAGGTTTTATACTAGTTCTGTATTAGCAATGATACAAATAATTGGTTATAAGAGTTTTATAGATGCACAAGGTTCTTTGTATTAAACCAATCTGAACTCTATATCATAAATGTTATATATGTGTTACAATCTTAATTGGGTAATATTACTAGGATGATGATGTTGAGACTGACATGTCACATTTCTATAATGTATAGGTACCACTATCCTCTAGTAAGGAGGCAGGATAGTGCTGAATGGTATTTCGTGTTGTAGGATGAATAATACATTGTATAACATTAGACTATATTATATGGTCTCGGTTGTATGGGGAAGCATTTTATTATTTCAGGGGGGGGGGGTCACATATCTAACATTACACTGCATAGCGTTGTGTGTATAGGGTCATATGGTAACATTATAGGAATATGATTTATAAGTATTGTATTGGGATAGATGTATAGGTAGATTGTGTTAATGGTTGTGTTTTTCATACTTTACATGTATCTTTGAGCCTGTAGTGCAATGTATAATTAAGATTACCTTATACATGGCACAGTATCTTGGTATATGATTATATTATATACATTGGATATGATTATATTGTATGGAGTTTTAGTATATAGAGGAATTATATTGTACAGTCATGTACTGATTGCTTTTTAGATGTAGATTAGACTAAATGCATGATATTGTATATTATATGTATGTGTATACTACACATGTCATAGGGAGGGTTGGTAGGTTCTGCTTGTGCTCTTGATGCATTGTAATGTATTGTACATCTATATGTATGCAGGTTGCAGCTACAGAATATAAACTATATACATGGCATTAGGGGGTTATTAGGACCTGGTCATGGAGATTGCTGCTCTATAATGTATGATATTGTACATTATCTATATGTAGGTTGAAGTTGCAGCATTGTATTTCTTATTATACAGTATGTAGACTATTATATGGGCCAGATATGGAATATGAAGGGTAACGAAGTCCTGCTGGTGCTCTGCAATGCATTGTATTGTACATTATCTATATGTAGGTTGCAGTTGACCATGCTGTTTCTCATTATACAGTATGGGCTATATATGACATAGGAAGGGTTAGTATGTCTTGCTGATGCCCTATGAAGCATGGTATTGTACATCATCTATATCTAGGTTGCAGTTATGACTCTGTATGTGTGGGTATATAGTACTCTATACATGACATCAGGGGGTTGTTGCCCTGTGATGCATGATAATGTATATAATCTATATCTATATGTATGCAGGTTACAGCTCTGTATGTGTGGTTATGCAGTATATACAGTAGGCTATATACATGACATCAGAGGGTTGTTGGGTCCTGGTCATTGAGGTTTCTGTCCCATGATGTATGATGATGTACATTATCTATATGTATGCAGGTTGCAGTTACAGCTCTGTATTTGTGGCTATGCAGTGTATACAGTAGACTAAACTATATACATGACATCAGGGGGTTGTTAGGTCTTGGTCATTGAGGTTGTTGTTCTTTGATGCATATAACAGTCTGCCAGACGTTCCCTATTGTTTTATTGCTATGACTGTGCACTAATTACAATGCATTGTCCTGTCATTACAGAATATTCAAGGGATGACAGGGACCCCTATGGTGGCTTCCAGTCCCGAAAGACACGATGGTGGATTACAAGCCAACCCAGTAGAAGTGCAAAGTTACCAGCCCCCATGGAAGGTCCTCAGTGACTTTGCCCTGCAGAGTGACATCGATCAGCCAGCCTTCCAGCAACTGGTATGTATAATATATATTAGTGATATTGTACTGTATTCTATAGCATTATTTCAATTATCAAAATAATTATCAATGTGCAATTTGGTTCTTATAAAGCATTTCGTTTGCATTTTATTGTATATTGTTTATGTTTTAGCCCAACATATACCTATAGTTACAGATCTGATAATGAATATATAATGACTGTTCTGTAGATGACTTCTATATTAGTATTATGCTTCTTTGTTTGCTGTGGCAATGCCTTTGACACTCTCTTTCTTTTGTCCTGCTTCTAATTGAAGACCTGTTTCTCACAGGTTAATTTTTCAGAAGGTGGTCCAGGTTCCAATTCTACTGGAAGTGAAGTGGCCTCCATGTCCTCTCAGCTCCCAGATACCCCTAACAGCATGGTAGCAAGTCCCATCGAGGCATGAGGAGAATGAACTCTATGGTCTCCCAACCCAACCCTTCTTTTTGTATTACCAAAAAAGGGACATATATTGGCTTGGACTTCAAAAAAATAAAAGTATTTGACGACCCAGCTTGATGCACCAGAGCACCCAGGATAGTCCATCTGATGCAAAGAGACCATCTTGTGAAGATGGCATGGTAGCAACACTGTGAAGACAATCATGGGATCTTACTAGGATTGAACAGTATCCAAATATGGTCGTTAAGGAGCATTACCAACACCAGTCCCAGGACCAAGGCGTAGAGGATTTATATCTGTGGATCTCCGACTACATACGACTACATAGGAGGTAGTCCTATACATCTCACAACAGTAGACCAAGGTGGAGACATAGCAGAGAAGATCTTAATGGTGCTGCTTATCGGTGGAACATCACTTCATTATTTGCCTTGCCAAACAGGAGCTCCAGTGGAGGATGATGCTGCAGACCATGGACAATGAGGGATCATCATGGAGGATTATACATGGAGCCATTGGGTTGCAATGTTCTCAACTGACTATAACCAGAGGAGCTGTATCCAGGCCTCACATAGCATGTAACTGTTTCTGAGATCACCCCTCCTCATAAGAAGTCCAAAAAATACAACAAAAACATTGCTTTAATTTTTTTACCTGCCTTTTTAATATTATTCATTTATTTTTATTTTTCTATTTTTTTTTTTTTTTCCAACATCCAACTCTTGGAAACATTGCAGCAACAACAAGGTATACCTCTATTCTGCCACAGGCCTCTCTGGATTGTGTGTGATTCTTAAAGAGACAAGAACTTATTTCCCCCCCCCCCAATCCCCAAAGATGTGTATAGTTATTATTATTATTATTAATATTATTATTATTGGTTCCAAACGACTGTTCTCTCTCTGGAAACGATGAGAAAGGGAATATTTTTTTTTGTTTGCTATTATTGCATTGCAGAAATTATAAAGTAATTTATTATTTATTGTCGAAAGACTTTGCCACTTTTCATGTTATTTGAATATATTTTTTTGTTTGCTGAAGTAAAACAAAAGAAAAAAAAAAACCAAGAAAATCCCGTTTTTATGGTGGTCTCTCTGAATTACATGTTGTCTTGTGTGTTTGTTACTGTCTCTTCCTATTTAAGATGGTGGAAAATAAATTGGCCACGTGTAGATCATGTCATGTTACAGGGTGTGTTCAATGGTGGTGACCCTACAAGAAGTGGTCCTGCTAGTGGGTGGTCACATGTCTGATCAGTCCTTGATAGGCTGAGGTTTTAGATTTTATCTTTTTGATGTTCTAAATGTCTATATCATCTATTTTTATTTATTTATGTATCCATATAAAGTGGATGTATAAATATACAGATGGTAGCTAGATAGAGAGCTAGATAGTATAGATACATTGTATAGACATTAGATAGATAGGTAGATTCTTTAGAAGATAGATAGATGGGTTGGTAGATACATTTTATTTATTTATGTTTTCCATGTAAGGTACTTATATAATTATACAGATAGATACTTTAGATGGTAGTTAGATAGACATAAATAGATAGATAAACAGAAAGATAGTAGTTATATAAACAGATATTCCCACTTTCAATGATAAAACGTGTCCATAATATAGTCATGTTTACCAATTAAGAAATATAATGTCTATCTATCAATCACTATATATCATCTATGTGCAGTACCTATGTATCTAATCAAGGAGGGCAGCTAGACATTGAAAGACAGGTGGTTAGATTATCTATCTATCTATCACTACATCTGTCTATCTATGTGCAGTATCTATTTATATTTTTCTATTTTTTACTATCTGATTAAAACCTATATAGATAGATAGTTATATAGATGGATAAATAAAACGATAGTATATAAATCTAAAAAGATAAATGGACATATAGAAGCTGGTGTTCTGTATATTCATAAATATTTTGCCAATTTTTCCTATTTAAAAGTATAATAGTTGCATGTATTTGTCTGTCTATCTATTGTCTATGGTTTTATCTACCAGTCAATGCATCTTGCTGTGTACATATTGCGGAAGAACAATGCATCCCTCAGCAGATCTTCTGTATATGGATGTTATTCCTGTAAACTTTGGATGGATCTGCCATTGAGCTGCTGTTTGTTCTTGCTCTTCCCATAGACCACAAGGCGGTTACTGCTCACAGCAGAGTCAGGTGTAGTCGGTACAGTGTGTGCTCTCAGTTCTCCGCTAGTTACGGTTCCAGTATATCTCCTGTGGCTGTAGGGTCCGGTTTTGCTGCGGTTCTGGTTTTGTTCCTCCATCCATTATATCCCCACCTTCTCCTGTCCCGGTTGCTGTTGTCAGAGTTTCAGTCTTGTGTGTTTTTAGGGCAAGAAATGACTTGTAGTTTTTGCAATATCTGGAGACCGATCGTTTGTAGAAATGTCTTGAAGATAAAATCACAAACAAATGTGAATCATATTGTCACTTATAATATTATCTTGTCATGTGATTAGTGCAGCAAATAAGAGCTAAGGAATGTTCATCCTAAATTCTAATTTCTCACTATATTTCAACAAATATACAAAACTAACTGAGTGATAATAAGATATGAAATGGCTAGGGAGGTAGGAAGATAGATGGATATGAGAGATACATAGATGGTCATGAGAGATATAGATATGAGAGATAAATGAATGATAGATATTCGAGATAGATACATAGATAAATATGAGAGATCCATAGATGGATATGACAGGTCGATCAAGCAAAGTAGAGAGGAGACAAAAGAATATGCGGTATATATATATAATGAGTTATGAGAGAAGATATGTAGATAAATGAAAGTGAAATAAATAAAATAGATCTATAACAATAGAGCCATTTAATAGAATTATAGATGGATAGATATGAGAGAGATAGTTGGACCGATGATAGATTGGTAGAGATAAATATTTAGAATGATTGATAGATATCTGATGTTAAACAGTTAGATTAGAGGTTATATTAAAATATACTTTGAGAAAAGTTAGGAAGGTGCACAGTATTTACTAGATAACAAGGCCCTTGGTGGCTAAAGTCATTCTATATTTTTTAATGGAGATTACAAAGGGAATAGATAAATGGACAGATTTTTAAGAGATAAATGAATAGATAATGATATATCATAGATAAAAAGAACATTGCTAACTAGATCTATAGATAAACGGTAAGTATTTTCAACAATTCTAAATAGATGGATAGATAAGATATAGATAGGTGATAGATAATATGTACATAATAGGTGGAAATATGAGCTAGATGCTAATATTTGTATAGATATATATATGATAGATAAATAGGCACAATTTAGTGGGTGTTGCTCTTTATAGTCACTTTTCTCCGGTTTCCTCCATACAGTGATAGAACTTTCTTCCCTGAGCTGCTGCGTCTCTTCTTCTCAGTTCTTTTGTTTTTTTTTTAGGAGCATATTTCACATTTGCCGCAATCATAAAATATACAAAGAAAATAATAAGATTATCGATTTTTAAAATACTTCCTGGAAATCTATAAAGCTGGTATCGGGATTATCGTATGGCTGATATTCCTGTATTTACTTTTGTTCTTCATGGGTTTCCTTTCAGTTTCTTATCTTTCATTATTGTCTTGTATTTGTGTTTTTACGTCGTGCAAGTTTTTGCCTAAAATTCTGACTACCGCATCCAGAACAGTCAGCCAGTCACCTCCCTGTTTCCTAAAATGACGCAACTGCGGCAAAAATGACGTCGTGTGAAACGTGCTCTAATTGAATAGTTAAACTTCCCACCTAATCTCCGCTATGACATCCATTCTATTTCTTCAGCTTTTCTTCTTCCAGCGGGTGTGGCCAGACTTGTGCAGCATAATGCGACATATTTATTACCCCATTAGATTTCAACTATTTATTTCACATTAGATTTCACATTAGGAAACGTCCCCAGTAAATAAAACACACACAAATATATATATAATTTTTAGTGTATTAACATAATTTATATATATTAACGCAACTTTCTGCCGCATTTAAACCGGGACCAAAGTAGAACAAATTATTATTAGAAGCAAAATGAGTAAAAATCCCTTTTTCGTGTCTGTTTTTCAAGTCTGTACTCACATGTTTGATGTACTTATGTCTATGAACACGATGTCTTCTTGTAGCTACAATATCTTAGTAGAGAAATTAGTATTTTTTTTACACTGGTCATTTGTGTAGTTAATGTCTCACAACTACGACCCCCACTAGTCACCTGTGAGTCTTGTGGTTCCACAACGGATTTACTCATTTGCATCTAATTATTGATGATTATGATGATGATTATTGGTTGTATTGCAGGATAACATTAGAATAAGTGCAATGTCTCCTATGTAGTGGATCTGCAGAGCTCATGTGTGGCAGGAGACTTTGGTGCAGTAGATGGGATGTTCCTGAGCTCCTGCTGGGTGTGGGGGCTGCAGCAGGGAAGGGGTTAATCCGGGCTGCCAGGACTGGAAGTAAATCCTGTTTACTGATTGTGGCAGATTGTTGTTCTCCAGATAAGAGCTCACAAGTCACTGAGTGACAGGCGCCACAGACTCCAGTAATGGGGGGATCTCTCTGCACCTCCCGGCCGTCACTATGTGGGGGCTGAGCCGGATGCTACACGGGATGCACTGCCTTATTTTTATTTTACTGGTTTATCTATTTTATCTCAAATTAATGTAGAATTTATTTGGGCTAATTTGTGATACAGATTCACAGTATGATTAGTGAATTTTATTATTATGAATCCTATAATGTAGATAGTACAACAACTGAGAATTTAAATTACAGTTATTAGAAATATTACTAATATTATTATCATTCATCATCACCTGAGGAGCAGCAGGATCAGATGATAAAACCTTGTGTGTGCAGAGAGGTCCATGTGTGTGTTTCCAGCAGGTGTAGAAAAGAAGTAAATACTGTAGAATAGTATATATGTATACAGATATATATAAATGTATACTATATATATAATATATACATACTATTATATGAATGTATACTATATAATAGTATATGTATCTGTGTATATGTGTGTGTATGTATGTATATATATACATATATATACATATACTATTATATAGTATACATTCATATAAATATATATATATATATATATATATATATATATATATATGTGTGTGTGTATATATGTATAATGTATGTATTGTAAGTGCACAAAGTGACATCACACCGCAATGTCCAGAGAGATGCTGGTGTTTTTAGGTCGGTGCTTCAATAATATTCTAGAACTATATATAATATATAATGTAAATGTGATGTAAATTCAAACCAAAATTAACCTGCCGGTCAATCTATACATGTAGGTCACTGCAAATGCAGAGTATTATAAGAGAGGCTTAGGTGAGAATTTCATTTTCTTTTGAAGTGGACTTATGTGAGTTAACTAAATGTATTTATTTACTATATATATATTTCAACCAAACTCCACTAGTTTATGTTCACAGCTCTAAAATAGCAAAAATAATTATAATATATAGCTCTATCTATAATCTGTGTCAGATATATATATATTATTCAGCAGAATTTTTTATTTTTTTTGCTGATCCTTGTATGAAGATAATTCATTTTGCCATAGATAGATGATGGATAGAAATAGGTAGATGGATAAATACTGTATATGTGATTTCTAGCAGTACGACTAATAAATATATATACATGCACGGACATGTATATTATATAGACAAATAGATAGACATACATACATATAGAAGGACAAATGTGGATATACTATAGCTAAGATTTCTAGCAGCACAGCTCAAAGATATATATATTATACAGTGTATATAATCCAGCCTCCTGTGTGTATAATATACATATAATTCTCTAGACTTTAATCCCAGGTCTCTTTAGCTGAAGTGATAGTGTCATCAGCTCCTGGTTCCCACACATGACATGTCTTCATCCTAAATCTCCAGCGATGAGGATTTGTCCCAGTAATCTAGTCCCTGGGGAGAGGAACATAGGGTGTCAGCCTGTGTCTTGTCCCTTCCTGAAGGAGCTGCTGATCATTTGGGAGATCTTGAAGGCTAATCCAAACAAGTTTGACTTGTGAGGTCCGCAGTCTAGACAGAGCTGGGGCTTAGGCGGCTCCTTATCTATCTCTGGGATCAGCCTAAGGAGCCTCTCTTAATGCCCACAGCTATAATATGTGCCTGGAAGAGGAGGCCTGGGGACACCACTCCTACAAGACAACAACAACAACAACCACCATCATCCCATAACCATACACCTCCATGCACAGAAGCTCCGCAGCCTGGATCCCTTCACTGTAATCCATGACACCTCCTATGAAGTATGTATGGGCTTTGTGTCCTTATTATGTTACCATTAAAGGGAAGTGGCCCTTAATCTTCCATAATTAACACCAACTCTGGGGCCATGGCAATGAGGGTGCTATCACTTTAATAACAGTAAATCATTTGCTAGCAGTGACCTGGAGTATCAGTAACCAATTACTGCCCAGTCTAATGCTGCTTTCTCTACATATGAGCTCTGCTTCCAGTCCAAACCCATAAATCACAGTCACTTATAGAACCTGACCATCCCCCATTACCTGCACAATAATTGCTAAATTTACTGCCCCCCTATATGCACTCAGTATAAACCCAGTGATAGCATCATATCCTAAACAAGCCCCCTCCATTACACACATTACAGCTCTGAGATGCCTCTAAGTGCCTTTTATATAATGAATAGGGTTACAGATAGCAAGGAGAAGCACATGCAGGATCTATACATTCTCATGATGAGTGATCCCCTAATGACTAGTGATTCTAATGTACAGAGAGATCTTGATTATTTGTTTTGTTTTATATCGTTTTTTTAAATCGTTTTATTTCCTTTCCTTTTTTTTTCTTTACTTTTCAACCACAATTAAAATATAATGTTTATTTGGGAATGTCACTACTACATTGGTGTTGCTTGAAAAGCTGAGAGCCCAGGAGCTCAGGCTGTAGGTATAGGGGGAGGGGGTCATTACTGCAATGGGATGAAGATGATGAACAGCGTATACACTGGCCCACATTTGTTAAGTCGTTTACGCTGGTTTTTTGTCTGACTTTGCACTGAAAAGAAGGTTAAGCTGCTTGTACATGTATCTATGTAGTGACTGCGTCAGTTTTGTGTCGCGGTTGTACTGTGTCCGACAAGACAGAAACAATGTACATCTTATGGCCGGCGACACATGTGGCATTTTGAACCAGTTTTTGGGCCGTTTTTAACCATCCGTTTTTGACCCATTTTGATTAGGATAGTTGCTAAAACCGGTCAAAATGGAGGCTTTTTCAAAAAATGCATGCATTTTTTAACGGACTGCTTAAAAACGTCCCCAAAATGGGTTCAAAACGTCACATGTGCCGCCGACCTAAGGGTGCGAGATACTGCTTAGTCGGAGTTTGCACCACATTTATTACTGATGTGCGCCACAATTCTGCAGCATGAACAAAGTGCACCAAAATTTGGGTGCAGGGGGTCGCTGGCAGTGGAGTCATTTCCTGTCTGCTATAAGTTTGTCCAGCAAGGGATCAATGACTTGGCCCAAAATTGAAAAGATTCCTTCCTGACCCCTAATTAGAATAACTCCCTGGATCAACAAAAACTACTAACCAAAAGTTTTATTCCCATAAGATGTGGTAATTGCTCTCCCGAAACGCATTCAGGCACCTCTTGAAGATGGTCAAATTATCAGCCACGTATATGTACATATAGATATAGTTAATATTTTTATTTATATTTCATTTATTTACCTGTATTTTCATATTTATTATTGTTACTACTACTATATAGTTATTAAACATTATTCATTCCATGGTCACATTTGCTCGCTGCACCAGCATATGATGATGCCCCCCGGAAGCCACCAGATCTATCAGGAGTTAAAATTGTGCTCTATCCTGCACTATAACTGGAGCAGGCAATTGGCAGGTGGCAGGCACAGGGCAGGAACTCTGTTGCCGTCCGTGCCCCCATCAAACATCTCCATATCCACTTGGTGTGGAGGAGGCTATAATTGGGCTGATGCCTTGTGGGTCACTTGTTGGACGCAAAAAGTATGAAACAAATATCAGAATTCTTAGCGGATACAATGGAATTTATGACTTTTTGTCACTTTTCTGCAGACCTGAGGCCAGATTTACCAAGTCTTGTCGTCTGACATCCAGTGTACAAGCCAGAGTAGAAGTGCCTCACAGATGCCGTGCATCGCTGCTGCCCTCTGGGACTTATCAGGTCGAAGTCTCGTGTTAGATCCGGCAGGTTCCGGAGACACCATCATATACTGGTGCAATCAGCGACAGCGTATGAGTAATGTGCTCCCTGGTGTAGATATACACTCTGGCACACGAGATGTGGGAGCCTTGTAGTAATTCCACATGCGTTGAGATTTTAGCACATTGACCCCACATTTATAAAAGCCCCTGCACCAGTTTTCTGTCTCACTTTGCATATTCTTGCTTTCACATGTACTGTATTTATAAAATTCAGCAGATAAAGGGGCGTTCCGGTGCGGAATCGGATCGTGTGCCACACATTTATCATGCAGAGTCCGACAGAAGTGTGTTGCACTCTCTACGTTAAAGGTGCACCAAAAAAAGTGAAATCATTAATCTGGCGCCCCCTGTGCTATACACAGGCAAACTGTGTGTGTACTGTTTTTGATAATTGTGGGCCAATGTCTTAATACTTCAGCGCCACTATGTCTATTATTTGTATAGGGGGTGGAGGACACATGATTGGCCTAATATCTTATCATATCTATCATAGCTCTCAGCAGGGGTGTGACTAGGAGAGGCAGGGCTCCATACCAAACTTTTGAATGGGACTCCCCTTCCTGCTTAAAAATATACATATTACCGTACACATCACATATACACACACATACAGTGATATATACAGACATACAGAATATATACACACATAGGGGGAGATTTATCACTGACTTTTTGGCATAAAAAAGTTGAAAAAAAATTGCAAAGGGTTTTTTTGCGATTTTTTTTGAGTCAAAGGGTCTTAAACATATAAACACTGCTAGTGCACCGCCGTGCAAAGCCAGAATTATGATTTGCTGTTTTTGAATATCATTTAAAAAAAAGTCGCAAGGTCACTCCATTCCCCCTCCTGGCGTATGTGCTGTTGCAATTATTTTACTCTACTTACGTGAAGTTTTTTAATAAAGGGCCAATATCACTTTAATAAATATGAAAAGCAACGGAACGTCAAAGACAGACATAGAACTGATGCAAGGAGCCGCCTAATGATTAATCTCCCCCATAGCTTATATACACACCATACACCATGTACGAATACAGCATATACACATCACAGATACACACACATACATGTACACACATATACACACCACATGTACACACACATACACAGTGCATACATATACACATCACAGATACACATACATACATATACAGCATATACATATCACATATACACACATATACACACCACATATATACACACATACATAGCACATACATATACACATCACAGATGCACACACATACAGCATACACATATCACATATACACACATATACACATCACATATACACACACATATACACACACATATACAGCATATACACATCACATATGGACACACATATACACACACATATACAGCATATACACATCACATACATGTTATATACATATTATGCTGTACAATGTGAAGCATAACATGTATATAACGGTGCACATCCTCCATTCTTTAGTGTCAGGTAAGATGCCGGGCCCCCCTGACACTACAGCCCCATAGCAGCTGCTATGTCTGCTTCCAATGTAGTTACGTCCCTGGCTCTAAGACGCACACACAAACCAGTATATTGTACATTTAGACAAGTGAATGACTAGTTCATGAAATACTTAGAACTATATTCAGAATTCATGTTTAATCTCAATCTGTCTGATATGTCTCCTACGAAAATTCACAGCATTTTGTATGCACTAGGCAGTGATGATCAAAGGATATTAAAAAAAAAACTTTAAAACAACAGATCACTGCCTAATGTGTATAAAATGTTGTGAATTTTGTGTTTCATGCATAACATCATGTCTGACGAAGAGAACTAGTATTCTCGAAAGTATTCTCCACCAACAAATACACTCCCTCTTGCTATATCAGGACAAAGCAGATTACATAGTAGTCTATGGGGAGGGGAGAAGTTAGGAGAAGATGAGTGAGATAGACACAAAGGCTGCTGGAGCTAAAAGTAAGTTTCTATCTCACCTCAAATGCCTCATTCACATCAGTGCTGGTCACTGTGTTATGTTCTATATGGTCCTGTTAATATTTCTAAGTAAGAGAGATAAGGAGCAGGTTTACGTTCTGTGTGCAGTGTATGGGAGACATGGTAACACCTAGTCCCCATCCAGCAGTTCTAATAGAACTTCAAATACATTTCCAGGAGGAAAAGTTAAAGGATCTTAAAGGAAACCTACCTTTTGATTTGATGCATTATGAAGCAAACATACCTTGAGAATGCTGTAGCTACACTGATGCAGAAACATATCTTGGTTAATCCCTGAGCTGAGTGGTTTTGCTGAAAAAACAATTACAACATTCAGGACCTTGGGAAAGCTTAGTCAGCATGGCTGCCTCGATCAACACTGAGCTTGTAATTACAAATGGAGGTTAGTCAAGCATGACTTATCAACCTGAGATGGATCACTCATACACAGCAGCTGGGGGATGGTGCAGCAATTGATTATTCTGTCTGGCAGGGAGAACAGTGATTACGTCATCATCTCCTGCAGAGAAAAACTCACATGCTAGGAGAAGCGCTGAACCATCCATAGAAGGGACAGAACTTCATTATCATAATGTTATATCTGTTTTATCAGCAAAACCACTCAGCACAGGGATTAACCAAGATATGATCCTGCATCAGTGTAGCTGCAGCATTCTCGAGGTATGTTTGCTTCATAATGCATCAATTCAAATGGTAGGTTTCCTTTAATAACTGATTATTCAGCACTGGTCATGGGAAGAAAAATATTTTTTACTAGAGATATGTCAAGAGTGCCATGTTTTTTATGTACTAGTTATCGGATCTTATGTCCTGTTTCCCATGTGAGGCAGTGACGGCAGTGGGTTCTATACTCATGTACCATGGATGACATGTGTAGTGCTGAATGTGCACTTGTACAAGTGAAAGTGACTGCAGACAATAGTCCTATTGTTCTGGTGCTATTAAGGCCCAGTCCATTTACTCTGCTGTTCAGGGTTACTCCACCTCCTGATGTATGAATTACAATACGGCTCCTGGATGGATAGGACAATGTATTAGAAGCTTCTTCTTCCCATTCACGGACTGAGCTGCGGATACATTTATTCTACAAGAAACTTGTTTTCCCTGTGGAGTAGATGGATTCTACGGGAAAGCAAATGTTTTCTCTGTGAAGTAAATGTAAAGGTTCACATCCCATGGAGAGCTCTTTACTATATATATACTCTGCATCAAGGCTGATACATTATTAACACTGTATTTGCCAGGTCTATACTGTGACTCCATATATAAAGTAACAGGGGCTGTTCCCTGTAGAATAACATTACCGAACCCTCTGATATTAGCAGAAATAAAGCAGATCTTGACTTGATGGAATATAGCATATTTATTTCTTTTGTTTTCAGGGAGATAAGACACTTTCAGATGTGTCGGTAATTGACTGACTCCTTCCTACTAATTTCAAACACATGCACACTTGGCTGAGCTGAGCATGCACATGTATTGGGTGCTCGGAGAAATATATGGATATTTCATGTCAGGAGCAAACAATGATAGGCTACATAGAAAGTCAATGTATGCAACTTTCTAGTATTTCAGAGATCATTCAGGCACATAACATGGATGACATCTCATGACTTTAAAAGGAACATGTCTTTAGGAAACATATTTTCAACTAATGATAGGTTCCCATAGCCTTTTTAATACTATTTCCTAATCTGCTTTTTAATGAAGATTTTATCTGGCTGTCTGCCAGGGAGCCGCATCGAGTCATGTGGGACATAGGAGTCTCGGTTTCGTCATCATCATTATCTTCTCTCTGCTCTGCTAGCTCTGTTCCTCCTTCCTTCCTCCCCATTCCCTTCTGCCGAGATGATCTTAGAGAGATTTCCTGTGAGCATGGGGTCAGGTGCATGAGGGAGTGGGAGAGAGGAAAAAGGAAGAGCAGATAATAATGATGATTACAACTTTGTAACAGACTTCTCCATGACTCCATGCAATTTCTTGGTAATTTCAGGTAAACCTTTATATACTTTTAAAAATGAGTGGAACCATTAATGAAAGCAGATTGGGAATTAGTATTAAAATCTATGGGAGCCTGTCATTGGGTGATGACAGGTTCCCTTTAATGATCAAATAAAAGATCATGGCCAGTGCAATCAGTCTGTGAATATACACCTAGACGTCATGAGCATCACTAAAGGATATCTCCAAAGCAGCATTGAATGGTCACTTACTTTTCAACAAATTTTACATAAACTAATATAATAAATATTGCAAAATATCTGATTGGACCAAATGATTTCATTCTCTACTTACATGGCTCTTGTCATCCTGACAAAATAATCGGCACTTATCTTTTCTTTTTTTTGTCTCGTTAACAAGATGGACCGAAGTTTTGTGAGATGTAACATTGCTCTGTGGAGAGGGGTGGGGCAATAGTCACAGCAGCTAGGTCTCCCAGCTCTAAAAGAGCTGAAAATCCGGTTCGGCTCTTTTCTATAGATCCTGCATAGTCACCTTTACTCTTCTATGACTTTAATCAGAGTAGGGTTGCCATTGATTATCTTCACTCTTGTCGACCAGATCTTAGTGTTGTCAAAATCCTCTATGGAGAAGGGAGGGGCAGTAGTCACAGCAGCTAGGTCCCACAATTTTGGTTTATGTCAGTAGATTCTGTATAGTTATCTTTAGTCTTCTATGACTTTGATCCCAGTAGGGTTACTATTGATAATCAGTAAATTTGGATCATTATAACAGCATCAGGTACAGACATTAGTTGATCCATATACATACTGTGGCACATTAACTTACACGTCTCTGTGCATTCCCCGAGGTGCATTGTCTGACAATCCTGCACATCTGCTGCGATTCACTTACATCGTGCGCCCGATATCCTGCATGTGTCGCTTCCCCGCTCAGGTCTGCTGGAGTTCACCTTCTTCTTCCCGGTGCATGTAAGTGCTTGATCTTGCGACACAATTTAAATGTTAAATCCTGCGCTCAGTCTGAATCATTCGGATCGTCCGACGGCCTGGCCCCCAAAATCCCCTGCTAAATGCGGCGCAAATCAGAAATCGTCGGAATATCGGACGAAAGTACAATCCGCAGACCCTTAGTAAATGAGCCCCATTGTGTTTATTTTTTGTCTTTAGGGTTAAAGTACCCCATACAGAAAAAATGCAAGAAGACTGACCTTCTAATGTGTATGGGGTCCTCCTGAACACCAGAAGATGAATTTCCTGATCTCAGCAGATCCATTCAACCATTATTTATCGACATCTTCTCTACAACATTTGTCGGAAAAAGAAGATTTGGCCATGTTTCATTTCAAGATATCCAGGCTGGCTACGCCCTATGACAGTGGTGGCGAACCTATGGCACGGGTGCCAGAGGCGGCACTCAGAGCCCTTTCTGTGGGCACCCGGGCCATCACCCAGGCACACCAGACAGAAGTCAAAGAATCTTCCTGCAGTTCCAAGCAACTTAGAAGATGCTGCTTTCAGTCATATATTAAAGTGATACTTGCTTCGCTACTTGGGAATGTAGGAAGAGGGAGAAGGGATGTATTATCTTTGGAGGACTTCCTGCTGGCCCCATGATTCTCTGTGTACAGAGGGACACTGGAAAGAAGCTAAAATGATGCAAACTTTCCAGCTTGTCCTCAGGAGGCCAATAGGAAGCAATAAGTTACTGGATTCATTTTTGGTTGGCACCTTGCGATAAATAAGGGGATTTTGGCTTGCAGTTTGGGCACTTGGCCGCTAAAAGGTTCACCATCACTGTCCTATGACCTTGTTAGCATTCAAAATATATGAGCATCTGAGCTGAGAGTGCATGTGCATGGATAAGTCAAGTAGCTGGTGGCTACTATTGTGTTTATTCAATGGTTATTTAAGTCTTGCTAACCATTCCGCCATTGGACGTTTTTGCTTGCGGAAGGACACCATCATCAATCACCAGATTTAACCCTCTCCCTTACCGACACATTCACAACCTGTAATATTGTGTAAGGCTCCGTGGACCGTGAGGCGATCTATATATGAATCACGGTTTGGATATGACACATCCTTCAGCTCACAGCAGAATTTTTATTTGCAAACTTGGGAACCAGAATGTTTCTTAGGAAGTAGCAATTAAGTTTATAGGATTGTGCTGGTCACAAATCTTAGCTCGGTGAAGTGAAAGGTTTAGGAGTAGCTGAGTCAGACCTGGCCGTATTTATTTCTTGGCCTACGCTGGGAATGTTCCTCATTCTGATGATGCTACATACGGCTGGATATTATTTTACAAATGCACAAAGGCCGCCTGCCAATGTATGAGGTAGATAAAGTTGTTTCGACTTCTAACCAATATTTCAGTTGTGCGGATACTTTTCTGGCCATAATATTTTACTGAGCGAGCTGAATATATTACCCGAGCGTTGGGCCTGACTAATATTACTGGGAGATACAGGCCTCTGTGCTTTGGCATGAGGCCTGGATGTTGGAGGTTTTTTTTATATTCTGATTTTATTTTATGCTTGATGTAGACTGTGATATTGTATCGTTTACACCTTAACAGACCAAGCTGCTCATGGCGATGATGAATTATTCATGTTCGTCTTCTCTCCAATCTCTTCTGATCTCAGACCTTAGGCCCCATGCAGATGAACCTATGGAGGCTGGTGCCATGGCTGCACAATATGCGGCCACCACAATAGTAATAATTCCTTTATTTATATAGCGCACACAGAGTTTACCAAATCATTGCCTGTCCCAATGGAGCTCACAGTCTAATCAACCTATCAGTATGTTTTGGAGTGTGGGAGGAAACCGGAGGACCTGGACGAAACCCACGCAATCACGGAGAGAACATACAAACTCTTTGCAGATGTTGACTTGGATGGGAACCCAGGGCCCTAGCGCTGCATGGCTGTAGTGCTAACCAGTGAGCCAAGGTGCTGCCCCATGGCACTAGATCACGGTGTGGTGCACAAACAGTGTCTCATTGCTTGGAAAAGGTGTCGGGCTGCTTGGAAATATGAGACACCATTATTGTGTTAGAACCTGGGACAACGTGAAAATCCTCAGGAACTCTGGTGGGCCACTCCAACCCCAGTGAGTTGTCCACCTTAGCACTCATGGACACTACATGCAGTAAACCTATAAAGTTGAACTTTTAAAGTTGATTTTCTAAGTGATGGCACTACACTGTTAATCCACTTGAGGAAATTCTCAATTTATGAGAGTCCCAGGTTGAAGATCACTGCAGAGAAGTTTATTGTATACATAGAAGAATAATTCCTGCAATTTTCAAATTCCATCACCAAGTTTGTGTCGAGTTCTATAGAAAATAATAAGAATTTTAATGATGAAATTAGTGCACAATATATATATCTATGTCTTTTATTACAGCTTATTACAACCCTTTTCTATATGACTATGGAACTATCTGTTATTTGTGAACAATAATCTCTAGAAATAATGAGTCTAGCGCTGCGTCGTGTAGACTAATGTGAGGAGGTGGCTGCGGTCAAGGCTGTGGATGAAGCAATGTCTGGTTTGTATTTGGTGGAGTTACATTGTAGACAAAAGAGTTGTAGCTTGTGTATTAGAAGAACATCTCACACAAAGGTCTATTGTGCCATTGTTATATTAATTGTAATAATCTGCACAGATATGCTCAGGCTGTATCCAGGAACAAATATTGGGAAAATATCAAAGGTGTTATGTGCCACAGACAACATCCACGTTGCTGCCTTTGGTTGGGTATAATAGGAGAAGTATCATGGTAACATGATAACAAGTCCTTCCACCCATTATAGTTAGGGTTGAAGGCAGTTTCCAGAAATTCTTAAAAAACCCATCAGGATCGGGTTGATGTAGTCACGCTGATCTGACTTCAAGCCCCTGCCTTCTGTCTTCAGCTAATGCATCCAGTTGGAAGTATCAGGTGGTTACTGGACCCACTTTGGCCATACCGTAGCCACCTCTGCCCATGGGATGTCACTTGTGAGGTCAGGGGGAAGACTATTTGCTCAAGCATATGACAGCTCCCCCTACACTATTGGATGGAAGAATCAGAGCACTGCAGGAACCCAGTACCCTTTGATTTTTTTTGCCACTCCTACTTTGACTCTTAAGGATTTCATGGAAAAACCTTTATTACAATCAAAAGAAGGTGCCTCCATTTCAAAATGACCGCTATATAGATAACACTGACCCATCATTACATCACTACTGACAATAGATGATGTCACAGCTTCTCTCCTCCCCCTCCCTGTACAATGACCTCTATATAGATAACACTAACCCATCATTACATCACTACTGACAATAGATGATGTCACAGCTTATCTCCTCCTCCTCCCTGTACAATGACCTCTATATAGATAACACTGACCCATCATTACATCACTACTGACAATAGATGATGTCACAGCTTATCTCCTCCCCCTCCCTGTACAATGACCTCTATATAGATAACACTGACCCATCATTACATGACTACTGACAATAGATGATGTCACAGCTTATCTCCTCCCCCTCCCTGTACAATGACCTCTATATAGATAACACTGACCCATCATTACATCACTTCTGACAATAGATGATGTCACAGCTTATCTCCTCCCCTCCCTGCACAATGACCTCAATATACATAACAATGACCCATCATTACATCACTACTGACAATAGATGATGTCACAGCTTATCTCCTCCTCCTCCCTGTACAATGACTTCTATATAGATAACACTGACCCATCATTACATCACTACTAACAATAGATGATGTCACAGCTTATCTCCTCCTCCTCCGTGTACAATGACCTCTATATAGATAACACTGACCCATCATTACATCACTACTGACAATAGATGATGTCACAGCTTATATTGTCCCCTCCCTGTACAATGACCTCTATACAGATAACACTGACCCAGGGCCGGCTCCAGGTTTCAGTGGGCCCCTGGGCGAAAGAGTCTCAGTGGGCCCCTTAACAGTGAACTCATGTGGTGGCATGACCCTGGCAGCTGAGCTCAGACACAGTAAAAGACAATCATATTTCAATTACATCGGCAACAAGGATGCCGCCGCTGATGTAATTAAATTTTCTGATCAGGAGCGTAATGGGCTCCATAGCAGACCATTTCCTTAAAAACACATGCATGTTTTTACACAATCACAATCATTTTTACACTCATATACGTGTCTACAGATTTATACACACATACAGTATATACACATCAAATTTACAACATACACACAGATATACAGCATATACACACACACACATCCTGTATGTACAGCATATATATGCACGAATCCCATATATACAGCATACACACCAAATATATATACAACATACACACGCATCCAGGATATACAGCATATTTACATACACATCCAATATATACACACAGCACATAAGCAGATATACACATGCATCCAGTATATACAACACATACGCAGACATACAGCATATATAGACACGCATCCACTATACACAACACATACGCACAGATATACAGCATACATACACACGCATCCAGTATATACAGCACATACGCACAGATATACAGCATATATAGACACGCATCCAGTATACACAACAAATACGCACAGATATACAGCATATATACACACGCATCCAGTATATACAGCACATACGCACAGATATACAGCATATATACACACACATCCAGTATATACAGCACATACGCACAGATATACAGCATATATACATACACATCCAGTATATACAGCACATACGCACAGATATACAGCATATATACACACACATCCAGTATATACAGCACATACGCACAGATATACATCATATATACATACACATCCAGTATATACAGCACATACGCACAGATATACAGCATATATACATACACATCCAGTATATACAGCACATACGCACAGATATACAGCATATATACACACACATCCAGTATATACAGCACATACGCACAGATATACAGCATATATACATACACATCCAGTATATACAGCACATACGCACAGATATACATCATATATACATACACATCCAGTATATACAGCACATACACACAGATATACAGCATATATACACCATACACAGCATATATACACACATCCAGTATACACAACAGATACACAGCATAAATACACAAAAAAACACATATACAGCACATATACACACAAACACATACAGTATACATGCATTTACATATGAAGCAATTATACTTACCCCAGCTGGATGTCGCTCGGTCGGAACGTGGTGGCAGGATCAGGAAGAAGGTGGACAGCGCTGTGAGGTGCTAGGACGGGCCAGGACGGTCACAAGTCGGACGGGACGCGAGGTGTGCGGGCTGGCGTGGCACGAGGTGTGCGGCCCGGGCCTGAGGCAAAGCGCGCAGGCCGGGCAGGGCGCACGGCGCGCAGGCCGGGCCTGACGCATGGCTCAGGACGCGACACGTCACAAGAGAGGTGGGTTGGGCAGGGCAGAGGGCCCGCCCCACTACCTCTCCGTCCGCCCCACTACCTCTCCGCCCCGCCCCACTACCTCTCTGCCCGCTGGACCAACCTGCGGACAAGTAGTAGATTGTGGTGGGCCCCTTTGGAGCTCCGGGGCCCCGGCACTTGCCCGGGTCAGCCGGGTGCTGACGCCGGGCCTGCACTGACCCATCACTACATCACTGCTGACAATAGATGATGTCCCAGCTTATATCGTCCCCTCCCTGTACAATGACCTCTATAGATAACACTGACCCATCACTACATCACTGCTGACAATAGATGATGTCACAGCTTATCCCCTCCTCCCTGTACAATGACCTCTATATAGATAGTACGGACCCATCATTACATCACTACTAACAATAGATGATGTCACAGCTTATCTCCTTCTCCTCCCTGTACAATGACCTCTATATAGATAACACTGACCCATCATTACATCACTACTGACAATAGATGATGTCACAGCTTATATTGTCCCCTCCCTGTACAATGACCTCTATACAGATAACACTGACCTATCACTACATCACTGCTGACAATAGATGATGTCACAGCTTATCCCCTCCTCCCTGTACAATGACCTCTATATAGATAGTACTGACCCATCATTACATCACTACTAACAATAGATGATGTCACAGCTTATCTCCTCCCTCTCCCTGTGCAATGTCCTCTATATAGATAGCACTGACCCATCATTACATCACTACTGACAATAGATGATGTTACAGCTTATCTCCTCGCCCTCCCTGTACAATGACCTCTATATAGATAACACTGACCCATCATTACATCACTACTGACAATAGATGATGTCACAGCTTATCTCCTCCTCCTCCCTGTACAATGACCTCTATATAAATAACACTGACCCATCATTACATCACTACTGACAATAGATGATGTCACAGCTTATCTCCTCCTCCTCCCTGTACAATGACCTCTATATAGATAACACTGACCCATCATTACATCACTACTGACAATAGATGATGTCACAGCTTATCTCCCTCTCCTCCCTGTACAATGACCTCTATAGAGATAACACTGACCCATCATTACATCACTACTGACAATAGATGATGTCACAGCTTATCTCCTCCCCTTCTTGTACAATGACATCTGTATAGATAACACTGACCCATCATTACATCACTACTGACAATAGATGATGTCACAGCTTATCTCCTCCCCTTCTTGTACAATGACATCTGTATAGATAACACTGACCCATCATTACATCACTACCATTTGTTTTGAAAGATTAAATGCTTATCTTTAATCAATGTCTCCAGAACCATGGTTTTAGCTGCTATTGTGCTAATATAGGGACACCTGAAATGTCCCTATATAAAAGGCAAAAATGACTCTTCTCATTTGCATATTGTTTTTTATAGGAGAACTGGTGAGATTTCACATAAAAGAGGGAATTCCAGAAAAGATATATCATATTCTACCTGAGGGCGCTGCTAGCGGAGTGATGTATCTGCTGGTGATAGTGACTCTTTCACTTAGTCCCATTCGTGGATAAAACCGCAATGCTAGACTTAACCACTAGAGATGAGCGAACACTAAAATGCTCGGGTACTCGTTATTCGAGACGAACTTTTCCCGATGCTCGAGTGCTCGTCTCGAATAACGAACCCCATTGAAGTCAATGGGAGACTCGAGCATTTTTCAAGGGGACCAAGGCTCTGCACAGGGAAGCTTGGCCAAACACCTGGGAACCTCAGAAAAGGATGGAAACACCACGGAAATGGACAGGAAACAGCAGGGGCAGCATGCATGGATGCCTCTGAGGCTGCATAATCGCACCATTATGCCAAAATTATGGGCAACAGCATGGCCATGACAGAGTGACAGAATGAAGCTAGATAGCATCTAAAACATCCAATAATTGACCCTGACACTATAGGGGACGGCATGCAGAGGCAGCGGCAGCAGGCTAGAGAGTGTCATGGCGACATACCCTAAATGGACTCAGGCTTCAAACCAATGGGTGGCAGAGAGGAACCAAAGGAGGTGAGCAAGAAGCGCTCAAATAATATCGGTACATGATAAAAGTTTGCCAGTATATTTTGTGGATTACACAGCAGGGTGGCGACAAAGTTAACATGGAAGCCATGAAAACAACCCAAAATTCTGCCTGACACAGCTCGTTTGATAAGGGGACGATGTATGGAGGCAGTGAACTAGTAGTAGATTAAAGGTGCTGCAGTTAAAACTATGTTAGTTGGATCTTGGCATGGAGCTGGCGCTCCGCTGCCAGGCGAGCTTTCGCCAATCCAAGCCCCTGTCTATAGGCTACTCCCCAAACAGCACTTCTAAGAACCTTTTGTATAAGATCAAGTGTAGTAGCGTTCTTATAAGTTTAGGATATGGCGGGTGAGGGGAATGTAAACAGATGCGCAAGAAGCGCTGAAATAATATCCCTAAATGGTAAAAGTTTGCAAGTATATTTTGGGGATTACACAGCAGGGTGGCGACAAAGTTAACAACTTTGATGTGGAATGCCCTGTAATAGCTCTTGGGCGGTGTGCCTTTTATCGCCTAGGCTCAGCAGTTTCAGCACCGCCTGCTGTCGCTTAGCGACGGCACTGCTGCTGTGCCTAGAGCTACCGACTGATGGCGCCATGCCCACGGATGGTAATTCGGAGGAGGAGGAGGTGGAGGAGGGGTGGGAGGAGGTATAGTAGGCCTTTGAGACCTGGACCGAGGTAGGCCCCGCAATTCTCTGCGTCGGCAGTATATGACCAGCCCCAGGGTCAGACTCGGTCCCAGCCTGCACCAAGTTAAGTGTAGTAGCGTTCTCATAAGTTTGGGATATGGCGGGTGAGGGGAATGTAAACAGATGCGCAAGAAGCGCATGATGCGCATGGAGCTGGCGTTCCGCTGCCAGGCGAGCTTTCGCCAATCCAAGCCCCTGTCTCTAGGCTACTCCCCAAACAGCACTTCTAAGAACCTTTTGTATAAGATCAAGTGTAGTAGCGTTCTTATAAGTTTAGGATATGCCGGGTGAGGGGAATGTAAACAGATGCGCAAGAAGCGCTGAAATAATATCCCTAAATGGTAAAAGTTTGCCAGTATATTTTGTGGATAACACAGCAGGGTGGCGACAAAGTTAACAACTTTGATGTGGAATCCATGAAAACAACCCAAATTTCTGCCTGACACACCTCGTTTGATAAAGGGACGATGTATGGAGGCAGCTATATGGACGACTTTTGGAGGTAGCAATGGAGACAACGTGTGGAGGCTGCTATGGAGACAATTTAATTTGGATAGTGCCTGTATGTGGCAGTCCCAAACATTTTTCAAACCAGAGGAGCAGGTAGGTGGCCCTCCAGTAAAATGGGATAGATTGAGTGCCTGTATGTGGCAGTCCCAAAAATGTTTCAAACCAGAGGAGCAGGTAGGTGGCCCTCCAGTAAAATGGAATAGATTGAGTGCCTGTATGTGGCAGTCCCAAAAATTGTTCAAACCAGAGGAGCAGGTAGGTGGCCCTGCAGTAAAATGGAATAGATTGAGTGCCTGTATGTGGCAGTCCCAAAAATTGTTCAAACCAGAGGAGCAGGTAGGTGGCCCTGCAGTAAAATGGAATAGATTGAGTGCCTGTATGTGGCAGTCCCAAAAATGTTTCAAACCAGAGGAGCAGGTAGGTGGCCCTGCAGTAAAATGGAATAGATTGAGTGCCTGTATGTGGCACTCACAAAAATTGTTTCAAACAGAGGACCGGGTAGGTGGCCCTCCAGAAAAATTAAATGCATGAAGTACTATAGCAAGAGCCAGTGGGCCCTGTCAAAAAATAGCCAGTTTCCTCTGCTTTACTGTACAAAGAGGAGGAGAAGGAGGAAAATGAGGAGGAGGAGGAGGAGTGGATCAATTATTCAGGTTGAGCTTCCTTCACCTGGTGGAGATTGGAAATTCTGAGAAATCCAGCCTTTATTCATTTTAATAAGCGTCAGCCTGTCAGCGCTGTCAGTCGACAGGCGTGTACGCTTATCGGTGATGATGCCACCAGCTGCACTGAAAACCCGCTCGGACAAGACGCTAGCGGCAGGGCAGGCAAGAACCTCCAAGGCGTAGAGCGCCAGTTCGTGCCACATGTCCAGCTTTGAAACCCAGTAGTTGTAGGGAGCTGTGTGATCATTTAGGACGATGGTATGGTCAGCTACGTACTCCCTCACCATCTTTCTGTAAAGATCAGCCCTACTCTGCCGAGACTGGGGACAGGTGACAGTGTCTTGCTGGGGTGACATAAAGCTGGCAAAAGCCTTGTAAAGCGTACCCTTGCCAGTGCTGGACAAGCTGCCTGCTCGCCTACTCTCCCTCGCTACTTGTCCCGCAGAACTACGCACTCTGCCGCTAGCGCTGTCAGAAGGGAAATACTGTTTCAGCTTGTGCACCAGGGCCTGCTGGTATTCATGCATTCTCACACTCCTTTCCTCTCCAGGGATGAGAGTGGGAAGATTTTGCTTGTACCGTGGGTCCAGGAGAGTGAACACCCAGTAATCGGTGCTGGAATAAATTCTTTGAACGCGAGGGTCACGGGATAGGCAGCCTAGCATGAAATCTGCCATATGCGCCAGAGTACCAACGCGTAAGAATTCACTCCCCTCACTGGCCTGACTGTCCATTTCCTCCTCCTCCAACTCCTCCAACTCCTCTTCTTCTGCCCATACACGCTGAACAGTGAAGGACTCAACAATGGTCCCCTCTTGTGTCTCGCCAACATTCTCCTCCTCTTCCTCCTCATCCTCCTCCACCTCCACCTCCTCCGATATGCGCTGAGAAACAGACCTCAGGGTGCTTTGGCTATCAACAAGGGAATATTCTTCCCCCGTCTCTTGTGACGAGCGCAAAGCTTCCGACTTCATGCTGACCAGAGAGTTTTTCAACAGGCCAAGCAGCGGGATGGTGAGGCTGATGATGGCGGCATCGCCACTGACCATCTGTGTTGACTCCTCAAAGTTACTCAGCACCTGACAGATATCAGACATCCACGTCCACTCCTCATTGTAGACTTGAGGAAGCTGACTGACCTGACTACCAGTTCTGGTGGAAGTTGACATCTGGCAGTCTACAATCGCTCTGCGCTGCTGGTAAACTCTGGATAACATGGTCAGTGTTGAATTCCACCTCGTGGGCACGTCGCACAACAGTCGGTGAGCGGGCAGTTGGAGGCGGCGCTGCGCTGCCCTGAGAGTGGCAGCATCTGGGCTGGACTTCCTGAAATGCGCACAGATGCGGCGCACCTTCGTGAGCAAATCAGACAGATTGGGGTATGTCTTGAGGAAACGCTGCACTATCAGATTTAACACATGGGCCAGGCATGGCACATGTGTCAGTCTGCCGAGTTGCAGAGCCGCCACCAGGTTACGGCCGTTGTCACACACAACCATTCCCGGCTTGAGGTTCAGCGGTGCCAGCCACAGATCAGTCTGCGCCGTGATGCCCTGTAATAGCTCTTGGGCGGTGTGCCTTTTGTCGCCTAGGCTCAGCAGTTTGAGCACCGCCTGCTGTCGCTTAGCGACGGCACTGCTGCTGTGCCTAGAGCTACCGACTGATGGCGCCGTGCCCACGGATGGTAGTTCGGAGGAGGAGGTGGAGGAGGGGTGGGAGGAGGAGGAGGCATAGTAGGCCTGAAACACCTGGACCGAGGTAGGCCCCGCAATCCTCGGCGTCGGCAGTATATGAGCAGCCCCAGGGTCAGACTCGGTCCCAGCCTCCACCAAGTTAACCCAATGTGCCGTCAGCGATATATAGTGGCCCTGCCCGGCAGCACTCGTCCACGTGTCCGTGGTCAGGTGGACCTTGTCAGAAACGGCGTTGGTCAGGGCACGGATGATGTTGTCTGACACGTGCTGGTGCAGGGCTGGGACGGCACATCGGGAAAAGTAGTGGCGGCTGGGGACCGAATACCGAGGGGCGGCCGCCGCCATGAGGTTGCGAAAGGCCTCGGTCTCTACTAGCCTATAGGGCAGCATCTCCAGGCTAAGCAATCTGGAGATGTGCACATTAAGGGCTTGGGCGTGCGGGTGGGTTGCACTATATTTGCGTTTCCGCTCCAGCGTCTGGGGTATGGAGAGCTGAACGCTGGTGGATGCTGTGGAGGATCGTGGAGGCGACGATGGGGTTTTTGTGCCAGGGTCCTGGGCAGGGGGCTGACTATCAGCTGACACAGGGGAAGGAGCAGTGGTGTGCACGGCCGGAGGTGAACGGGCTTGTTGCCACTGAGTGGGGTGCTTAGCATTCATATGCCTGCGCATACTGGTGGTAGTTAAGCTAGTAGTGGTGGAACCCCTGCTGAGCCTGGTTTGGCAAATGTTGCACACCACAGTCCGTCGGTCATCCGGTGTTTCCTTAAAGAACCTCCACACTTCTGAAGATCTAGCCCTCGCCGCAAGAGCCCTCACCACGGGAGCTTCACTAGTTGACAGTGGCGCTGATGCACCAGCTCTGGCCCTGCCTCTCCGTCTGGCCCCACCACTGCCTCTTCCAACCTGTTCAGGTCGAGGACTCTCCTCCGTCTCAGAAGCACTGTGTTCACCCGGCCTCTCAACCCAGCTTGGGTCTGTCACCTCATCATCCTCCGATCCCTCAGTCTGCTCCCCCCTCGGACTTCCTGCCCTGACAACAACTTCCCCACTGTCTGACAACCGTGTCTCCTCATCGTCGGACACCTCTTTACACACTTCCACTACGTCAAGAAGGTCATCATCACCCACAGACTGTGACTGGTGGAAAACCTGGGCATCGGAAAATTGCTCAGCAGCAACCGGACAAGTGGTTTGTGACTGTGGGAAGGGTCCAGAAAACAGTTCCTCAGAGTATGCCGGTTCAAATGCCAAATTTTCCTGGGAGGGGGCAGACTGGGGGGGAGGAGGCTGAGGTGCAGGAGCTGGAGGAGTGGCGATTTCGGTGACATGGGTGGACTGCGTGGAAGACTGACTGGTGGTGGACAAATTGCTCGAAGCATTGTCAGCAATCCACGACATCACCTGTTCGCACTGTTCTGGCCTCAACAGTGCTCTACCACGAGTCCCAGTAACTTCAGACATGAACCTAGGGAGTGTAGCTCTGCGGCGTTCCCCTGCTCCCTCATCAGCAGGTGGTGTCTCACCCCGCCCAGGACCACGGCCTCTGACCCCTGCAGTAGTTGGACGCCCACGTCCCCGCCCTCGTCCTCTACCCCTAGCCCTCGGGTTAAACATTTTTAAAATGAGAGTTAGAACTTTATTTTTTTTTTTTACTTTTTTTTGTTTTTTTTGTGTTTTTTTTTTTTTTGTGTTTTTTTTTTTTTTTTGAGTTTTTAAAACCAAACAATGCTATCCTATTGCTATGGCTATTTTCTAGCCAAGTATCAAAGGAAGCACACTACTATGCCAGATGAGATGACACTGAGTTATTGCCTAATAGAAATCCAACCCCTACTGAATTTTGCCACTTCGGCCTTTGCTATGGATATGTGCGCCACTAAGCGCAGAACACAGCGGTCGCAAGTCTCACTACAAATTGCTCAGAATTGGCAAGTACATGCACTGCAGAAACTACAGCCACCAGCAGATCAACCAGAAATCAAATATATAGAACGCTACTGTAGGCTTCAAGAAGCTGTTTGTATTCTCCTATGGCTATTTTCTAGCCAAGTATCAAAGGAAGCACACTACTATGCCAGATGAGATGACACTGAGTTATTGCCTAATAGAAATCCAACCCCTACTGAATTTTGCCACTTCGGCCTTTGCTATGGATATGTGCGCCACTAAGCGCAGAACACAGCGGTCGCAAGTCTCACTACAAATTGCTCAGAATTGGCAAGTACATGCACTGCAGAAACTACAGCCACCAGCAGATCAACCAGAAATCAAATATATAGAACGCTACTGTAGGCTTCAAGAAGCTGTTTGTATTCTCCTATGGCTATTTTCTAGCCAAGTATCAAAGGAAGCACACTACTATGCCAGATGAGATGACACTGAGTTATTGCCTAATAGAAATCCAACCCCTACTGAATTTTGCCACTTCGGCCTTTGCTATGGATATGTGCGCCACTAAGCGCAGAACACAGCGGTCGCAAGTCTCACTACAAATTGCTCAGAATTGGCAAGTACATGCACTGCAGAAACTACAGCCACCAGCAGATCAACCAGAAATCAAATATATAGAACGCTACTGTAGGCTTCAAGAAGCTGTTTGTATTCTCCTATGGCTATTTTCTAGCCAAGTATCAAAGGAAGCACACTACTATGCCAGATGAGATGACACTGAGTTATTGCCTAATAGAAATCCAACCCCTACTGAATTTTGCCACTTCGGCCTTTGCTATGGATATGTGCGCCACTAAGCGCAGAACACAGCGGTCGCAAGTCTCACTACAAATTGCTCAGAATTGGCAAGTACATGCACTGCAGAAACTACAGCCACCAGCAGATCAACCAGAAATCAAATATATAGAACGCTACTGTAGGCTTCAAGAAGCTGTTTGTATTCTCCTATGGCTATTTTCTAGCCAAGTATCAAAGGAAGCACACTACTATGCCAGATGAGATGACACTGAGTTATTGCCTAATAGAAATCCAACCCCTACTGAATTTTGCCACTTCGGCCTTTGCTATGGATATGTGCGCCACTAAGCGCAGAACACAGCGGTCGCAAGTCTCACTACAAATTGCTCAGAATTGGCAAGTACATGCACTGCAGAAACTACAGCCACCAGCAGATCAACCAGAAATCAAATATATAGAACGCTACTGTAGGCTTCAAGAAGCTGTTTGTATTCTCCTATGGCTATTTTCTAGCCAAGTATCAAAGGAAGCACACTACTATGCCAGATGAGATGACACTGAGTTATTGCCTAATAGAAATCCAACCCCTACTGAATTTTGCCACTTCGGCCTTTGCTATGGATATGTGCGCCACTAAGCGCAGAACACAGCGGTCGCAAGTCTCACTACAAATTGCTCAGAATTGGCAAGTACATGCACTGCAGAAACTACAGCCACCAGCAGATCAACCAGAAATCAAATATATAGAACGCTACTGTAGGCTTCAAGAAGCTGTTTGTATTCTCCTATGGCTATTTTCTAGCCAAGTATCAAAGGAAGCACACTACTATGCCAGATGAGATGACACTGAGTTATTGCCTAATAGAAATCCAACCCCTACTGAATTTTGCCACTTCGGCCTTTGCTATGGATATGTGCGCCACTAAGCGCAGAACACAGCGGTCGCAAGTCTCACTACAAATTGCTCAGAATTGGCAAGTACATGCACTGCAGAAACTACAGCCACCAGCAGATCAACCAGAAATCAAATATATAGAACGCTACTGTAGGCTTCAAGAAGCTGTTTGTATTCTCCTATGGCTATTTTCTAGCCAAGTATCAAAGGAAGCACACTACTATGCCAGATGAGATGACACTGAGTTATTGCCTAATAGAAATCCAACCCCTACTGAATTTTGCCACTTCGGCCTTTGCTATGGATATGTGCGCCACTAAGCGCAGAACACAGCGGTCGCAAGTCTCACTACAAATTGCTCAGAATTGGCAAGTACATGCACTGCAGAAACTACAGCCACCAGCAGATCAACCAGAAATCAAATATATAGAACGCTACTGTAGGCTTCAAGAAGCTGTTTGTATTCTCCTATGGCTATTTTCTAGCCAAGTATCAAAGGAAGCACAGTACTATGCCAGATGAGATGACACTGAGTTATTGCCTAATAGAAATCCAACCCGTACTGAATTTTGCCACTTCGGCCTTTGCTATGGATATGTGCGCCACTAAGCGCAGAACACAGCGGTCGCAAGTCTCACTACAAATTGCTCAGAATTGGCAAGTACATGCACTGCAGAAACTACAGCCACCAGCAGATCAACCAGAAATCAAATATATAGAACGCTACTGTAGGCTTCAAGAAGCTGTTTGTATTCTCCTATGGCTATTTTCTAGCCAAGTATCAAAGGAAGCACACTACTATGCCAGATGAGATGACACTGAGTTATTGCCTAATAGAAATCCAACCCCTACTGAATTTTGCCACTTCGGCCTTTGCTATGGATATGTGCGCCACTAAGCGCAGAACACAGCGGTCGCAAGTCTCACTACAAATTGCTCAGAATTGGCAAGTACATGCACTGCAGAAACTACAGCCACCAGCAGATCAACCAGAAATCAAATATATAGAACGCTACTGTAGGCTTCAAGAAGCTGTTTGTATTCTCCTATGGCTATTTTCTAGCCAAGTATCAAAGGAAGCACACTACTATGCCAGATGAGATGACACTGAGTTATTGCCTAATAGAAATCCAACCCCTACTGAATTTTCCCACTTCGGTCTTTGCTATGGATATGTGTGCCACTAAGAGCTAAACACAACGGTAGCAAGTCCCCCTGCTAATTCCTCACAAAATGGTAAAAGATGCAAATTAAAATAAAAAAAGTAGAACGTTATTGTAGCCCTAAGAAGGGCTGTTGGGTTCTTTGAGAATCACTCCTGCCTAACAGTAAGCTAATAGAACACCCTAACGCTTTCCCTGACCAGCAGCAGCTCTCTCCCTAGCGGCATCCAGAGACAGAATGATCCGAGCAGCGCGGCCAGCGGCTAGTCTATCCCAGGGTCACCTGATCTGGCCAGCCAACCACTGCTATCGACGTGTAAGGGTACCACGTCATGCTGGGTGGAGTGCAGAGTCTCCTGGCTTGTGATTGGCTCTGTTTCTGGCCGCCAAAAAGCAAAACGGCGGGAGCTGCCATTTTCTCGAGCGGGCGAAGTATTCGTCCGAGTAACGAGCAGTTTCGAGTACCCTAATGCTCGACCGAGCATCAAGCTCGGACGAGCATGTTCGCTCATCTCTATTAACCACTATACATGATCGGTGCAGTTTCAGAGGATAAATATGATTTCACTTATGATAACTGATCTGAAGTAGTTTAGTTAAGTGTTAGTCTAAATATACAAACCCGAAATGTAGATATCGGAGATGCATAGACTTGAGTTAACCAAGCATGAGAATGTTTATACAGAAAAGCAGCAAAGCAAATGTCAGCCCTGTGCACTTCCTAACAGAACAATGAATATGATGAAACTTGGAATATACTCCAAATACATCCATACACCAGCGCTGGATGGTGCTGAGCTGGAGATGAATGAATATGGAGCCCATGAAATGATAAGCAGCGCCCATACTGGAGTCTCCGCTTCTCCATAGTTCAATAGGAGATCTAATAAATGTAAGAGTAACCCTGGTAGAAGAGACTACGAGAACACACAGAAAGAAAGAATAACTTATTGGGGCACATTTACTTACCCGGTCCAGTCGCGATCCCGCTGCACGTTGTCCGACGGGGATTCGGGTCTGTCGGGATTCACTAAGGTCGTGCACCCGATATCCAGCAGGTGTTGCTGCTGCGCCGAGGTCCGCCGGAGTTCACCTTCTTCTTCCGGGTGCATGTAAGTGCTGATCTTGCGACACAATAATTTTTTTAAATTCCGCGGTTTGTCCGAATCCGTCAGGTTGTCCGACGGCCAGGCCCCCCCGATTTCTGTCGGGCGCCGATGCGCCACAATCCGATCGCATCTGCCAAAACCTAGGGCATTTCAGAGCAAAATGGCGCAAATAGGAAATATTCAGGAAAACCCGACGGAATCATGGCCGCAGAACCCTTAGTAAATGTACCCCAATATCTTGCGATACAATTTGAAAGTCAAATAATGCACTCAGCACGAATTAGTCGGATCGTCCCCCTGATTTGTGTCGCATGGAAGCCAGCACAGCTGTGCCAAAAAACGATTGCGTGCGCCAAAATCCCAGTGCAGACACCTGTTAAATACCTGTGCAAGCCGTGTAATCCCTGAAAAGGGTGCACAGTCCGACCCTTAGTAAATGAGCCCCATTGTATCAAAAAAGTCTCAATGGGGAACATGTATCTTTATTTCTGATGGTTTAATTGTCTAATTTTTGCGACTTTTCACTGAAACTTTTTTCTAATTTCTGTTGTTTGTCTAGTACACCTTGGTCTGGATCTTATGTATCTTTGTTTCCCAGATGTTCCGTGCGACTTTTCACTTATGTATCACTTTATTTTGCTTATTTTTGCGACTTTTTAGGAGCAAATCTGCACCTGGTCCAGGGCAGGTGCAAAGGAAGGATTTTTCTTCATGGTCCCTGTTATAACATGTGAACTGGAATTATTTCACATGCTTTAAATGTTTAAACTTTTGCACATAAACCTGCCGGGCATTGAAAGTTTGGGCTGTGTGTTTTTTTTAAATTCATAAATTTTTGCATTCACATTTTATTGAAATGTATTGGTTACTTTTATGGATGAGGTCACAAGTGCCGTTAACATATGCGTTTTTAAACGCATCACAACAGTTGAGAAAAGAAGATTTACCTAACAACACGGCATTAACAAAACATGTGTGTTAACATTGTGTTAACATGTGCATGTATTATTGCTTGGGTGATGACATCTTGTTCACAGATGAATTTTGTAAATGCTATGTTGACAGCAATTTAATTAGGCAAATCTCCTCTTATCAGCTGTTGTGTTGCCTTTAAAAGTTCATGCGTTAACAACATGGGCCAGTTGGATCAATGTTATGCACTCAAGTCTCATTGTTGCGCCTTAATTTTGGCGCATTGTTGTTATCACAAGCTACAACCATCTGGGATGAGTTGAGTTCCTGACTCTTATTAATCACTTTACTTTAGGCGCAATGTTAGATTGGGGCAGTTACATGTGATCCTTCTACAAACTCCTCTCTGCTTCTCTCCCGCACCCCAGCATGAGAATGACCCTCATAGCAGAGCCCAGGTGTGTGACACCCAGCACCCAGTGATCTCCTCAGCAGTGGCTTCTCCTAGAGGGGACCCCCCAGTGCTGGTCTTCTGCTGCCCCCCCCCCTGTAATTCTGCCCAGTATCCTCCTCAGACACCAGTGTGATCATCCTGCTACACAGGGGGCACTTCTCTGTCCTGTCTCCCCTTCTCCCCGTCCTTCTATCCTGCCACACAGGACACTTCTCTGTACTATATGCAAAATCCTACACACTTCTCTTCTCTCCTGCTCTGAGCTGAGACTTCTGCAGATTGTTTAGTAAATAGAAGGTCATGAGCTGTAAACAGAGGCTGCACATAGTGTCTGTAGTGTCTGCTGAGATTTGCTGCTGGGGATGAGCTGCTCTGCACAAGAGCTCAGTGTTGCTTCTCAGTTTATGCCACCTTCAGGCTGAAGTGTTTTAGCTCCCATATTGCGCCTAAAGGAACTATTAGGCACAGAAAAACATCTGGATTGGTAGGATACCAATCAGGGGTCGGGGGCAAGGGTAATATTAACCCCTTAACGCTCTGTGCCGTAGCTCTACGGCGCAGAGGTGTAAGGAGTGTATGAAGAGGGCTCACGGGCTGAGTCCTCTTCATACAAAGGTGGGGGTTTTTGCATTTTGCTGAAAACCCCCACTGCTAATAACTATTAACCATGTCATTGCCGCCGGCAAAGTCGCCGCCGGCGTTTAAAAAAAACGGCGGAGCGCGGGCGCCTCCATCTTTATTGCGATCGCTGCACCCCCGAATGTGATCGGGGGGCGGCAATCGGTTGCCATGATAGCCTCGGGTCTTCTTTTGACACGAGGCTACATGGCTTCTGCAGATTCGTTACAATGAGCCAGTGGCTCATTGTAATGAATGTGCTGCAAAAATGCCATATATTGCAATACAGTTGTATTGCAGTATATGGTAGGAGTGATCTGAGGATCTAGGGTTAATGTACCCTAGATGGTCTAAAAAATTGTGAAAAAAAAATAAAAAAAAGTTTAAAAAATAAAAAAAATTAATAAAATATTAAAAATTCAAATCACCCCCCTTTCCCTAGAACTGATATAAAACATAATAAACAGTAAAAATCACAGACACATTAGGTATCGCCGCGTCCCAAAATGCCCGATCTATCAAAATATAAAAGCAGTTACGGGCGGCGGTGACCTCCGAGGCGAGAAATGGCGCCGAAATGTCCAAAATGCGACTTTTACACCTTTTTACATCTTATAAAAAATGAAATAAAAAATGATCAAAATGTCGCACAGACCTCAAAATGCTAGCAATGAAAATGTCGCCTCATTTCGCAAAAACCCCTCACACATCTCCGTGCACCAAAGTATGAAAAAGTTATTAGCTTCAGAAGATGGCAAAAATTTTTTTTTCTTTTTTTTGTACACATTCGTTTAATTTTTGAAAATGTATTAAAACACAATAAAACCTATATAAATTTGGTATCACCGCGATCGCACCGAACCAAAGAATAAAGCTGAGGTGTTATTTTGAGTGCACAGTCAAAGTTGAAAAAACTGAGCCCACAAGAACGTGACGGTTTTTTTCAGTTTTTCCACATTTGGAATTTTTTTTAGCTTCGCAGTACATGGCATGTTAAAATAAATAACATTACGGGAAAGTAAAACTTGTTATGCACAAAATAAGCCCTCACACAGGTCTGTACACGTAAAAATGAAAAAGTTATAGATTTTTGAAGTTGGAGAGCGAGAAATGAGCGGAAAAACCCTGTGTCCTTAAGGGGTTAAAAAGAAAATTAGAGAAAAGCAACTCAGAAGTTTTTGTGTACCCAGAAAACCCCTGGCTGTACAATGCTGTAGGGTGTATTACACGCTGTGTTGATGTCGCTGCCCCCGTTTGCTTTGTTAATTGTTTCCCGGGCTGGTTAGGTAAGTCACTCACACATTTTGTGGCTAGTAAATTCTGCCTGATGGCCGGATCAGATGTCTGTACAAACTATTTGTAATAAAATCCCCTCCCCACTTGACATAGTAAAGATGCTCAAATCTCTATTTAAACTAATCTGACATCAAATGTGCGGTAATGAGGATTCAGTTACATCCCAAAGTGTCTTAAGTGGAGAGAGAACTCTCAGATCGGCCCTTATTCTCCACCTTTGCTTTGCCTTATCACAGAGATGATAGGTGAGGATATTATACATTATAACACATACATGATATATATTATTCTGTTGTATTATATTATTATGTTAGTCTGAAATAGGAACCAAATTCCATGGATTCTGATATTCAGATGTCTTTATAATGGTGTAATTTTTTTTAGCAGAAAAAATCCTTCCACGTCCATGCAGATAAAGTTTTGCTCGTGTGGACGTGATCTTTAACCCTTTCATGGCCAAGGCTCGTTGGTACCTGAATGTTCAGATCAACTTTTCCAGTTGAGTTCTGCTCTTCTTGAAATGACAATGGGGGTCATTTACTAAGGGCCCGATTCACGTTTTCCCGACGCGTTACCCGAATATTTCCGATTTGCGGCAATTTCCCCTGAATTGCCCCGGAATTTTGGTTCACGCGATCGGATTGTGGCGCATTGGCGCTGGCATGCACGCGACGGAAATCGGGGTGCGTGGCCGAACGAAAACTCGTCGGATTCGGAAAACCCGCCGCATTTTTAAAAAAAATCTGTCGCGGAGCTTGCACTTACCTTCACTCAGCCTGGCTCGGTGAACTCCAGCGCGTTCCGATGCTTTTCAGCGCAGCAGCGCCACCTGGTGGATGGCGAAGGAACTACCTTAATGAATCCTGGCCGGACCCGAATCCAGCGCAGAGAACGCGCCGCTGGATCGCGAATGGACTGGGTAAGTAAATCTGCCCCAATATCTTTGGAACCACTTTACATATGATAACAATTTTTACTTGATAACAGTCTTTAACTTGATAAGATTGTAAAATGTTTTTGTTCGTAGAATTAGCAGACAAATGGAAGTGTGAAACTATAATTTAGAAACCCCGGCACCTCGAAACACAGTTCTTTGGTCAGAGGTGCGGGTGTTGTATAAAGAGGGCTCACGGGCTGAGATCTCTTCATACAGAGGTGGGGTTTGCTGCATTTTGCACCATACACTAAACTATGAAAAGGTTATTGGCGTTAAAATGTTAAAAAAAAAATTTTCGGACACATTTGTTTCATTTTAAAAAATCAAAACACATTAAAACCTGCATGAATTTGGTATCCACATGATCGCAACAAACCAAAGAATAAAGCAGAGGTGTTATTTGGAACGCACAGTGAAAGTCATAAAAACTGAGCCCACAAGAAAGTGAAATGTGGGTTTTTTTTGCTAATTTCACTACATTTGGAATTTTTTTCCAGCTTCCCAGTACACGGCATGGAATAATATATAATGTCACTGAGAAGTAAAATTTGTTTGGCAGAAAATCTCACACAGATCCACGAGGTATGTGCAATTAGTACATATCCATTTGGCAGTCACAAAGGGGTTAATATAGTATCTGATAGCAAATCTGATAGCATAGAAGCATAATTTATCTCATTCAGACCCATAAATCCCCTTATTAGTTCAAGGGGTGAGTCATGTTTTGAAAAGTCAAAAAATCAAAACCACTCCTCTCCATGTGTCTGGAACTCAGTTGTGTTAACTTGTGTTTAAAACTCTGAAATCTCTGTTGAATTTGTGTTATTAGCAGTGAGATCTCAGATTATATACAGGTCTATTTAGAGGGGAGGGGGATCAGTGAGTCACAGCAGATAAGGCTCCACCCACCAGTGAGATACAGAAACACTATTGGTCTCCATGCACACACTGCACTTTGGATTGAATGCAAATAAACAGAAAATAAAATGAAATAAACAAACACAACCATAAAGATTATATCACTGCGTCCCCAAAGGATGTATCGAAATATATAAATGATTATTTCCTGCAGTCAACACCATAATGCAAAAAAAAAAAAAAAAAAAGGTTCAACATTTTTTGACCTTTTCACTGTAAATAAAATTAAGAATTTTGAAAATGAACAACAGAAGGAATACTAAATACTGACACTAGGGAGAACAGTTTGTCCAGCAGGTAACAAGCCCCCATAGAACTTTAAAAACAGAAAAATAAAAAAGCTATTTGGGGGGGGGGGGATATAAAAAGTAAACTCAGAAATGAAAAAGGGCCAGGTTATTAAAGGGTTGTGGAGCCATAGAACCTCCTAATTCCTCCCATCGTTCCAGATCTGGCCATAAAATGCTGAATTTTGGGGTCTGCCCCACTGTCCCAGGTGGTGTGACGTCTTTGAATTTTTCCGGACTTACTCGTACTTTGAACCATCTATGAATTAGTCTAGTTTACTCCAGCACCAAAATTGTTGTGTAGCTGCATAAATTTTGGTGCACACAGTTTTCCCTTTAAGCCATGCCCCCTTTTGCATGCCATACCCCTTCGTATTACTAAAAATGGTTAAAAATGTCTTAAAATGGCTTAATAAATGTGATGCCATGTGATGCAACGGGGTTTTGGCACAATTTGCACCAAAATTTGGTGACATCTACACAGCTTCTGCAGTGGAAAAAGGAAAGGTGAGTATATAATTTCCACCACCCTATAGATAGGAGGTACTGTAGGCCCCTTTTGGACTTATACCTGTATCGGATCTAAACAGGACAATGGTAGTTCTAGCACTCAAAGAAAAAAAACCATAAGATGCTAAAAAGATATGGAGGGTCATGTGATCTTATCTGTCTATGAACAATCGCCCTACCAGGACCTTATGATACTATTCTTGAATATAAGATTAAGGTCCTGGCAGGGCGATTGCTCATGGACAGATAGAGATCACATGACCCTCTATCTGCAGCCATTTTATGGGCAAGAATCTCTGGCTGATGAGGTAAAAGACAGGAGGCTTCACTTTACATATCAAGAAAGCAGAGCAGAACTTTTAATAGATGTATATTGGTAAATTATCTAATATCCTGCCCTCCACACTTACACACACATTACAAAAAACATGAGGTAAAGTGGCCAAACCCTTTAAGTAACAAAACAGCATTTGAACTCCAATGTATCTTCAGGCATTAATGGTCTTTGATTTTCATATTTCACAAGAGAATGACAAGTATCTCAGGTATTGCAGGATACATGGAGGTGGTGAGGGCGATGGTGGCCGACCTGTGCACATCAGATTACCATCAGGTCAGTAAGTTGTTGACACCAGAGGCTATTTCTTTTAAGATGATTTACCGTCCTCACATTATAAATGATTACATCTTATTGCTGTACATTTCACAGTGTATGGAAATGTCCAGGGCATTTATACATAAAGGGAACACAGTATCATCACCTCTGGTTGGTGCGCCATACTCTAGTCGGACATCTCACCCTACCTATAGACAACCAGCCTAAAATGCAAAGACACAGAGATACAGATAAGATACAACTTATTAAGGCGGACCTTCGTGCTGCACACAAGCATAAGACACGCCGGAATTACTAAGAATTTATGGCATAAATCTGGCTAAAAAATTTGGGTAAACCTGGCACCCAATTGAAATCTACACCAGGCTTGGTGTAGATTTCAACTTCAGCCTGCGCTCCCTCCCCTGCCCACTCTGTGCTCCGCCCACAATTAATTTTTATCAGCCACCAGGCCCTTTCTGAGTTTTCATTTTTCAATCCCCACCTTCAAAAAATCTATAACTTTTTAAATATTTCCATATAGAGAGCTGTGTGACACCTTGTTTTCTGCCTAACAAATTGCTCTTTATAGTGATGGTATTTAACATTCCATACCATGTACTGGGAAGCGGGAAAAAAATTCCAAATGCAGTGAAATTGGTTGAAAAAAGCGCATTTGCGCTGTTTTCTTGTGGGCTTGGATTTTATGGCTTTTTACTATGTGTATCATGGTATCATAGTTTATACGGTTGAAAAAAAGACACTTGTCCATCAAGTTCAACCAAGGAAGGGAAGGGATTGGATGAGGAAGGGATTTAGGGGAAACAATTCTATATAACATAACCATCAATGTTATTTAGGTGTAAAAAGGCATCTAGACCCTTCTTGAAGCTCTCTGCTGTCCCTGCTGTGACCAGCGCCTGAGGCAGGCTATTCCACAGATTGTCCCAAATGACATGTCTGCTTTATTCTATGGGTCGGTGCGATCACGGGGATACCACATTTGTATGGGTTTTATGATGTTTCTATATATTGACAAAAATTAAAACCTCCTGTAATAAGTTTTTCATACTTTAGTGTATGGAACTGTGTGTGGTGCCATTTTTTGTGAGATGAGATGACAATTTCAATGCTACCATTTTGAGGACTGTGTTGCCTTTTCATCACTTTTTATTTATTTTTTTATATTTTGCAAAATGGCAAAACAGTGTCATTTTTTTCTTTAGGCCCTATTTTCTGTTACGGAGTTAGACGCCAGGAATAACAGTTATTATATTTTGATAGATTGGAGATTTTGGGACCTGGCGATACCTTACATGTTATGTTACATTTTTACTATATATTTATATTTATGCCAGTTCTAGGGAAAGGGGTTGATTTGAATTTTTTTTTTTTTTAAATAATTTCTTAAAACCTTTATTATGTTTGTTTTTTTTATTTTTTTTCAGATCCCCTAGTGTACTTTAACCCTAGGTTGTCTGATTGAGCCCACCATAAACTTCCATGCTACAGTATGGAAGAATATGGGAATTTTCCACATCACCTATTACAATGTGCGATTTGGGTTAAAAACCAGACAGCCTGAGGTTTTTGTATGACCCAAGGCTGTCATGGTGACAAATTACCGCTCCCCAATGACGTTAAGGGGAGTGACGATTAAAGCCAATATGGCGGCCGCCGGCTTTTTAACGCAAAAAGGAAAAAATGTTGCAATTTCTTGGTCAAGCGCCAGAAATGGCAACTTTTTGATGCTTTGTATGTCAAAAAAAGTAGTATACAAGCCATGATAAATGTCCCCCAATGTCTCGAAAAGGCTAAGGAAGATTCCGCTCCTACACACACATTAGAAACATGGCTGCTGCTGTATCTTTACACTTTCGGGTTCCTGGGACTTTCGATCCCCATATATCATTGCATTCCTGGTTAGATTCCCCCTGAATTGTCACACATTTATATCCGCACGCTCACAACTATTCTTTAAAGAGATGAAAACATTTTTTTTACCCCAATAGTAAAACATAGAACACAACCGGCCTGGATCACGGTGGAATCTGCACACCCATATTTTATACAAGTGACACATGATAATCTTTCATAATCTCCCGTGTCTTAAATTTCATAGACTTTCTTTGAAACCGCAGAAACATCAGGATTTTACAACTTTTCAGAACTTTTCTGTTTGATGTAGGTGATGTCATTTGTTATATAGCTCACAAGAATGTGTTTTTTTATGATTTGATAACTTGCTGCAGAAATGGGGCCTATAAGAAACAAACTGCAATGGAAGCAGATTACTTACACATGAAACAAGCTGGAAGGAAAGAAAGGAAGGAACCGTCAGGGTAGAGTTTATATCAGTTATATGATAAGATTGAGCAAAAATACTAAATGGGTTTTCCAGGCAAAAAATTCTGATGACCTATTCTTAGAGGGTTGGGGATCAGACACTTAGCATTCCTTATCAATCAGCACCGATCGACACAGAGGATCGGCCAGGAAGCAGACAGCTCCGTTCTCTGTATGGTGGCAGAACCAAGTAACTTCAATGGGATCTGAACTGCAGTAACCTAGTCTGACCACTATGAAAATGGAGCTGTCTACTTCCTGTTTTATTTCTTGTTTATCAAATGCTGGGATCAGCTGATATATAGGAGTGCTGAGGGTTGGACCCACACTAGCCTGTCAATATATTTAAGCAAACCTACTTCTAGATGGTAGCAACATGCAGGGAGGGGCATAGATAAACAATTTATTTACCCTCGAGCACAATGTGGCCGTGATATGCCGGAATTACCAAGAGGCTCTAACTGGAATTGAAGTGTAGACTAAATCCAACCTGATGTGGATTTCAGTAATAACCTGTGCCATTTTTTTGGTGCAGGTTATAATAAATAAATAACTATAGTTTATTGAACAGCGGCAACAGCCAATCACTGGCTGCTGCCGATGTTCACTCCTCCCACTTTCAGGGGGAGGGGTTCAACCAGATAACATATTCTACTGTATGAGCATACAGTGTTGTAGCTAGTGATAAGCGGACTCATTCTGGTTTTGGTTTACTGAGTTTAAACCAAGTTTGGGTACCAGCACTCCCCGTCAAGTCATTGGGTAGCCAAAACCCTATGGAAGATGCCGGTGGTGCCTTTGCCAGGGGCATTTAAAGTTTAAAGTTAACACCGATGATACAATCAGGGTGAGCCTGAAAGCTGAAACTGAACCTCTTCCTAAAGTCCAGATTTGGGTTTAGGGACCCAAACCCACAACGTTCACTTTGCATTTTGGGTCTGCTTAACTGTTACAATGGAGGGAAAAATCATGATCATCACAAACCCTGAAACCCAATATCATGATCATATTGATAAGATACTAAAAACATTTTGTGAATTTGATGTTAATTTGGGGAGTTATTCCGAATTTTCCCCTTATTTGGGCCAATTGGCATTGGTCTTGTACGTTATTTTTACAGTGGATCAGCACTATAGGATTTTCAGGTTGGATTTAATGTACCTGGATCTTTGTCCAACCTTATCTACAATGAAACTATGAAATGATAAACCCGGCTCTACTCACCATTGATTTTTTTTAAAAATTAAATTTTTTTAAAGAGATTTTCGGGTATTTTAAAACTGAGGCAGCCTAGCGCCCATTTAAGGCGAGCACCTGACTCAGGGATCGCTTGCTTAATGAACACGACCTACTGACTTGTGGTATGAACAGAAGGATCATAGTGCATCCATGTAGGAAATATTGTTTTTTCTTTTTTTGCCTTTTTTTTAGCCATAAGCTTCTGCAAGCCCCCAATTTGTAAGCGTCAGAAAATCCCTTAAAGCCTCTCCTCTGTTTTGTAAATGTTTAACCCAACGTATTTAACCTTTAAATTCCTGCAAGAACAGCTCAATTCCCTCCTTAAGAAAATTCTGTTAAAGTCCCAGATTTTTTTGTGTGATTGTAAAGCCCCTCTCAGTGGAGCGGTCACGAGATTTATCATGTTCTCGCTATCCTCTAAGCAAATTGCATGAAAATGCCTTTGTTTTGTTTATCATGTGGTCTATAATCTGCAGCAATGTTGACACTTCCTACTCAAATTACCTTTCCAGAAATCTGATAAGTGAACTTGGAATGTAGAAATTGTGTTCAGATAAGGCATCAGCAAACCTGTGCTAAGCAAAACAGTAATTAGCAGATAAGACTTGCCCAATTCTGATGGCTCCAAACGGGCCATTCCCCAAATAATAAAATCCATGTTGTGCATTGTTTCATTGTATCCACTGTCTCGAATTCTTCCTACTGTACGTAGCTTCGTCTTTCCATTACTTGGGTTGGAATTCTATTTGGAGGAGACTTGGATACCACTTTAGAGATATATAAGACTTTTTGGGATAAGTCAACTGCCGATTGCCCACAAAATAGGAAAATGTCATCTCCAATTTACCATTGTAACTGGATAAGAGCAGCCGGACAGGAGACAGGAATGCCACAACCCCCCACCTCCTGCTGACATTGTTGTTATCACGAGGAGAAACAGAGGAGCCGCCACTTCTTCTGGATGTGTTCAGTACAATTGTACAAGTGGCAAACAAGAGTGTAAACATCATTAAAGGTAATAAAACTAGTAAATAGGAAACGCTCAATGATGCTCAAGTATGTAAATATTGAGGTGTATTAAAAATGAAAATGCTTTGTTCTAGGATATGTTATATAAGGGATTCCAGGATTTAATATTATAAAGTTAAAACAGGAAAAAACACAATGGGCAGAAAGACATTGGGCAGAATTATTATTATGCCTTCTCTTCGTCACATTTACGATAGTTTCTGTTGGAAAACTGGCAAAGACTATGAGTGAGGTGTATTAACTTGTTGGGTATTAGACCAGTGCAGACAAGAACTAGAAAGTCTACTGCTGATCCAGATTAATCGTCAGTATAAGACAGGTAAGTTGTAAGGCGTCAGGGGCAGTGGACCCATTGGACCACCATGGACGATGCTTCAGCCGATACCTGGGACTGGAATCTAAGTGGCACCCGGTTTTCACCAGAGCCCGCCGCATGGACTTGCTGCCATGTGGTACCACCAGGTCGATCCACAGGTGTGACTTTGACCCGTAGTGGCAGCCAAGGTGAGCTACAGAGACATTGAGCAGAATCGTAGTCAGGCAGGAGGTCAGGATGGGCAGCACGGGATCTGAGTCAGGGTCGTAGCAATAGGTCAAAGCTGGTAGCAGAGGAGCATAGTCAGAAATGGAACCGGAGTCACAACAGGTAATCACAATAACAGCACAGGGCATGAGACAACGCTTTCTCTAAGGCACAAGGCACCAAGATCTGACAGGGTGTGCAGGGAGAGGCAGGTTTATATAGAATTTTGGGAAATGGCCAGCACCAATTAACGGTGCGATAGCACTTTAAATTTTCTGAAGCCGGTGCACGTACGCCCTAGAGAATGGGACTTGTTCAAAGCTCTAAATCAGAAGCGGGGACAGGTAAGATCCGCAGGCTTTGTGCCAGAGTGTACCGAGCGGCACGAGTGAGCCTGCGAAATGAGGTATGGGTCGTGGGAGCACCCGTGACATAAGTCAAACTTTGCAACTCCTATTAGTTGGTCTATTTGGCTGTGCCACCATATAGAATTATTGGCCCACAGGCTACTTCCTACGAGGCACCCCCCCAACACTTAGGCCATGCTTCTTTGTCCGACTGGTCAGAAAACTGCCTAAAACTAGGCTAAAACCCTAAACCATGTGGCGTACTGCACATCACTTACAAATTACTGCAGTATTCTGGCAGATTGATACATTTCCCCTTACAACTGAAATCTCCACCACACAACTGATCTAGATAGGTCCAAGCTGGTGGACACTTCATCCAGATCGACTAAGAAGCTTTGTAGCAGAGCACCGGAGGGGATGGGGGTGGTATAGTGATCTCAAGAAAAAACGATTAATTACTGCAATATTCTCTCATAGTGAATTATATTTCTCACTGTACTTTTTTTTTTTAATGAACCGGTGTCCAGAACTGCTCCAAATATTGTAGATGAGGCAGCAGAAGTGGTGCCCCTGATTGACATGGTTATACCAGTTTTACTCCCCCGGGATGTATGGTTAGTGCAGATGATAACTTATCTTATCTTAAGTCACACATCTGTTTGAGTTAACCCAGAAAGAGCAGGCTATTATACTATGTAAGCTATCACCCCATTTCCAACCCAGTGATGGCCAATTCATTCATGAGGAAGAAATGACAAAGCTTGAAATGGATTATGGAGCTTAGAGGTTTCCATCAAGCTGTTGGAAAACACCAAACTCTAGTATATCTTGACAGATATGAATTATCAAAGCAAGTTGTAGATTATAGTTTCTCAATAGCCAATAGCTGGGCAGGTTAGAGATCATTATGTTGGCCACCTAGTATCACATTGGACCACTTTTGGCCTTCAAAACCAGTTCTCACAGTTTATGGATATGAGATTCTGACATGCTCTGAAAACCTGTTCTATAGTGTCCTATAGGTAATCTCTAGGTTTAAAATGTAGGGACTAAAAACCAAAACTTGGTGTTATGTTCCTGCAACCAATTCATATGAATGTGTGATCATTGTGGCATGGTGTAATGCCTGATGTAATGTTTGCCACTGCTACAGGTGATGAAGCTGTCTTCATGTACTTTCTACTATCCAAAGGACCATCCAGATGTAATTAAAGAGAACCTACCACCCCGAATCTACCTATAAAGGTATATTGGGTGGTAGGTGGATGTAAGGGACGTGAGGAGCGCTCTTTTTAGAGCTAATCCTCACGTCCCCGCTAACTTTTGGGAAACTTTATTGACCTAATATGTAAATTTTGTTATGCGGCTACTGGGGAGTGGAGTAGCCGGCACGAGGCTACACAGCGCGGCTACTCCACGCCCCAGTAGCCACATTACTCCTCCTACCCTGTTGCGTGCGGCGCGCAGCTCCTTGTAGCTCCTTGAAGCTGCGCGCCCTCGTCCGTCATGATGGCTGAGCAGTCCCAGTTCCGCATGCGCAGTAGCCGGCTTGTCAGACGAGGGCGCGCAGCTACGAGGAGCTGCGCGCCGCACACAACAGGGTAGGAGGAGTAATGTGGCTACTGGGGCGTGGAGTAGCCACGCTGTGTAGCCTCGTGCCGGCTACTCCACGCCCCAGTAGCCGCATAATGAAATTTACATATTAGGTCAATAAAGTTTCCCAAAAGTTAGCGGGGACGTGAGGATTAGCTCTTACATCCACCTACCACCCGATCTACCTTTATAGGTACATTCGTGGTGGTAGGTTCTCTTTAAGGAACCATGGTCAAGATACTGTTTCACTGGACACTATAACACCAACTCCACCAGCATTAAATCAGAGCGGAAGGGTTCACTGTGTGCTACAATTTCTGACCCTATGCAACAAAAATCTGGATACGTTTGACACTCAACTGTACCAAGCACAATAAAGAAGAATTGAGTTGGTTAAATTTTACATACCCGAAGCTTTGTTCAGAAGGTAGATGAGCTACTGCCAGGTAGGAGGACATTTGTGCAATAGTTGAATAGATTATTGCTAATTTTCATATTTGAGCCATTGACATTGATAATTGCATGGACGCATGGAGGCCAGCGCAGCTGCGCCAAAAAAAGGGTCGCGTGCGCCACAATCCCAGCGCAGACACTTGTTAACCCCTTCAGGTCTGAGCCATTTTAGACCTTTAGGACCAGGCCTGATTTTTAAAATTTGCCCTGTGTCATTATAAGAGGTTATAACTTTGTGACACTTTAACCCCTTAACGACTTGGCCTTTTTTAGTTTTTTCACTTCCATTTTTCACTCACCACCTTCAAAAATTTTATTTATTTATATTATTCCACAAAAAGAGCTCAGTGATGGCTTATTTTCTGCCTAACAAATTGCACTTCATAGTAATGGTATTTAATAATGCATGCCGTGTACTGGGAAGCGGGAAAAAAATTCCAAATGCAGTGAAAACACATTTGCGTCGTTTTCTTGTGGGCTTGGATTTTACAGCTTTCACCAAATGACGTGTCTACTTTATTCTTTGGGTTGCAGCGATCACGGGGATACCAAATTTGTATAGGTTTTATAATGTTTTCATACATTTACAAAAATTAAAACCTCCTGTACAAAATTTTTTGGGGGATTTTGTCATCTTCTGGCACCAATAACTTTTTCATACTTTGGTGTACAGAGCTGTGGGTGGTATCATTTTTTGCGACTTTAGATGGCGTTTTCATTGCTATAATTTTTAGGACTGTACGGCCTTTTGATCACTTTTTATTAATTTTTTTATATTTTTCGAAATGGCAAAAAAGTGCCATTTTCGACTTTATTTTTCGTTACGGGGTTAAACGCAGTGAAAAACCGTTATTATATTTTGATAGATCAGGCATTTTTGGGCGTGGCGATACCTAATGTGTTTATGATTTTTACTGTTTATTAATATTTATATCAGTTCTAGGGAAAGGGGGGTGATTTGAATTTTTAGGCTTTTTTATTATAATTTTTTTTAAAACTTTTTTTTATTTTTACTTTTACTATTTTTCAGACTCCCTAGGGTACTTTAACCCTAGGTTGTTTGATTGATCCTATCATATACTGCCATACTGCAGTATGGCAGTATATGGGGATTTTCCTCCTCATTCATTACAATGTGCAATTAGCACATTGTAATGAATGGGTTAAAACGAGACAACTTCAGGCCTTCATGAGACCCGAAGCTGTCATGGCAACTGTTCGCCGCTCCCCGATGACGTCACGCGGCAAGATGGTGGCGCCCATGCCCTACCATCTTTTTGAAGCCGCCGGTGGCATTGTCAGCGGCTATCGACGTGAAAACACCTGCGTTCGGTGGTAGCAATATGCAGCAAAGACTTACCAACTATGGAGAGGGCTCGGCCCGCGAGCACCGGGACCCGACAAGAGCCTAGTATGGCGTGTGTCGGGAAGGGGTTAACATATCCAGGGGATTTTGAGATTGTTTTCTCATCACACATTGTACTTCAAAGTCATTGAAAAATTTTGTGTTTAGTTATGAAAAAAATGGAAATTTGGCAAAAATGTTAAAAAAAAAAGTTAAAATTTTTCCCGCTTTTCAGGCAGATAGTCGTAACACCAAAGTAACTTTATAACTAACATTTCCCTAATGTCTGCTTTATATCGGCATAGGCTTTTATACATCCTCTCTCTTTTTTAGAATGGTATGAGTTTCAGAATTTTGGGTGCAATTTTTTGGGTAAATTTAACTTTTTGATCACTTTTTATGTGCTTTTTACAAGGTCAGATGTGAAAATTTCATAATTTTTGTGAGTTTTTTTGTGTTTTTTTAACGGCATTCGCCGTATGGGTTTAATGACAATTTCATTTTATTGTACGGGTTGTTACGGACGTTGTGATACCCAATACGTCGTGTTTTCTGGTGATTTTCACTTTTCTTATGTTTTATTTGATAATTGCATGGGATGGGACTTCAGTGGACTTTTATTAGTTTCTAATCATTTTTATTAATTTAACTTTTTTTTAAAAACTTTTTTTTTACTGTTTTATTTTGTCCCAAGGGTGGGTCATGAACAAGTGATCATTTGATCCCTTGTTCATTGTAATATACTGCAATACTAATGACGACCCACATCCTATGACGTAGAATCACATCAAGGTCCGGGAAGGGGTTAAATACCTGTGCAAACCGTGTAATCCCCGAAAAAGGCAAATAGAGCGACAAAAGTGAGCAGCAGTAAATGAGCCTCAGTGGCGCTCGTGCACCAGCTTCTGCCTCTTCATGTATCGGGCTGCCAGTTGCGCAGCGTTTTTCCTACGCCAGGCAGGGCCTGGCGTAGAAAAGGAACGCAACCGGTGACTTTTCATCAATGATAAGTCGCCGGCAGCAGCGAGTGCACCAGTGCACTGGCGTGAAGGTGGCGGATTGGGGAAAATAATAGCAAAAGCTAGCAATAAGCTAGCATTTGCGATTATTTCAGGGCGTCTGCGCCACTGGCGGTGCGCAGAGGTCCTGATAAATATCCCCCATCGTGTTCAAACAGTGGGTCATTGATGATAATTTTGACCATTGAAAATTGAAAAATCACAGGAAATCTATTTGAGTAATGAGTAGGGTTAAGTGGACCCAAACCGCTATGTTCTGGTTCCCAAGCCCAGACTTTAGCCAGAAGTTGGGGTTTGGCTTTGGCATTCATGGTCAGCCCACTGGTAACACCCACAATCGGTAAAACCGTTTATGGTTGTTGACCCTTTAAATGCTGCCACATCTGCTATTTTCCTTAGGATCTTTACTCCCCAATGACGGAACGGGTTGGTATGGGGGCTTGGGGGTGAGGGCATTGGCGATCCTATATATAATGGTGTTATACAGGCATTTAAATGTTGCAGGCACATTTAAAGAGTTAACATCCATGACAAGTGCAAACTTTGGGTTGTTAAGTTGAACTTCACACTCAAGGTTCTTTTTAACTCCCTCCGCAGTTAACGTCCGAGATGGGTGCTTGTGCCAGTTGACAGCGGCATTGAAATGACTGCGGCCATGTGCTAGGACTAACCTACCTGAGGCTCCATGCACAGCCATTTTGGGGATGTTCATCACTCAGTCAAACTCAAATTTCAATGGGTCCTCTCATCACTACAGGTGGTGAGAGAGGGGTTCTAGTAACTAAAGACTTTACTATGGTGCATGCTTTCCTACATCTCTGATGAACAACTTTACTGGTGGAGGCTAATGCAATATCTCAACAGGGTTGAGATATTGGGTTTCCAAACGTTTCCAAACGCATTTATTCTAGAGGTCCTCTACTTTGAGGTCTTGTTTAGGTAAGCAGAAAAAATCAGCTCACCAATTGCTTGTGCCAGAACCTTCTCTATTTTTCATATTTGCCCGAAACATTGGATCAATGTTTAGGCCATCCTATTTTGATGTTTACTACCTATTTGATAATTGCATTGGATGGGACTTTAGTGGACATTTATAAGTTTCTAAAAATTTAAAAAAAGTGATTTTTCATACCAGATGTATACTTAACAAATATGGTAACGTCTACATGACTAGTTTATACCTGTGTATGCACTAATAGATGTCTTGAAGTCAGGGGTGAACCTAAACTCTGCTGCTTGAGGCAAGCTATAGACTTATGCCCCCTCCCCCAATCTAGTAGTAATGTGTACAGTTATTTTTTTTACTTAGTGGGTTCTCCATACTAACATCTAGTATGAAAAACCACTATTTTTAATTGGCATGTCCTGCTTTGTAGAAAATAGCTGCACCTATTATGCTGCCGTCCATCTTGCCGCCTGAGGCAAGAGGCTCTACCTGGTTCGTGGCTGGTGCTCCTCTGCTTGAAGCACACTGAAAGAAAGCCATACATTTCTGAATTGATTTACACAGCTGCTTATATTAAATATTTCTCCGAAAGCCGGTTCCCGTCTGCAAGCGAATAATCCAGATAATAATAACGGCCATAAAAAGACAATCTTATGGAATATTTTATCAAGAGAGTGAAATAAAAGAAAAAAAAGCTGAACCCTAAATTTATTCCACAGATAGACAAAAATTTGACTGAAATTTTATGACGTGTCAGTAGCTACACCGGTCGCTGGCAGCCGTGGTTAAATGCACAAAAAGAAAAGTCAGCGGCGAATGTGAAAAGATTTAGTGTGACTCAGGTTTATAAATTGCTCAGTGCATTAAGCGAACATACACACATGACAGATTTACCCTTTAAATAAAAACTACATCTCAGAAATATGCATATTATAGCATTTTGACTCAATGCTGCTTAATACTATCAAAATATTACCAGCCGCAGTAGGAAGGTTACAAGTTCACACTATTGATTCGAGCAAATGCAAAAAAAAAAAAAATCCTCAGGTTTGTTTCACTCGCGAGTGTTCTCACCATCCATTGATTTTAAAAGGTTTGTGCGAGTCGGAGGAGACGAAGAACAAAAAAAAACAAAAACTTGAAGGCTGCGGCGTTTAACGCTGTAATTCTCAGCAGGCAAATAATGTTGGAATTTAGGACTTTGGAAAGTCTCGATTGTCTGGTTGTGATAGCGACAAGGCTATGACTATTTTTTATTAAAAGCGTCTTAACACATCTCAAGGTGATCCTTCGTATTCCGCCAAACGCCTTAATGTATGTAAATGGGTGACGCGCGGGGAGAGGGGGCAACTTCTGTCTACTGCAAATATGTAGCCGCCAAACGCAGGTGCAAAGTGGGGGGCGATGTAAAAACAATGGGCACATGAAAGGCCGGCCGCATTAACAGCTGATCAACAGCTGATTGTTCATGCTGGGAAAGACGCCATCACATGCTCCGCTATTAACACGAGTTGTTGATTCAGACTGGTAAGGAAGAGGAATTCCTCTCCAGACCGGCTCTGACTATTGATGGACATGCCTACTGATGATAACACCACAGGCACTGTGTTTCTTTCAGCCGACTCACGTTCCTTCACCCTTATCAGATGCCGGGAGAAAGAAAAAAAAATAGGATTAAAAATAAATTGGATATTTTTGTTCAGGATAAGGAGCTTATAATATAATTCTTGGAAATTCAGAATTTATGGAGGGGGGGGGGGGTCTATGTTGTTGGTGTGTCCCTTCCCATTTTACATGTGGAGACATAATAATGTGGGTGGTGGTGGCCATGATGACAGAAATGCCTCCATGAGTTGTATAGGTGACACACCAACAACTTACAACTAATTTGAAGGTTCCTGTTACAGCAGGAAGGGAAGACTACCATAGGAAGTGCCCACTGTGCAGAAACGGGAAGTGCCAGCTACAGAGGAACGGAGAAGACTGGGTCAATTTGAAATAGATGAGATGTCTCCTTCATGTCTACGCGTCCAAAAAGTCTTGTCCACTAGGTATGTATCCTAAGGAAGTAAACAACATCAGGTTCCCTTTCAATTAAAGAAAGCATTTCATGAATGATATGAAAGATACATTGGGAAGCTTCTTAAAGGGCTTGGCCAAAATGATATTGCCAGTTAGATCATCAACATCTGTTTGTGGAGGTGAATTCCTGGCCTCTGCATCGATCAGCTGATTGGATCCAGGGGCACACAGCTGGAAATGGTTATGTATATGTATCAGTCTATGTATGCATGCGTGTGTACATTGCATGTGTATGTATGTATATGTGTCAGTGTATGTATGGATGTGCATGTACATTGTATGTATGTATATGTATCAGTCCATGTATACATGTGTGTACATTGTAGGTATATGTATATATATATATATGTATCAGTCCATGTTTACATGTGTGTGTACATTGTAGGAACATGTATGTATATGTTTCGGTCCATGCATACATGCGTGTGTACATTGTATGTGTATGTAAACTGTGGGGCACATTTACTTAGAAAGTCAGAAACTGCACTAAAAGTGATATTTCCGTGTATAATGCTCGGTGCTGGAATTCACCAAGATCGTGCGCCAGAAATCATGAATCTGATTGCTTCCCAACACTGGTCCGACAGAGTTCACCATCTTTTTTTAGCATTCGGCGTGCGATCCAATCTGCAAGTTAAATACAGCGCTCAGTCCAAATCATTTGCCAAATTTGTGTCGCATGGAGCCTATAAGAACATGTACAGTCCGACAAAATTGCGGCACAAAGTCCTTAGTAAATGTGCCCCTATGTGTGTTGGGCTATGTATGTGTACATTGCATGTGTGTGCGTGTATCATGTAGTTACACGTGTCTCTGTATGTGTGCACGTTTCAGTAGTTTACTAGAGCTGGAGATATTTGCAGTGAAGCTGTGATGCGGAGGGGGATATTTTCCTCCCCACCAGACTTCCTGAGCAGTAATCCTATTGAAAAACAAACTACAGTCAGCTTCTCCCATCCTGAAATACCTGATCATTTACAGAAAAGCTTTGCACTCAGTGACACAGCAAAAGATAATATGATGTAAAATCTACATAAAGTATACATACATGTAACACTATGAATGTACAATATCATATTGTTATCCTCAGGACATTCACATCATAAAAATTATCAGAAACACGGTGGGGGCTATTAGTAGGGCCCGCTGGCCATGCCCACCTGGTGAGGAGGTGTCGTAGGGGGATAAATAGCGCAGTTCCAGGCTATATTCTGGGAACTGCATCTACAGTCCCTGAGTTATGTACAAGATAGGTTCCATAGGTTTGTACTTAAGTTGAATTTGTATGTAAGTCGGTACTGTATATTTTATAATTGTAACGCGAGACAAATTTTTTTTTTTTGTCCCAGTGGCAATTTTATTTTGCTGTAGTGGGACAAAGTATTATCAATAAAGCTTCATTACAGACACCTTACAGCTGATCATTGCAGCCTGGGACTATAGTAACATCCAGAGAGATTCCCCAGAGGTCACAGTGGGCAGAGGGGTCAGTGTTTAACTAGAAGTCGTCTTTAAGTCGGGTGTCCCTAAGTAGGGGACCGCCTGTATTTCACAGCTTGTATGCCAGAAATCTTGCGCACAAGCTCTGATAAATCCCCCTTCCCTTAGATTGTAAATACTTTTATGTAAGAGATTGTAATAACAACCTGTAGGAGAGATTTAGGGCTTTTTGCCTTTTGAGTTTGCGTCACCAATTTTCCTCCTACAACATAGACCTCATTTGTGACCGATAATGAAGCGAGATGAAAAGTTGTGACAGAACATTCCTAGCTTCATCTTTGCAGCAAAAAAGTAAATGCATATACTACGTCCAGACTGGATGCAGAGGCTAATTACCGTATATACTCGAGTATAAGCCGATGCCCATAATTTTACCAAAAACTGGGAAAACCTATTGACTCAGGTATAAGCCAAGGGTGGGAAATGCATAAGTCACATCCTCCCAGTGTATAGCCATCAAGCCCCCAGTAGTATACAGCCAGCCCTCTTTAGTATATAGCCAGCCAGACCCCTGTAGTATACAGCCAGCCAGCCCCCAGTAGTATACAGCCAGCCACCCCCCTGTAGTATACAGCCAGCCAGCCCCCAGTGATATACAGGCAGCCCCCAGTAGTATACAGCCATCCCCCTTTAGTATATAGCCAGAAAGCCCCCTTTAGTATACAGCCATCCCCCTGTAGTATACAGCCAGCCTCCTTTAGTAGCCAGCCCCCTTTATTAGCCAGCCTGCCCCCATTTTGCCCAGCATTTAAAAAAAATAAACTTACACACTCACCTGCGTGTGGTCCTGAGGTTCGGCACGGCTCCTCTTCTGCCTTCTACGCTATGCTCCGGTCCCCGGGGCTCCTCTTCTGTTTTCTATTTGCTGTAACAGATGGCAGAGGCATGGCCATGCGCTCTGCCAGCCGGCGCATAGTATGATACGGCCGCTGACGATGTCATAGTGTGCGCCGGCTGGCAGAGCTAATGGTTGGGTCACTGCCGGCTGTCACAGCAGACAGAAAACAGAAGAGGAGCCCCGGGGACCGGAGCATCGCGTAGAAGGCAGAAGAGGAGCCGCACTGAGTGTCAGGGAGACGTGCCGAGCATCGGGGGCGCCGGAAGGTGAGTATGTACGTTTATTTGTGTTACTGACTGGTGTATACGTCGAGGTGAGGTTTTTCAAAGTCTTTGCCTTTTTTATTAGAATGTACAGGAAATGGAGTCTGATAACATTGTGACGATACGTGCCGAATTTCAGCCTCCACCCAGAAACGAGACAAATGTAATAATTGCGCCAATAAATTGCGGACAAAAACCCCCCAAAAACGACACCTAAAATAATGATAAATCCCCATAGTGTTGAAAAAGAAAAATGGAAAATATTTTATGACACACATATGCAGGTTAGCAAATCTATATTTTATTCCACCTAAATGCGGCTTGAAATGTCTGGATTTGATGCGGGAAGATGTAGGTGTGCGGCTGCGGTCCAAGGCTGCGTTTCCTTGACACCGCTCTGTGCTCTGCCAAAAAGATAATATATACACGGCTCTTACTACTCGTATACCTCACCCTTCAGAAGCGAATATCACAAGATTATGCAGTTGTGAAAGTATTTCACTGTCAGGGAAACTTTAACCAGACTCAGCAAAAAATCTGACCTGATAACATTGTACATTTCCATGTAAAAAAGTCAGATTTTTCGGAGTCTTTAAAAGTGTAAAAAAGAGCCATAAAAATGGCAATGTGGCAATGACTAGAATAGATTCAGAGCATACGATAGATAAAGATAGATAATGAATAGAGACCGACAGATAGATATGAGATAGATAGATAGATAGATAGATAGATAGATAGATAGATAGATAGATAGATAGATTGATAGATATGAGATAGATAGATAGATAGATAGATAGATAGATAGATAGATAGATAGATAAAGGAATGAAAAAGCCTCCTTGGAGCTGAAACGTTGCTGCTCTATGATGTATCTTTGAGCATGGAATAAAAATAATTTTTTCACCTTACAACCTGGAGTGCTGCCTGCTTTCGTGTACCTAGATAGATAGATAGATAGATAGATTATAGATAGATAGATAGATATAGAAGAAGTAAAATCCAAGTCAGCACAATCTTATGGACTCCTAATAAGGAGGGGTGCAGCGCCCCCAAAGGTTCTGGCTTGATCCTCTTGTAGCTAAATAAAGTAAAAAGCGGGCAGCACTCCATGGTTCAAAATTTCAAAATAAAAGGTGAACTTTATTGAACAAGTGGCGACGTTTCGGTGTGTAACACCTTCATCAAGCAACAAACAAGTGACCCACATGGGATATATATAGCAAAACATAGTAAGTGATTAGCATAAAGAGGCGTGTCTTAAAGTGCCTGTGCAATATTGTGTTATTCATCATTGTACAAATATATAAAAAATACATTCAAAGATAAAATGCATCAGTTTCAAGTACATGTATATAACAATGTCGTTCTCTGTACAATTATACAGTACAAAGTGTAATCATAAAGTGTGCAAGTGCAAAGACTGGCGTGTAAAGTAGGGGTTAAAATTACCCAAAAGGCTCTGGAGAGAACTTTCTTGGTGGAAGCTTCTGGTCCACAGCTGATACAATCTTAGCGTCTGTGGATCCAGCCTGCACATGTGCAGTGGAGCCCTGAGGCTGCTGAGAAGACATCTTGGAAAAGGGCATCTAAGCCCTCAATGCAGTGTGCACTGAGGCCAAGAAAATGAACAACAAATGACCTGTGACAGCAACTTAAAATGAAAAAATGAGCACACACACATTAACCTAAGTATCCCCAATACTTAGGTTAATGTGTGTGTGCTCATTTTTTCATTTTAAGTTGCTGTCACAGGTCATTTGTTGTTCATTTTCTTGGCCTCAGTGCACACTGCATTGAGGGCTTAGATGCCCTTTTCCAAGATGTCTTCTCAGCAGCCTCAGGGCTCCACTGCACATGTGCAGGCTGGATCCACAGACGCTAAGATTGTATCAGCTGTGGACCAGAAGCTTCCACCAAGAAAGTTCTCTCCAGAGCCTTTTGGGTAATTTTAACCCCTACTTTACACGCCAGTCTTTGCACTTGCACACTTTATGATTACACTTTGTACTGTATAATTGTACAGAGAACGACATTGTTATATACATGTACTTGAAACTGATGCATTTTATCTTTGAATGTATTTTTTATATATTTGTACAATGATGAATAACACAATATTGCACAGGCACTTTAAGACACGCCTCTTTATGCTAATCACTTACTATGTTTTGCTATATATATCCCATGTGGGTCACTTGTTTGTTGCTTGATGAAGGTGTTACACACCGAAACGTCGCCACTTGTTCAATAAAGTTCACCTTTTATTTTGAAATTTTGAACCATGGAGTGCTGCCCGCTTTTTACTTTATTTAGCTACAAGAGGATCAAGCCAGAACCTTTGGGGGCGCTGCACCCCTCCTTATTAGGAGTCCATAAGATTGTGCTGACTTGGATTTTACTTCTTCTATATCATTGGCACCAAGGTTGCTTTGCACGTCTTTTTCTTCAATTTTCATCAATATGGAGTCTACTCCAGGTGACTTTTTGAAAGTGTTCACTTACATGGATGAAGATCAGGAAATGATCATACAGAGATTGCAAGGGGATGCTACTTTCCTGAACAAACCAGGTGATATCGACCTCAAACGAAGATTTGAAACCTTGTCCAAAAGATTAGTGACTTTTATAACTGCACATGGTTACATTGGGGCAATACTATAAAGCCCCCCCAGATGAGGTGGTAACTGTGAAAAAATGAACTGAACTGGACTCATAGACCATAAATGACACTAATCTGGACTCTTAGACTAAACCCCTTCAAGCTACACTAGTTTAACCTGGATAATGTTTTATAAGGAATGTATATAACCATTTTTGTGATTGATGCTATATCCATGTAACGAGTGACTGAGATACAACATGAATATTGATCTTTACTTCTTCAGATTAATCTGTTTACCATCTATATATGTTCAGATGATATTGAAAAAATTCCTTTGCCCAATCGGATGGATGACATCTCTTGGTGGACGTTACTTCAAATTGTGTATACGAACCATTATGATGTTTTCTTTTGTTGGTTTCTCCTTTACATCTTGTGCCCTGTGCCGGCTGGTTGATAACTATAACATATATTTATACAATAAATCCATGGCTGTGTAGGGATTTAGCGCCAAATTGTGCCACAAAATACCCACATATTTGTGGGACTGAGTAGGTTGCCAGCTGCAGTGGTTTTTGGATGCCCACGCTGGAGGGTGTGAGCGTGATATATGCTCCATCTCCCCTGTGGGATCTTACCACCTCCTTGGGATGTGATTATACTCACTTAATATCCCACTGGCGCGCATTCTTATGTGCTTTACCGATCTCTCATTAGGTGATGCATCACCATAGTGGGCACCAGGCGCAAATCACCTTGAATCTATGTATACTACGTAGAGGTGTATATTACTATCCTGCCGCCATGGTAATGAGAGCCATCCTCTTATCCCCAATACTTAGGTTAATGTGTGTGTGCTCATTTTTTCATTTTAAGTTGCTGTCACAGGTCATTTGTTGTTCATTTTCTTGGCCTCAGTGCACACTGCATTGAGGGCTTAGATGCCCTTTTCCAAGATGTCTTCTCAGCAGCCTCAGGGCTCCACTGCACATGTGCAGGCTGGATCCACAGACGCTAAGATTGTATCAGCTGTGGACCAGAAGCTTCCACCAAGAAAGTTCTCTCCAGAGCCTTTTGGGTAATTTTAACCCCTACTTTACACGCCAGTCTTTGCACTTGCACACTTTATGATTACACTTTGTACTGTATAATTGTACAGAGAACGACATTGTTATATACATGTACTTGAAACTGATGCATTTTATCTTTGAATGTATTTTTTATATATTTGTACAATGATGAATAACACAATATTGCACAGGCACTTTAAGACACGCCTCTTTATGCTAATCACTTACTATGTTTTGCTATATATATCCCATGTGGGTCACTTGTTTGTTGCTTGATGAAGGTGTTACACACCGAAACGTCGCCACTTGTTCAATAAAGTTCACCTTTTATTTTGAAATTTTGAACCATGGAGTGCTGCCCGCTTTTTACTTTATTTAGATAGATAGATAGATGATAAATATGTAGATAGATAGGAGATAGATTGATATGAGATAGATAGATAGATAGATAGAATATAGATAGATAGATATGAGATAGATTGATAGATAGATAGATAGATAGATATGAGATAGATTGATAGATAGATAGATAGAGAGATAGATTGGATTATTTGATTCTGGTCATGGAAGTACATGGGAAAAAGGTACAAATCTGTCCTATTGGTGGTGTCAATGACTGTCACTGCCCTCCTGTTAGTTCAGCTAAATCTTCCATTGTGTTTAACGTGACAGAGAACAATGACAATGTGACAACTGCTAATTGTCAAGTGATTGCACAAGGACAATGATAGGTGACAATCCCAGCAATCTCCTGGTGTCAACTTTAAAGACAAAGCTAATCACCGCAGCCACACAGTCTGTGCGTCCAGTGTCCGGCCCTTGTACACGACCGTACAAGCCACCACTGCTCTGCCACAGACTGATATCTACACAACTATACACACAGCTCCAGGGGCACCAGATACCGGGGTGAGGGGCAATTATACAATGGGGCCCTGCCAGGATCTGTAGGGTGATACACGGCGCCCCCTTGTCACTGGGATAGTATAGTAGGGCATAGGGTGGGGGGGCTCTGTAGTCTATAGCAACAACAACATGTGAAGCAGAACTCCTATGGAAACCCAGTAACTATAAGTCTATAAATAAATGATCTCTGGTCAGGGGTTCTACAGCCAATGGTGCTCCTGTCCTCTCTCTGCCTTCTTTATTTTATCTTCCCCTCTCATATTTATTCCCCTTCTGAATTTTCTTCATTTCTTTATTCAACCCTTCCATTTCCTATTTCACCCTTCATCCCTTACCCTTTCCTACTTATTTCCTCCTGTTTTTCTTTCTTCTGCCTCCTTTCGTCTATCGTTCTTTCTTTCTCTCTCTCTCTTTCTTTCTTCCTTTCCCTTCCTACCTTCTTTATTCTCCCTTTCATTCTCTCCTTTCATTCCTACCTATTCTTCCTTCAAACCTTTTGTCCTCCCTTCCTTCTTTCTTTCCTTATATTTTTCTTTTCACTCCTTACATTCTTTACTCCTACCTTCTCTCTAATCTTTACTTTTCTATCTTCCTTTTGTCATCACATCTCTCCTTCCTTCCTTCCTCTGTCTCTCCTTCTGTCCTTCCTTTTCCCCTTCCTTCCTTACCTTCCTAACTTCCTCTCTCCCCTCCTCCTTCCTTCTCTCTTATTTTTTCTTTCCTTTCTTCCTTTTGTCATCCTTCCCTCCATCATTCTATCCCCTTCCTTCTCCTTTCTTCTTCCTTTCCTATACTCCTTCCCCTTCATACGTTCCTTACTTCACCTTTTTCTTTTTCACCTACTTTTTCTCCCTTTCTTTATTCTAGCATGATGCTTCCAGGCCCTGGCATTGGATATTTTCCTGTACTGCTCATCTGTAGGAGATATAGTTATATAGTATATATCAGTTATACAAAGCTGAAAATACACTTGTCAATAGACAGTAATCTGTCAACAATATAAAAAAACACTCAAAAAGAATCAAACCCATCTAATATATATCTTGTAAGCCATAATGGTCCCAAGTGGAGAGAAGCCTTCACTAGCGCCCCCTTTCTGATGGATTAGAAAGTGCACATTGGGAATATTTGAAGTGATGCTGTCAGACTCTGATCCGCTACAACATTTACAGCATATAAGAAGGTGCGGCTTGGCAGAGCGCCGGCTGTAATCACATATTAACCATTGTGCACGGTGACAAGTCTTTTCTTACAGCCACATTGTGTCAGCCCCTGATTAATATCACCCTGGCTCCTGGCCAGAAACTCGGACAACTATGAGTATATTTCATATGCTGCATCCATAGACAGTCCTATGTTTTACCCCCATTAAGAAAAACACAGCATCAGCAGGAAAACAAGCGGATCCATATTTAAAAGCCGCATTCATATGTCATATGGAATCTCTAAGCAACGTCATCCATAGACTTTATTCAGGATCAATGGATATGGCGACTACAATCAACAATGTTAGTGGGATCTGCCAAAATGTAATATGTGGCTGCCATAAGTGGCTGTACAGGAGATGGCTTGTCAAATGACAATTTCCATAGACTCCAATCCATATGACGGACGCTAATAGAGAACCTCCATCTGGCCGGCACACAAAATGGCACGGAGAGTAGGTATTAACTGTTTAATGCTGCCTTCATGTCATCGAGGGAGCAGCAATCCTAGGCCAGCATTGATCACAGGTGTTACTAGTGGAGGTTTGAGTTCAGCAGAACATGAATTTTGAAGTTTGGTTTTTCCAGGGAATGGCGAAGGACGATCCGACGGATTCGGACTACGTGCAGGATTTAACAAGGCAAATTGTGTCGCAAGACATGCACTCACATACACCAGGAAGAAGAAGGTGAACTCCGGCGGACCTGAGCAGGGAAGCGACACATGCAGGATACCGGGCGAACGATCTTGATGAATTGCAGAAGACCTCATCCTCGTCGGACAACGTACCTCAGGGAATCTTGCAGGGACCAGTTAAGTAAATGTTGCAATTTGTGCCGAAAACTGTCTAAAATGCCTTGTGCCACAGTTATCAAGGAGTTAATATTTTGTACACTTTTAAAACTAGTATGATAAAGGAGGCTTGGTCTCAGAAAAGAGGGCTGGCTTAACTGGAACAGTTGTGCAAATGATTAAAAAATATTTTTAGCATAAACTTAGCCAACTTATGGGAGTTGCAGAGTTTATATGTATTTGCCACTCCTTCTCCATTAGGCCCGGCATCTCCATGTCTCCTCTTCAGCCACGTGTCCTTCCTGTGCAGTTCACCACACAGACATCTTATGTTCTTCATTGTCCCATCATCCTGGTTCTCTGACGGTGTTATGCCTTGTATTTAAACAAACACCAGGTGCTCGTTACCGACACATGCATTTCGCACAGCCCAAGAAATGTCCTCACACAGCCCCCCAGTAATATCCTTAGACATCCCCCCAGTAATGTCCCCCACACAGCCCACCATTAATGCCCTTACACAGCCTCCCTGTAATGTGCCCACACAGCCCCCAGTAATCTCCTCACACAGCCTCCAGTAATTGTTGCAATATCCGACGTCTGTGCGGTCCGCGGACCCTTAGTAAATGAGCCCCAATGTGAACAGATGTAAACTCAGCTAAACATAGAGCAGGACCTCTTATTAAGAGCAATTCTCCTTCTCGTATTGTTGCCCCTCAGTTCCCCCTGACACCCCTGATATTGTGGACCCCCTCATTCCCCCTCGTATTGTGGCCCCCTTAATCTCCCCCTCATGTTGTGGCTCCTTTCATCTCCCCTTCATATTGTGACCTCTTACCTCCTACTTATATTGTCCCCCCATCTCCATCTTATTGTGGGCCCCTTGGTATCTTCCCTTCTCCATCTTATTGTGGCTCCCTGTCTTTTTGGCCGGCTTCATCTTCCCACTCACTTCCATCCCATCATCTCCTTCCTCTTAGTGTTGACCTCCTGTTATCTCCCCCTCCTACTGTGACCCCCTATCTTGTTTATCCCCCTAATCTCTCATCTCATTAGGGGACCCATCCTCTCCTCTTTGCAATGTACTTTAAAAAAAAAAAATAATTCTCACCTTTCCACATTCCCCAGCAGCTCCTCTCCGCTTCTTCTTGCTCCAATGCACAACAGACAGGAAGGTGAAGACGTCATCAAATTGTGCCTGCCAACCTGCTGCAAATGGCAGCAGAGATACACAATGATGATGTGGAGAGCTTACTAATCACCCAACAATGGATGATACTGAGGGAGATAAGGACTGGACAGAAAGATTTAAAAACTCTCTGGAGAAGAAAAACCCCACTTGTTGTTTCAATAAAATCCACCGAGTGCTTATTATATTATGATCATCCTTTTATGGGAGGCCATAAAAACCCTAGCAATGGAGCATGGCTTACCAGAAAGGGCTTAAAGGTCATTGCTTAAAGGTGTTGGCTGATAACCTCAGGATATCAGGATCGACCCATAATATCTAATTGTTGAGAGGCCAACAGATTACTTCTTTGACATAGACCCAGACTTCTTTCACATAAACATAGACCCAGAACTGGTTGGATTGGAGCTCTGTGTAGGCATCAGAAGTCATAACTGCAGTCATGGCCTCCTTCAAAGTACATGGGAACCATGGGGCTGAAGATAGGCCATCAATGCAAATGAATCGGAGACATTCTACAATGTCCATCAGGCAGAATTATTATTTCTGGCCCAAAGTGTTTACATTTTTCTTCTCCTATTTTTACCTTTGAGTGAGCTTTATAATGCTTGAAAATTGGCTTTCCATTAAACAAATTCACAGAAGCAATTCAGTTAGATGTAAGGAGATATTTTTATGTAAAAATTATGTTTGTATCTAACACAGATAATGTGTCTTTAAATATAGGAAATCCCATAAGTATTCTTAGGTGTTTCTTGTATCTGAGCGTTAGGCTATTCATACCCAGCTGATAAGCCTTTAAGAAGGTGATAAGTGGCGGCTAGTGTCTCGATGGAGTAGAAAAGCACCTACTGCCTATTCTTTTAATACATGTATTTCAATAAATGTGACGTTACTATATGGACCAATAATGGGGAAAACATCCCCTTTCAAAATGTGGACTACCAGGGAAAACTTGTGGACTACCTAGGGAAAATTGAAGCAAAGTGATAGCCTTTGAAGGACACTTAAAGTCTGCAGGAGCAGGAGTCATGCTCAAAGAAAGGTCTCTCCATAAACGGGTCATAACATAAGGACTCATGACTCATGAAATTTTGATCGAAGTCAAAGAGGTTCCCACTGCCAAGACCCCATAGGAATTTGTTGTTATCTGCAGGGAACATTAAGCATTTCCCTGCTCTCAAAAATATTAGGAACTTTCTGTGATATGTATAGACATGATGGGGATTATTCATCGAATTCTGGTGCATTGTGTTCCAACATACAGGGGCAGATTTACTTACCCGGTCCTGTCGCGCTCCCCGCTGTGCGTTTTCCGACGAGGATTCAGGTCTGCCGCAATTCCAATTTCCTTCATGTGTTGCTTCCCCGCTGAGGGCCGCCAGAGTTCACCTTCTTCTTCCTGGTGCATGTAAGTGATTGATCTTGGGACACAATTTCATTGTTAAATTCGGCGGTTTGTCCGAATTAGTTGGGTTGTCCAATGGTACGCCCCCTGATTTCTGTCGCATGCAAGCCGGCGACGATGCGCCACAATCCGATCGCGTGTGCCAAAAACCCGGGGCAATTCAGCGCAAAAAGGAAATATTCGGGAAACCCGACAGAATCACGGTCCGCGGACCCTTAGTAAATGTGCCCCACAATGTTCCTCCTGCACACCAGATATATCAGTGGGCTCCGGCCACCTGATGTGTCTGGTGGGCTGCTGCACACATCGGCCTGGCATAGCATTGAGCTTTAACCTGTGCCCAAACTGGCCACCAGGCGTGCCCCTCTTCACATTCCTCCAGGTCCACTTGGTGTGAAGTTGCCTCCCCTGAAGGGGGAAATAATCACAATTCGATTAGCAATTATTTCAGGGCTTGTAAAAAAAAAAACTGGTTAAACCCTGTTAAATAGCCCCTGATGGGTCTTCCAATAGACACTGTTTGTTGTAGCTGTGTGTTTCAAAGCGTTGAAAATAATCCTTCGCCATAAGTTTCAAAGCCAAATAACCAAGTTGACCCTACAGTGATGATTAAGATATTTTTCTCATAGCAATGAGGGTCTCAAAGTCAGTAGGGATGAGCGGACCCATTTAAGACCCCCCTGAACTTAAAAACTCAGTCCCAGTTCAGATCTGGGTACCAAACACAAACGCTCACCGCCATCGGTGGTGCCAGCACTGATTGTGGGTTTTACCTTTTAATTGACATGAGCTAACATCCGCCTTCGGTGGTGGCAGTTAATTGGGGGGGGGCCTAATTTCTGGCTGAGATTGTGTTTTGGGTTCGCTCTTAACTACAAGTTTTAGCAAAAGCTAATCTTTAGGTCTCTATTGTTAACATTGTGTAGTAAATATTAAGTTGACAGTAGAAAACGTTTGTTATTTCTTTAGCTCTTGGGCCACATTTCTTATCACTCACGTATATTTAGTTTGGCCCCTTTTACATTTTATTTTTATAGATCAAGAAAATATTACCAATGCTGTTGTTGGGACTCAATTCTTGCCAAAATCAATTCCCAAAACAGCCGATGACAAGAGACATTGAACATCTGGTGTCAGATACCGGAAATATATCTCTGTCGATCGGAAAATTTGGACCATCTTGAATGTGTTTTTACTTGCAATCCCTTAAAAAAAAAAAAAAAAGAGTAAAATGGATTGTCTGGGATTGAAGATGTTTTTTTACTATTGACTACAGACGGCATGAAGATAATAATAATCTAAACCTCTTGTGTTCTTACCTCTTGTCCAGAATTTTCAATCAATCTTTAGAACTGTAAAATACAGTTACAGAGACATTGTCATTTAAGCCCCCCTTCCTTGTAGGCATGTGGGGACTTATAGCCATTGATGCTCCACTTGGAGATTTTGGGAAATATGCTAATACATTGTAAGAAAAAGTGACCTCTTAGCTACCCCATAAGCCAGCCCCTCTAACATCCAGCAGTGACCATCCCCTCGAACATCCAATAAAGAGTCTTCCCCTCACCACCTGGTCCTGGTGTTATTAGAGCTGTCGGGTTTATTTAATTTGAACTAAATATTTTTTATTACCCAACCCAATACCCCAGTCCTGGACATAATGTCACCTAAATGGCACAACATAATCCCATTCTAAAAATAAAATATTGGCCAATTCCAATTCTGGTACACAACTTTCCGTTTATTAAATAAAATTAGGGAACTGGCATATCCCAGAATGGTTTGTTATGAATGCGTTTAGACAAGTTAAAGGTCATCGTTTGGATGGTTTCAAAATGAAGCAAATGTTGGAGGTTTACATTAGATTTTAATCAATAAGGATCTTAAATGCAATCAGACAATACCCATCACTATCTAACTGCATTTCACACTCTGCTAATAGGATTAACAGCTCCTCTAATGTCCTGCAGAGAAGGTTCACTAGTTTCTAATTTTTAGTTTCAATTATATCTAAAAAATCTACTTTGATTTAACTCTGTAATTGAAATTACAATGTTGTCATGTGTCCAAGCTGTGGACCACAAACCCCCAATATTGACCATTTTCCGTAAGTTGATGGCCTACACAATACCATCACATAGCGACCGGTGTCTCTCTCACTTCCTTTCCTGAATCAGAACACTTGGCCCAGATAATTGTACTTGTATGGTAGAATGATCTGTATCAGTGGTGGAAGGTGACAGGGTACCTTTATTACCAGAGAACTACCATCAGGGCCCATGTAGTGGGGTGCACAGTCAAGGTTCTTGGTGCTTGTCAACGCTGTCTGCTCATCATCAATGAGCCTTACTCATGATTGCGAACAGGAGAGGCCAGCAGACATGATGTGATGGCGTCATCAGCCACACACTACTGTGGCAGAGGAAAAAGCCGGGACTGTTTTAAGGAATGAGGAGAGGTAAGTATATGTTTATATTATTATGTAAGTCAAGAAATAGTGAAAGGCAAGGCCAGGGGAGAGGAGCTACAGAAAATGCAGCATAAGTTGGGGGGTTCAGAAACGGAAAGTGAGTTGGGGTCTAGAGAAAGAAAGGCATAAGTTGGGGTGCGTACCTTTGAACCCACAGAAAGGAGGCATTTAAGTGAGTGTCTAATAGATGGGCGATATTGTAAGTGAAGAAGGCTCCAGTAAAGTGCTACTATAAGTGATGAGCAGAGTCCAGCCTATGCTAAACATTGCTGGTTTGGGTCACCAGGCTTCAGCAAGAAGTTCTTGTTCGGCATTCAGCTTTACCCCCTTTGCTGTACTCTGCAATGGGTGTTAAACTTTTAAAACCGCTATTTAAATACCACATGTGCATGTGCAACATCCCCCACGGGGCCTAGTCTTTTCTTGGGGCCTGGTGACAGCGGTGGCCCAGAATACCAGAGTGGCTGGTTATTGCAGCCTAGGAAACTCTGTTGTGGCAGTGCTTGGTATGGGGACCGGAGGGCTGTCCCATGGCCTGGCAGGTCTATAAGGAGAGAGAGGCTCATGTACCAAAGAGTAGAGGTCCAGCATCCAGGCAAAAAGTAAGGTAATATAAAAAATCCACTTTATTCAAAATGGTAAACATGGTAAATCTGAGGTGATTACCTACTTTATTGGTCTATAGTCGCTAAAATAGCTGACGCTCTCGACAATAGACACTCCCCTTGATAAAGCACGATAGCGAAACACGTGTCGGGGTCATTCACGTGTCCATCTTTCTGGTATGGTTTCTTCTTCCAGTCATATATTTTGTGCTCAATTGGTGTCTTGTATATACTGTACTCACCAAGTGATATTCGTTATTCTCTAGCCCCATACTTACATGGGACCTACTACTCTGCATTGACTGTATTACCTACCTTCATTCCCTTTACGGCGATTACTTTTGGACACATGTATTTTATACTTCACTGTAGTCTATTAATTATTGCTTCTTGATTTTTATGTTTTTATGTGTTTCAATAAAGAATGTGATTTGAATATACTTCGGAGATTCGACCTCTTTTTTCTTCCAAGTATTTGGTGGTATTTATCTATGCTTTTGGTTGTTTTTGGTCCTCTACTAAACAGCTCAACCTTTTTTGGTGTAAATTGTGCAAATCAAGTTACGGTTCTTTATTGTACAACAGATAGTAGGCAACGGGCCAAAATGGTCAAGCAGTGGATTTGTATTCTGGTACTGGAGTAGTCGTGGAGAAGGGTCCTGCAGCTCTGGGTTAGAGTCTCCTGACTCAGTTCCTGGGATTGGTTTCTGTGACAGCACTAAAGGTCTACTGACACTGTCTCTCTCTTCACTCAGACCATGTTCTCAAAAACTCTGAAGACTGGACTAAGACCAAAGACCATGTGCTCCCCTTGCACAGGGGTTTTATACTCCCCCTGGTCAGGTGGTAGCAGCCCTCCAATCACACTCCTGTTTACAATACAACCAACTGATTGGACAAAATCTTACACCCATTTAATTATTGCCTTCCCAGGCAAAGGCTACAGCTGCAGATTACCTGAGATCTCCCTGCATTATCCCTTGGGTGAGTTGCGCAGGCTCACCAGATGGATCCTGACAGGTAGAGGGCCCTATCCGCAACTACTCCCTTGCCTATCCATTTGCAGGGATGTTGCACATGAAAGGGTAATCTGTGGGGGTGAGTGTTGTGGATTTGCAGCCGAACCTCAACCAAATTTTCAAGTTTGTATTCGGCCAACCACCACAGAAACCACCAAACTTAACAGGTCAGCTCATCCCGTACTATAAGTAAGTCAACTAAAGGAAATAGGGGACCTATGGAGGGGGGCATAAAGAGGGGCATTATATTTTAATTCATATCAGTAGAGTAGGATGTAGTGGCAATGGAGTAGGTATGTAATGTCAAAAGATGTGTGTCTACCAACACAAAATTATTATTTCATATATAGATGTCCCTGTTTAGCCCCAATGATGATGAGTATATGGTAAGTAGGTAGAAGACTGTTTGAGTTTACTATATGTCATAGTTTTCTACATTTTACACTGAATGTACAGGGAACTTTTTTCATTTTCATCCATAGCCAATAGCACATTTTTGACAAAGTGTCAACGGTTAACTCTCCGTATTGTACGGAAATGGAAGTCAGTGACACTTGGTGCCGTGATGTGAGTGACTGGTAGCAATGGGCTGTGCAGTTATCAGCAGTGTTCTGCTAAGTGTCAGACGGTGCTTATGGCCCTGAGTGTTAGACACACAGGCACAGGCCGAATCTTTGAGATAGTTGTGTCCATTCTAACAAGTCTGTGACACTGAGATACACCGGACTTTGCGATACATTACACAATCATATAAATAGCTCTCTTGTCTCGGGAAGATATAGCACATTATTGCGGGGCAGCAGCACATACAATGGAGAAGATGCCTGTCCTTATGTTATCCCAACTGTATCTGATACAACGGTGTTCATCATCCATCAGAGTAATCACTGTAAATGAAATGAAGACTATTTCTAGGAAACCAACTCTAAACAACACAAGCCGGTATATCAGAATACCTGGAAAATAAGAGCGGGGATTGTCAGAGAACAGGTTGTTGTGGTTTCTGCTCAACCAAATGTACCAAGATTATTATTAAAATAGATGTATTGTAAGTGACCCTTCGGAGCCTTCGGTACCTTCAGAATGATTACCTCCTATTCATTTCTTCAGATTTATTTCCATTAAAGCTTTAACTTCTGTTTTGCTCCCTACAGAGAGTCTGTAGGGAGTGAGTAGTCTGAGACACCCCATTGGTTCAGGCCACAGTAGAGAAGCCTGATTGGATCAAAAAGTAGACTTTTTCAAACCAATTCTCTTGTATGTGGTCTTTGAACTATTTGGAATATTATTTCATTTTGATTTGCGGACTATATTGGGACTTGTTTCCTGCTAAACAAATTCTGCTTCCAAGTTGAATTCATTTAAAGGGGTATTCCAGGAATAAGTATAATTCATACTCAAATGGGACTTTTTGATAAAGGCTAATATTTTGTTGTTGTTCAATGAAGAATTAAAATGCTACTGGCCCTTTAATCACATTGATTTTGTCCCAGTGGAGGAGACACAGGACATGATGTAGATGGATGGATGTAGGTGGTTAGCTGCACTGCATCCAGTATGGCTGGTGTGGTGGTGAGACATTGGGGCACATTTACTAAGGGCCCGAATTGCGTCTTTCCGCTGGGCTTCCCGAATTCTTCCGATTTGCACCGAATTGCCCCAGGATTTTGGCGCATGCGATCGGATTGAGGCGCATCGGCGCCAACTTGCATGTGATGAAAAACCGGGCGTGGCCATCGGAAAAATCGTGCTATTTAAAAAAAAAAGTGTCGCTTGACACACACTTACATGTACCACGAATAAGTTGGTGAACTCCGGCGGACCTCGGCGGACCTTGGCGCAGCAGCGACACCTGGTGGACATCGGGCGCTTGACCTTAGTGAATCTCCGGAAGACCGGGTAAGTAAATCTGCCCCATTATCTCAGTGGTGCAGTGGGCAGGGATGGCAGTTACACACACCGTTACTATGGTAACAGAGCAGGGCAGTCCTTTAGATCTTCATTGAGAGCAGAGCATAGGAGGGAGGGAGGAGCTGTTACTGAGAAATGAAGGATCATGGGAGTTGTAGTAACCCGTGGTGGCCATCTTGGAGATAACTCCACCTACTTTAGAGAACCCATAAAATTTTGTGAATTTAAGTTCCTTTTTGTGATTAATGAAATTGAGGCACATATATCCCACATTTGGCTTGTCTTTTTCTTTAATTTGGGACACTTTTTGTGGTGCTTGTGCTCATTTGTGACTTTTTCTCTGCCTAAGACAATATCCCTTCAAAATTCACTATCGTCTAGTTTTCGGTAGTGTTCCCTAAGTTATCACCTGTTGAAAAAATGTCACAAATTTTTACGCAAATCTATGGCTGCCCCTGACCAGGTGTAGAAATTAGCTTTGAACTGATTGCAACCTCTGGAGACTTTTTGCGACTTTTTTAAAAAAAAAGTCGCAAATTCACTACAGGCTAAATGCCACATGTATCAATAAGGAAAAACTGCAAAGATACATCTGACCAACAGAAAAGCCAAGCATAGTCCAGAAAACAGACAATCAAAGCCGGACTTATGCCCCATTGAGTTTTGTTCTATTAATTTATTTATAGCATTATGGGTTTTTGAATTTTGTATTGATGACCTATCCTCAGATCAGTGGTGGATCAATACCTAGCCCCAAAAATTAACACATAGGGGCTCATTTACTAAGGCTCCGCGGAGTTGGGTTTTTGCCCAACATCTTGCCCAAGATAAGGTGAGAGTTATTTGGCATTACAGGTAGTCCCCAACTTAAGATCACTCAACTTATAAATGAACGTCTGTGCCCGACTTACAAATGGACCTCTGTGCCCATTGTGCCAACACAACATCTTGCCTGTCATGGGTGCTCCTGCGACCCACGACTCAGGTTGCAGACGCACCCGTGCTTCTCTCTGTGGCTCCCACTCCCCACGGGATCACTCACCTCTCCTGCTCCCATCTCGGCTTCCCAGCGCGCGTCCCCATCTCCTAGGGCGTGCGCTCCGGCACTTGTAGATTTAAAGGGCCAAATTTTAGAAAATTTTATAAAAGCTGGCCTCTCCCAGCATTGCCTGCCGGATCTTCATGCTATATGCCTATAAGAGAAAGCTTGTTTCATTGTCATTTATCTATGTTTTGATCATCCGTTGTGACGCTGGACGTGTTCCCTTTTATGCTCCTCCACTGCCAGCCCTGACCTTCTGCTCCTCCTCTGACCTTGAAACTTTGCTGCTTGACTTGACTTCCTTCCTGTCCCCAACCCCAAACTTGCCTCCTGACTTTGTACCTTGCTTTGGCTGCCACCAGTGGAACGACCTGGTGGTACCACGCCGCAGAAAATCCAACCCACTTAGCGGCGGGCTCTGGTGAATACCGGGTGCCACTTAGACTCTGGTTCCAGGTGTCGGCTTACGTCATCATCTGTGTTAGTTCAGTGGGTCCACTACCCCTTAAGCCTGACATTGCCCAAGATGTGGTGAGAGTTGTTTGCCATTACAGGTAGTCCCTGACTTAAGAACACTCGACTTACAGATGAACACTAGTTACAAATGGACCTTTGTGCCCACTGTGATCTCTCTGGATGCCAGTAAGTACTGAACTTTAACCCCAGTGATATACAGGACCAAAAAATAATTTGTCTGAAGTTATACTTACTAAATATATGCGTCCCAACTTACATACAAATTTAACCTACAGAACCTATCTTGTGCATAACACAGGGACTACCTATAATATTTGATACATTATCCGGCGTTGGTAAATCTGAGTTTAGATGAAGAATCTATGAAACAATCTGAAGTAAGCCTGGCTATCTTTTCAATGAGAAAAATCAAAGCCAGTTCGTAATTTCTCCATCTGAAATCTTCATTAAATAGTATATACAATGAAGGCTAAGTTGTGTGGAGCGCACCCTCCCACCACACCACATTATGCTTTCTATGTAACAACATTATTCTTCTTTAAGTACTCCTTAGGAAGAGCTTTGTGCTTCACGTTCCTTTCTTGAATGTTCTACCTTTAGACTAGACAGTCATGTCTTAATGCATCCTTTCAAAAATGTATCTAGGGTAACCTTGGCTGACAATGCCATAGATCACTTACTTGCCATTAGTGGCTTTTCTTGATCACATTCAGTTATTCCTCTTGCTTTTGAATAAAAGGAATCTTCATACTATAGGTCTCAATGTATGACATAGGTCAGGGTTTCCACCGGAATTTTCTATACAGGTATGGTATTGTTGATTCTGAATATATCACCAGTTTATGGACAATAATGCACATGTGCCCAAACTATAGATATGTAGAGTGGATTAGTTGCCTTTTTGTCACAATTCTAGGCAATGTTTCACAAATGTAATGGTTTCTGAAGGCCAAGAAAATACAAAAGAATAATATTCCATCCAATATTCCAAAAATTAAGGCTTTGTATTAATGCACAATGTTTTGTTGGGAGTATTCCGGGTGTATAGCAAGTATAATGGCCAACGTATTCGGCTAAACACCATTAATTGAGCACTTTAAATGGTCTTCAGCTGACACTTGGGCTGACAGGGATTGCTTTCTTTTCCCCTTTACATACTGGGCATAATTCCTGTGAGTCTTAAAGCCCCCCTACCCCCACTGGTGGTCCAGCACCTGTATCTATTAAGAGGCTCTGGCCTCTTTAGAAAAAATGGGCACAAACTCTACCTGTTCCGACCTGTAAACCAGGTCTGAACTGGCAGAGTTTTTATGCTGTAGTAAATCTGGCAGGCTGGGTATTCAAGACCCTATCCAACCCCCTCCTTCCACGATCCCACCCCAACAAGCCTAAAGTGGTGTGCAGGTCATGGAAATAGGAACACTGGCTGGGAGGGGAGAGTTATGTGCATTCACTACCAGAAAACTAGTGAGAGAAGCTTATCTCGATGAAAACAAAAAATTGGTTATATAAACATTCAATTACCCCATCTTTCTTCTCTCTTCTGACTTCTGCCATAACTTTTGGGGGACCAGTAGGCATCGGATGGTCCACCGTTTCCATGGGTCTGGTTGACAATGTACAGTATAAGTCAAAGTTATAAAACAGATGTCATTTATTTATATTCTTATCTATATTCTATTATAGATTATTTTCTCTTTTGAAAAAATGTATATATTTGCAACTTTCAGCGATTTATTGAATGGCCTGTTTTGGGACTTGAGATCCCGGCACTTTTCGTAATTTTTTTTGGGTTGAGGTTAACTTTTTAAAATCACCATTTTGGATTAAGTTTTATTAACCTTCAATTGGCGACACACTAGGAAAAAATGTAATTTGGACAATCTTTTGTGTTTAGGTTTTCATGTTATCACGTTCATGTTTTCAAGACTAAATCTGAAATTCAGGCTCCCTGAATGCTATTAGCATAGTACTTACAGTGGGTAAGGAGCCCGGTAGGAGAGGTAAATGGAGTATTTGCCTATACACCTTGGCATAGGGTTTTGACCAGATAATTATGAAGTGAATATGCAGTATATGGGAATGGGTATAGAATCTTAGTAATACAACTGGATCCACAATATTCCGGTTTCGGTTCTGGTCTGTTCATCATTAATTATCAAGGAGTCCATGTTCCAGTTCACTGTTTGGCTAATGTCCTTGATCAGTGCTGTCTGATATCACAGGAAGCGACAAGATCCCTGGAAAAAAACCCAGGCAAATCCCTCCAGATACCACTGATGGATTAATCTACTGGTTTCTGTATATTCCCTGCACCCAAAACACGCTTTAGGTGCAGAGGGCTCCTGTCTGCCTTTCCCTTTGCATCATATGATTTGGTCAGTCCTGCAGATTCTTTATCTGTGTATGAAGTTATGCTGAATCTTCTCCAATTTATAACACTGGAGGATAAAAGGATCAAGAAGGTTGAAGTGAGGGCTCCACACATCTTAACCTTCATTGTATAGACTATTTAATGAAGTTTCAGATCTTATTAAAACCTAATCATACATGACTCAACTAAGTCTGCATGTATGTGGGGCTCCCTAAACCTTAAAGGGAACCTGTCACCGAATCTGTTGTGTCTTGGTTAGTGGTGGCCCCAACGCTATGCTGGTTCCTCCAGGCACTGTCGAGGTGTAACCACGTGTTGCTGCTCTCTGGAAGTAATGGTAAAGCATGTTGCACCCTAATGGGTAATAAGTCCAGAGAGTCAGGGTCTGCAGTGAATGGTTTCCTTCTTTACTGTAGAAAGTCAGGTACAAAGCAATACAAGAAAAGCATAGGGCTGACTTCTCCAATCTCCTCCCTGGCAGAAAAAGGGTTCTAGGCTGAGGAAAGGTCTGGGCTAGCTGGCAGGCAAGGCTAAGATTTCTCATTGGGAAAATATTCAAATGTCCACAAATGTCCAAAGTTCAATGGTCCTCTGATGTAGGGCACTACAGATCCAGTCAAACTCCCCACCTTGTTATGGCCCCTAAGTTTTGTACCTTTCGTACCCCCACTCCTCCGCACCCCTGTTCTCTTTCATGTCACTGACTCAGTTTGAAATTCCTAAACAGGCACAGTCCCGCCCAGGTCCACAGGTGCACATGCCTAGTTCTAGCTCTCAGTGGCATGGTGCACCTGTGGAGCCTTATGGCAGGTACCTAAATGACAGGTGCACAGCGCATTTGAAGAAATTTCAAACTGTGTCAGTGACAAGGAATGGAGGGGTAGTACAGGGGGGTTTGAACAGCGGTAGGGGTCGAAAGCTGTGAGGGCGTCATAAGGCAGGTGTGATTCAATGGATCCTAGAGCTCTCTCACCTCCCTGATGGGATACATGACAGACAACAGAAGAATTACATATACCTGTACATGCTTGATTATGGTACTGTTTGCGGTTGATGCAGCATACTACAGGTGACAGGTTCCCTTTAAGCCAAAAGTTTTTGTTAGAGTAGGACATTTAGGGCCAAAGGACAAATAGCTTCTTCTTACCGTTACTTATAACAACTGTCTACTACCAGAGAATCCCCCAAAGCTCAATGTTTAGGATTTGCTTCCACTAGAAAGATGGTTAACAAAAGTTCGATGTCTGGCCAATCAGGAGCTAAAGTTGAGAGGAGCTACTAACTCAGCATAGTCCCATATTCGCCAAAGAATCACAAAATCAAACAGGTGTCAGTGCTCTACTCCCTGTGGCAGTGTCTAAAATTAGAAATCTCACCACCTTCTCGCAGGTTGGAAATAGAAGATCCCCTAGGTTCCTTTCATCAACCTCCGTCTTCCTCCACTGGATCTAGGAGTGATCACTTCCTCACCTCCAATAATTTTGGCACCGTGACCAATTCCAAGAGGACCATTTCCCTATTTAAGTAGCACAACCCTTTCATAATGTGCATTTTTTGTGTTTTCTTTTTGTATCTTACAAACATACACAAATTTTAACATCATCATCCTAATATCCTGGTATATCAAGTGCAGGTGTGATTCCCATGACTTTCATGACCTAATCCATGCAAATAATTAATGTCTCCCAGTTCTTCTGTCTATTTAGCAATTGTGGGCATGATGGATTGACATGAAAATTCTTGGACGGAGCGTTAGCTATTCATCTTTGCTCTCCTCACCATTCTGCTCCATCATTTTCCTAATAGTAGAAAATGGTTGGTAATGGCTGTGAGACAGATCACAAGTGCTCTCAGTCACAATCATAACAAATAGGAGCCAGGAAATGAAAACTCGGAATCCTATATTTTTTAACTCAGGGATATCCTAACTGTGGACTTGCTGTAAAGAGGTTGTCCGATTCATTTGAATAATACAGACCAACACTGCTCCCAGCCATTTACTGGACTGGATGTGATGGTGTCCTCTTTGTGGTCATTTGGCCATGATAATAAATGTATCAATGGCACGTTACTGCCGAGGCAGATCCGTAGCAGATGGTGGCTAATGACTTATTTCCACCATTTCATAGAAAAGAAAATGTATATTCAACCAATCTATGCATGTTTATATGAGGAAGGAGCCAATAAAGAATTTGAAAATCCATGCAACAATGCCATGTATGTTGGCAGACATTGGAGTATTTCTGTCTCTATTGAAATGTAAAACTTTGCAACTAGTTGGAGCAGTTTTGCGCATAAACCATGCGAATGCTCAACTTATAATTTCACATGGTTTAGATAGTGACCATGCTGGCCCAACCCCACGCTGGTCCACTATGCCACTGGTCGTGCCCGAGTTGGATTGATGGGGAAAACACCAGGGCTACACCAGTTTTCAGTCGTATGAATGTACCCCTTTAACTTTACCCTCATTAATTCGGGATCAGCGGTGGTGAAGGCACTTGAGCAGTCAAAGTACATTATTATAATTTTCGGGAAACCCGACGAAAAAGAGCCCCATTGTTGCAATATGACATGTTTGCTATGGTAATTTCTAATATCCCTGTAACAATTGCTATATAATCTGCACTTGTATTTATAAGATTTTATACAGTTAATAATATTGACACTTACTAATAGTGATATCATATAATCACCGGTGCCTTCAGTGCTGTACTGTTTCCATATATCAATTTATTGTAATTCTGTTTGCATAAATAAAGATACAAGACTTTTATTGTATATTTTTGGTGCTAGTTTTGTCTTTTTGCCCTTTTGGATTAATATTTGTAATGAAGTGTATTTGCTATATACTAGGATACACTTGCTTCTTTTTGGTTCAGTGTTTTGAAGCTATGTTTTTATTAACTGCCAGGGTTGCCTTTATCTTGGACAGCTACCAGTCAGGAGGGGAGGTTTGTGGAGCTGCTCGTCAGGTAACCCCCGCCTCCTTACTGCCATGGAGCTCTTCTTCTTCTCCCAGTCATCCTGTGGTCTTTTTTCAAATCAAAGCCATGCCTAGTGCCTGTGATCTCCCCACCGCCCTGCCTGTACCTGGAGGGAGAAATGCACTCTGCACGTGTGCCGCTTTCAATCCACCGCATGCGCAGTATACACACAGGGCTGGTGGGGAGATCACAGGTCCTGCGTATGCGCGAGATTTGAAAAATAACCCCGGGAGGATAGGGAGGCTTTGAAGATCAGACGCTGGGGCCGCTATCAGCTCCATGGTGGGAAGGAGGCTGGAGTGGTTGCCTGCTTGACTGCAGCTGCCCATACCCCAACCCCCTGACTCCAAGAATAAAACTTTATTTTTCCGGTTAAAGGCAGCGCTGGCAGTTTAAAAAGACATGGCTAGAAAACATTTAACAGCCCATATGGGGTACATTTGGTGTTTAGAAGCAATGCGGCTGGTGATAGGTTCCCTTTAACCCATCGATGTTCCTTTTTTACCTGATTGGTTGGGCGTGCTGTAATTCCCTTTTGCTTATTGGTGAACTGATCCAGGTCACTGAGGCATTAACTCTGGCCACTAGTCTATTCAGGTGATGGTTTTCCTGCCTTGCCATACATCCCTGATGTTTGTGTATTACTAGTCCATCTACTAACTTCTTAGCAGTGTACCAAAGTCTAGTATATTCTATACATGACTTTTTCCAAAGTTGCCCATTTTAGTTTAAAAAATTTTCTGTAAGAATAGGAATAATAATGACTCCTATCAATATCACGAAATGTGGGTAGTACATCGTAAATTAGTAAAGCAAACATTGCATTAACATTGTCACGGTGCGGATAAGTACACTGAAAGTGATGCTTGAGAAATAGCGACTTGATTCATCCAGAGAGAACATTACGCATGGAGGGTAAATTACCCCGTAACAAAGTACAGTTCTATGGAAGAAATAGATTTTTTTTTTTGCATAGCTTTTAGAAAAATAGTGGCGCTCGTAGTTGAGTCTCTATGTGGCCTATTCTGTCAGGTATTTCCACTGTGTCTGGCTGTTGTGCGTTCTGTAGAGAAGAGCCTCCGCCGCCCTGTACCCAGCAGGCGTACATTCTCAAATGACAATGACAAACAAAAATGTACAAAAGGGCACCGAGAGAACGGCTGTACTGCCAGGGCTGTTTAATACGTCTCTTCTGCAAATAGGTACATGCTTCCTCTTCATTGCTTCACAAAAGGTCAAAAGAAATAGCTGGTAAAAAAAAAGATGTGTTAAGAAATAGATTCTCCACTGAGGGAATGGCAGAAAGTTTTCTTTTGTGGAGGATTTTTTCTTTTTCTGGGGTTTGTCTTGTTTTATAAGTTGATCCCAAATTACAAGATGTAATGGTGCTTTTCTAGACTCGTTGGTTTTTGACACAATGGGGCACATTTACTTACCCTTTAATTTACTAAATCTTTAATCTGCAGGACTGGCGCGATCCACGATTCGCAATATCCGACGATAATGAACTCTGCCTCCGATTCACTAAGATCGTGCGCCCGATTTCCTGCATGTGTCGCTTCCCCGATCAGGTCGTTCACCTTCTCCTTCCTAGACAAGTGCGATGCAATATTAAAGTTAAAAGCTACGCTCAGTCCAAATTTGTTGGATCGTCCGACACCCCGCCCCCCCTCCCCCGATTTCATCTGGCGCATCAAAGCCAACACGGTTGCGTCAAAATCCGATCACATGCGACACCATCCCCTTTTAAATACCTATCCCGGTCGTGCGAAACCCGAAGACATCAGAATATCTGACGAAAGTGCGGTCCGCGGACCCTCAGTAAATAAGCCCTAATATATAGTACATGACATCCTTAGGATAGGTCAATAATATCAGATCGGTGGGAGGTACGACACCAAGAACCCCTATTGATCAACAGTGTTTTGTCTTTTTACTGGTCATCATGGATGGCATAATCATCAGTCATAGAATAATATAATAGTTGTAATTTTTCACTTCGCTTTCACTGTCTGCTCACTGTAGGCTTTATTAAGTTTTAATAGATTTACAAAAAGGAAAACTTTTAAGTTTTAATGGATTTATCAAAAGTGAAATCTCTGTATAAAAAAATTCATTGGGGGTCATTTAACTTTATTTTTCTTCCTGTTTTTCTGTCTTTTTTAGACTTTTTTTGGCGGCTTTTTGGGGACATTTTTAAATGTCCGCCAGACATTTGTTTGTCATTAGTAAGACAAATTCATTTTCTATTCCAGATGTGCTACATGTGGCAAATGACATTTATGATTTCAAATATTTTGGCCCAAAAATCTCCAGACTAAACCATACTTTAGGAAAACTTAGAAAATGGAAACAAGTGACTTGAGACATTTGTGCGACAGTTTTGAGACATTTGTAACAAATGTCTCAAAAGAGTTCTGAAAAAAGTAGCAGGAGGAAAAAAAGACAGGCAAAACCAGGCCAAAAGAAACAAACAGAGACAAGATAAATGACCCCCATTTTGTCCCTTTTTGATACAGAACTGCGTAAGGAATAGTTTTTGCGGGGACAACCTGATATTTTCATTGCTACTCTTTTGGGGGCTGTATTTTTTTTTTAAGCCACAGCCAGTGTCTTTGTACAGCCTTAACCTCTTGCAGACCCATATGTACTATGGGAACACCCTCTTTGTGTCCTGCAAATTTAATGGTCTCTTAAATAATAGTTCAGGACTTAATTAAAAAAAAAAAATCTATAAAACTCAATACAACCTGTATAAAGTTAGTGTTCCTGTGATCCTACCAACCCAAGGAATAAAGGGGACCTGTCATTTGGAGCAAAAAGTGAAAGGCGTAAATAGAAGGCCCACAAGAAAATAGTGCACATGTGTTTTTTTGCCAATTTCAACTAGTTGATGAGTTCAGATCCGTGACAAACATTACATGGGGAGCTATGATCCTAGATTCAGTGCCGACAGCATTTAAGGAGTTAACACCTGGGTGTTACCTTTGGGAGTCAAGGCTGAACCTCAACTAAAACCAAGGACCTAAACCCAGACTTCAGCCACAAGTTCTGGTTGGGGTTCCGCCTCAACCCCCAATGGTAACACCTAGGTGTTAACTTCCCAAATGTTACCCTACTCTAGGATCGTCACTCCCCTATGACATCATTGGGAGCATTGATCCTTGGGAAAATGGCGGCATGCCGTCGGTAGCATTTACCGGGTAACATCTATGATCAGTTCTTGAACCACACTTTCAGGTTTGGCTTTGGATGAATTCGGCCAAATTACTCTAGCCTCTAGTCCAGACCAGACCAGTTGAACTGAACTGGGAATGTAATTTTGAGCTCAGTTGATTTGGGTTTGAGTTAAAAGTTTTTTTCTGCAATTCTACCACTTCAGTGTTTCCCATGCCGCTCTACCCTTAAAACTTTTAAGTGAAGTCGAAGAAGGAAGTTAGTCTGGCTGAGTGTCCCACAAAACATCTTACATGATGTCTACAACTTTGAGGTAATTTGGGAATATAGTCACCCAAGGACATACGTATAACGTGACATTTTTCCTAATTGTCGTCCTGGGGAAATAGATGCTGAATGAATCGTTGTGTCTCTCAAGCTTTACAGGCAGATCATGAAGTGTCTCACTGAATAGGCAAGGAAGACAAGCAATTATCTCCGAGGGGAATTTGATGAGCATTTATGTCTCGTTGCTTATCTTGTCTTCACATTGTTCTCAAGCCCAGCTATCTGCTCTATTTATGTCTTCTCGTCATTGTCACCTCTAAAAAAAATAATAGTGAGCAATGCATACTCTTCTCACATTCTAATTTTTGGAGAAAATCATGTGATTAAGTTACTGGACATGTGTGGTGTCATTAAGTAGTGTATTACATGTTTAAATTGATGGAAACAAAGCATAATATTAGACAATTGGATGAAATTTTTAACCCAAATTTGTATTATTTCTATAAATAGGGGAGGAACAAGCCATTGAAAACAAAGTAACTTACCAAGTTGAAAAAAATGCTGTTATTAAACATCAGTTGTCAGACGAAAGTTGACTCAATCACACACATACTGAACCAACAGGTTTGGAAGTCACTTGACCACCTAAAATCTCAGCCTAGTTCAACCAGTTTTGGGATCTGGCTGTTGGGAACACCAGAAGTGACACTTGTTCATTGGACTATTGCTTTATTTGTAATATAATAAATGAATGAATGAATGAATGAATTGACAAGTGGGTGTTACCAGTTAGGGGTGTCACTGTACAATCTGACCCTGATCTATATGTGCTCTTTTAGAAGGTTGTTTTACATTTCTCAGTGCTAATTGTATAAGGGATGGCCTCCTAATACACGAATATCATTTGGATCTCAGAGAAGTAAATATGCCTGAGATATTTTTTATATGTAAAGGTGTGAGATTTCACATTACAGAGGAGTTTTAGAAAGGATATTCCAAAACCTACCTGAGAGGGCTGGTAATTTAGTGGGGTAAAACCTGCTGACCGGTTATCTTTAAAGTCTTTGGACTGGGGTGGGGGATCATCTCAATTTGACGCAGTTTCCCTGATTTACCCGAGTTTTTATTTTTAACACCCAGTCCTGGTGAACATGCTGCATCTCTACTGTGAACCCATTGCCCATTATCCCTCATGATCCCCAAGCAATTGCATTGGTTGCTTTATGGGTAATACCCAGTTGCTTTTTACAACTACTGGTTGTACTGGTAATGACAATGTGGGACGAATAATAAGTTAGCCAAATTTTACATGTAAATACATGAACCCAAACCAAAAAAATCCAAGACAACACACAAATACATTGTCAGTAAAAGTATATCTTTATTTCATACTAAATCTTAAACCACATAAAAACACTTCAAAAACCTGTGCCATAGGTACGCCACCACTGCACTAGTATATATCGGCAGAAATCCTGCTAGATAGACAAAATCAAACAGGGTTGGGCAAGAGTATGCAAGTATATGTGTACAGACCAAGGCTACATTCACACGATGTATGCCCGCCGTACCGTAGTACGGCGGGCATACATCGGCGCTGCGGAGAGGAGCAGGGGATGAGCGCTGCTCACCCCCGCCCCTCTCCATAGGGAGATACACCGCACGGCGCCGTAATACGGGAAAAGATAGGACATGTCCTATCTTTTCCCGTGCTACGGAGCGGTACGGTGCCGCACGTGTGCTGCTCCGTACCGCTCCCGTACAGGGCCGTGAGCCCATAGGAGTGTATGGGGGACGTATATCGGCCGTATATACGTCGGCCATATATACGTCTCCCATACATGTGTGTGAATGTAGCCCAAAGGAGCCGATCCCCGTCATGTGTTTCACATAGGATGCTTTGTTAAGGGTCATGTGTATAAAGGTAATGGGAGGGATTTGTCAAGCACTGGCACATCCCTACCTATTGTCGAATTGTGCTATGATCGGTAAATTATAGCTTCTGCGAAAGCATTGGGGGACATAAGAGGTCGTCCAACGTATCAATTCCTGACTGTACAAGTCATGATAAATCCCCATCCAGTGTGTATCAATCATTTCAATGTCAACTTAGCTGCATTTTCTTGTATTGGCCACTATTCATAAAATCGGGCCTGTTCTTGGTTGTTATTCTGGAGGAGGGACTTTGTCGGTATCAGCTGATCGGTGCCGGTTCTGAGTATCGGCACTCCGAATCTGATAATGATAATCTTTCCTATGGTTATGTCTAATTTCTTTATTATAGGAAATCCTTATAAGGTAAGAATGAAATACAACAAATCTAAGATGTGTTTTATAAAAATTTCTAAAAAAGTTGCAGAAGAAGATCCAATTAAATCCAAAGTGTTGTACAAATGACACAATTGTTCGGTGACCCCTAAGACTCCGGTTCTAGTCTTACAGTAACAATCCATCTTACTGTTTTCCTCTTTGCTATTCAGGTTTCAGGTCTGTGGTCTCGGCTGGGTCTTGGCTTGTACGAGACGTGTTGACACGTTCTCCTGTTTTACCCTCAGGTCTATCTTTATACTGTCTTGTTTGTTGTGGTCTTCGTCTTTCTTCTTTCATTCTTACCCCCTTGTGTCAGACGTATTAAGGATTAAAAATGTAAAGCGGTACAAAATACCCAAAGACTCTTCAAACAAGAAAAATGAGATGTTGATATTTGGCTATTGAGTGCATTTCATTCATGGAGAGCCACACAAGACTAGGATCATGATACTGCGCTCCGGCCTTTCGAAATTATTCTAAACCTTTTGTTTTCTTTGCTCCACTAAGCTAATATTTACATTGATAAAAGGGAAGCAGAGGATGAGCACAGCCCAGGAGATAATACAGCAGAATTGTCGGTTTCATTAAATGTGGAAGCTTTTGTATATTTTCTGCTGTTTATTGAGATAATTCTATAGAACAAATCTAATGACGGCCTTGTCTTCCTTGCCTGGAAATGACCGTATATACTCGTGTATAAGCCGAGTTTTTCAGCACAAAAAATGTGCTGAAAAACCTCGCCTCGGCTTATACACGAGTCAATGATAAAAATAACGACGAACATCGGGACAACGGAGGGTGAGTATTAAGTTTATTTCTTTATCTGTATACTAATAGGGGCTGCTGTATACTACTGAGGGCAGACTGTATACTGATGGGGGCAGGCTGTATACTACTGGGGACAAGCTGTATACTACTGGGGGCTGTGCTGTGTACTACTGGGGGCAGGCTGTGTACTACTGGGGGCAGGCTGTATACTACTGGGGGCAGGCTGTATACTACTGGGGGCAAGCTGTATACTACTGGGGGCAGGCTGTATACTGCAAGGGGACAAGCTGTATACTACTGGGGGCAGGCTGTATACTACTGGGGGCAGTGCTGTATACTACGGGGGCAAGCTGTATCTTACTGGGGGCAAGCTGTATACTACTGGGGGCAAGCTGTATACTACTGGGGGCAGGCTGTATACTGCAAGGGGACAAGCTGTATACTACTGGGGGCAGGCTGTATACTACTGGGGGGCAGGCTGTATACTACTGGGGGGCAGGCTGTATACTACTGGGGGCTGGCTGTATACTACATGGGGGATGATTGGCTGTATACTACATGGGGGCTGGATGTATACTACACCCTCGGCTTATACTCGAGTCAATAGGTTTTCCCAGTTTTCGGTGGTAAAATTAGGGGTCTCGGCTTATACTCGGGTCGGCTTATACTCGAGTATATACGATAGGATCTGAAAACATACACAGATGCAGATAACAATGTAGGGTGCCAAGTGCATGGCCACATTACAGCTCTGTACTGCCACCATACACACTTAGGCTATATTCACACGAACGTATGGGGGACGTATATACGGCCGACGTATATACGGCCGATATACGTCCCCCATACACTCCTATGGGCGCACGGCACCCTACGGGAGCGGTACGGTGCAGCACACGTGCGGCACCGTACCGTTCCGTACCCGGGAAAAAGATAGGACTTGTCCTATCTTTTCCCGTAATACGGGGCCGTGCGCCATAGGTTGCTATGGAGAGGGGCGGGGGTGAGCTGCGCTCACCTCCTCCTCCTCTCCCCGTACACTGCCGTTGCCCGCTACGGTACGGTACGGGCGGGCAACGGCAGTGTGAATATAGCCTTAAAGGGGTTGTCCACTTCCTCAATTAATAGACATTGTTTGCATAGTGAAATATTACACAATTTTTCAATATACTTTGTGTATCCATTTCTCATTGTTTTCTAGGAAGTTTCACAGTTTACTTCCAGTGGACATAAATCTGTCCCTGGTCATGTCATGTAAGGGCAGGGCTCGTCATATCCATGGTCATGTGTTGTCACACGGGTGCATGGATCGTTATATCCCTGATCATGTGATGTCACACAGGTGTACGGCTCGTAATAACCATGGTCATGTGTTGTCACACGGGTGCATAGATCGTTATATCCCTGATCATGTGATGTCACACAGGTACACGATTCTACATATCCATGGTCATGTGTTGTCACACAGGTGCAATGATGGTTATATCCCTGGTCATAAATATGCAAATATGTTTTCAAGGGTGGGATAAGGAGTATCAATGGTTGTCCCCGGACACCTACAGAGGCGGACATAAACAGCAAAGTCTCCATAAGGAGTGTTCTTCTTCCTGAACCTAGTCTCCAGCCTCACACTCAGGAAACCAGTTCTCTACACTGTACTGATGAGATGCAATGACATTGACACAGTGCTGTCTGCAGTCTGGTGTCCATTGCTTCTGGTATGGAGTTACTGGTTTGACTATTATCCTATATTGCTAAACTTCTTGAAAGTAAGACATTGATGTATAGGCAACTTCCTAGCAGTTACTCACAGCAGCTCAGAAAGAGTTAAACCATTACAGACAGAAACTGTAGACGTGAAAGCAGCCAAAAAAATGAAAAATATAAGTCACATTATAACCAGAAACAGTTACATCTCACGTGTGCCCACGCAGCAGAGTTTCTTGAATGGTTCGATACACTTGTAAAACACCTTTCTAAATTCTCTTAAAATGTTCCACAAAGGAGTTGTGTGAATACGGCCTAATGTGTTTGGTGAGCCTCATCATTAAAGGGGTTGTCTGGTATTTGTAAAAAAAAGCTATTTACTGCTTTGGGTGGCTACTAAAACAATAAAAATGTTATACTTACCTCCTCTGGCACTCCTGTGCACCCGTGGTGGTGTATGTAGCTGCTGAGTCTACAGACGTTGGCAGTGTTATCTTGGCCACTACCGTGTGCCAGCTACAGACTGAAACTAATACTGTAGCTGACGCGCTGATGTGGTCAGGACAACACTGCCAGCCGGGGACTGCGGGGACATATGCCACCACATGTGCACAGGAGTGCCGAAGGAGGTAAGTATAAAATGTATATTGTTTTTATAGCACCGAAAGCCATATACAGGCCGTCCCCTACTTAAGAACATCCAACTTACAGACGACCCCTAGTTACAAACGGACCTCTGGATGTTGGTAAATTACTGTACTTTAGACTTAGGCTACAATAATCAGCTATAACAGTTATCACAGGTGTCTGTAATGAAGCTTTATTGCTAATCCTGGTTCTTATGACAACCCAACACTTTTAAAATCCAATTGTTACAGAGACCAAAAAAAAATTGGGTTGGGTTTACAACTATAAAATATACAGTTCCGACTTACATGCAAATTCAACTTAAGAACAAACCTACAGACCCTATCTTGTACGTAAATTTTATTTAAATTAAAGGGGTGTTCCCATTTCAGCAAATTAATGTTAATGTTTTTACCATAAAAAGTTATATACTTTCTGTATTAATTCCTTACGGTTTTCTAGATCTCTACTTGCTGTCATTCTATAGAAAGCTTCTATATGACATCCAGTGGATAGAAATCTGTCCATGGTCACACAGGTGCACGGCTCGTTATGTCACCCACATCTGATTACTCTCTGTGATATAACGAGCCGTGCACCTGTGTGACCATGGTCAGATCTCTGTCCACTGGAAGTAACATATAAACTTTCTAGAGAGTGACAGCAAGCAGAGATCTAGGAAAATGTATAACTTTATAATATAAACAATAACATTAATTTGCTGACATGGGAAGACCCCTGTAAGGATAACTCATTTTAGTTTTTTTTAGGGTATTCTTTAACAATCTTAATGGATGGTATTTTTCGTAAGAATGTAAAATGTAAAAGAATTAAAAAAAACAGGAGAATCGATAAATATTTGGGGTGTTTAATAATGATAATGTGAGAAAAGATATTTTAACAAAAAAAATTTTTATTTTAATTTAAAAAAACATCTTTTTAAAATGTTATTAAACGATGCAACATCAGCAACTGTGTGATACAGACTGTAGATTTTGAAGATGCAATTATCTTCTATGAGAGCACACCAAAAAACCTGGAAAAATACAAATAGAAAACTCTAATAAAATGGTATACTTTATTGAAACTTAATATAATTACACGAAGAAAGAACAATAATGCTGGACCACCATTGTTCTTTCTTTGTGTAATTATATTTTGTTTCAATAAAGTATACCATTTTATTAGAGTTTTCTATTTGTATTTTTTCCAAGTTTTTTGGTGTGGTCGCTGTGGGTAATGTTGGGCCCCTACCTAATCAGCGTCATACCTTTTTTTCTTTGGTGTTTATCTTCTATAAGATACAATTTTTTAATGTCATCACACAACAAATCAATGTTACTTAATTTTAGCATTCCATGGAAAACACATTCATGTGAAAAAAATTCCAGAGAAAATCTCTTGGACAGGCGTCCCCTCATTACCGATTGCCTTTCTGCATATTTTGTAAACATCTAATTAACAAACATCCTCCAGACTCGGAGAAAACAGTGATTCTACTAATTAGAGAATACAACATCTCCCCGCGGGACGGTTCTCACCGTATCATTTTTAATTTGCCATGAAGCATAACATGTCATTGGGATTACTAATTTATATTGTTGTTGCTACATGTCTGTTATAGTACTAACAACTGGCTGCCGGTTGTTTGTTTTTAGGGGCAGGTGAGATTTGGTCTTGTACTCCCTGGGAAAGCTCCAACTATAAACAATGGCCCCATTGTATGAACCCCCCATTGTATTTACTATAAAGACGCATATATACTTTAAAAAAACAGTCATTTAATGTGACCGTAAAATAGACTTTTATACAAAATACTTAAAGCGAGTCATCCAGCTTCTTCCATGTTTATGTAAGTCATTAAATCGGATTTATTACACCTCCAAATATATTTGGTGTCTCCAACATACTCTGTGGCTATGTAGTGTTTTCCCACTTATTAGTTATATTTTGTATTCAGGTCATGTTCGGGTTCCCAAGGAATCTCAATGTCAAATATATGAAAGGTCACCTTTGTTCTTCATAGTAAGTGGCCCCTGAACAAAACATTGTATCTTGCTGACAATTGCTTCAACTGTTTGTCAGAACTTTCCCCAAACTTCAACCCAGTTTCCAGACCTTTGGCTTGTTAACTCCACTCACCTTGTTATTTACCATTTTTTGGTCTCTCCTTGTGTGATCCTGGTTTACATTTTGTTTCCATTACTTTTAGGGATGAGGGATTCATGCAAGATTCGATAAGCTGAAGCTTTTCCAAATATTTCTAAAGATTTAGCTTGGGTCTGCATCTACTTGGTCCAAGACGCTGTTGTTACCATTGTCCAGCAAATTGGCACACAATCCTCTTTAGTCCTCTAAAACACAGATTTTTCATGAATATTTTTTGCAGAATTTTTTCATTTGTCTCTTCCTCCCTCTTAAGTTCTGGGATAATTGACAGCATTATCTAGCCGACATTTACAAAGCTTTATCTGAAACAGAGCAGGAAAGATTTGGCTTCAAGGCAGTGCCGTAAAAATGGCAGATTGGTGCCAGAGCTACGAACCACTGAATAGATTTGCTCATCTCTACAAATCTAGCAGCTCGATTCCTTGAGTTGCACTGTCTACCTGGGGACTTTGTGGATATCCCCAAACTTTCTTGTAAGGGTACTGTGAACATTGCTGGGTTGGTTTTAATTTTGTCATGCAGATCACTGCTTGATGGTAGTTTGATTTATTGAGCTTGTGTGGCTTGTCCTGGGTTTTAGAGAATTACTTGAAGAGTAGAGATGAGTAGGCCTGTTAAAATTAAGAATTAATGAACAATTTTAAAAGCTTTGGGTTTGGAGTTTGGGTACCATTACTGTACCACATCCAGTAACATCTATAATCGGTGCTGGTACCGCTCTTAGGTGTCAACTGTTTAAGTGTGCGCCCTGGTGCTCATGATGATGTCAACGGGAACAACGATACTCCCTAAATAATAATAATTCCTTTATTTATATAGCACACACAGATTACACAGCGCTGCACAAAGCATGTCAACTTGGTCCCTGTCCCCATGGAGCTCACAATCTAAACAACCTAACAGTATGTTTTGGAGTGTGGGAGGAAACTGGAGGACACCCACGCAAACACGGAGAGAACATACAAACTCTTTGCAGATGTTGACCTGGGTGACCCAGGACCCCAGCGCTGCAAGGCAGAAGCGCTACTAACTCAGCCACCGTGCTGCCCTAAAATATGGCGACGACTTGGGCTGCCGGCATGTTATTGCTGTGCGGCCATTGCAATTAAAATCCCGCTGGTATTACCAGAACCATTTACCTGCGTTAACGATTGGACAGGGGTGGTTTGAGCAGAAGGGAGCACAAAGACCTGCAAAGTTGAGCACCGGGGTTTGCCCAACACTACTAACCAGTAACTCTTTACAATGGAATTATATTCCTATTTCATTCTACACAAGTCATGTTATGGTCTTATTGACCACCTTCCAGAGGAAACAAAATTATCGTCAGGTCAGATAACTACATAAATTAGAATTTTTCCAGTAATGTGGAAGGAAGGTGGCCTCTGTTACAGACCATGCATTGGGTCTAGGATCCTGATATTTACAAAATTTTAGCAACTCCATTGGTTGTATTATTAATTTTCCGACAGTTTTGATATGTTGCCTGCACACATGACAATATCAGCCAATAAATGTTTGCAATTGTGATAAATGTATATACGGTGGCCAGTTATTGTCAGTGGAGTTTTTTTTTTTTGTACAAACTATTTATTTGATTTTGTTTATTAGATTTATTTATATATTTATTGCATTTTTAATATAATACATTGCATAATTTAAAAATATTCAGAAAAAATGAACAAATTAATTAAATGATTTTAAAACTTTATTGTTTGTATTTTCCTTTTTTTTTTTCTTTAAGTCAACTTCAAAATGTTGGTGGAGCGTCTAAGATAATAGAAAGATTCATTGGCGGTGAATCTCTTTGTCATTCAAGTTTTCTACAAGTGTCACAATGATTAATGATTTCCTTGCTGTATGGTAAAGCCATGTGAAAAAAAAGGGACACGTTAAAAGTGTTGGTAGCAAGAGGTCACACATTTGGAAATGACATACTTTATCCTCAGGTATCTTATACCTCCCAAAATTATCATGGAAATTCCTCGGTTCAAAAGGCTTTGTGCTTGGGTTAGCTAAATTTACAGCCCAAGTGTGAGATGACATGCTGATTTTTTTTTTTCTAAGGTTCACTCAAAAGTCTTCAGTTGTCTGTCATCGGCCCAAAGTAAGACACAGAAAATCCAAAGCTGTTTGGAATGTGTTGATGAAGAGGACACTCTAGATGTTACAATATACTTGTCTACAAAGTGAGTGTGAAGAACTAAGCTGAGAAGTTGCAGAAATATTAATTCTACTTGAAGAAGCTTTAAGAACCTTATTGCTATTCACTTGAAGACAACCTTGGTGCTGAAAGTGTCCTCTTCAACCTTTCATTCTGAAGACCAAGCCCAGGGTAATATGAATGGTCTTCTTTTGGAAAACTTTCTATCCTACAGGAATTTCAGCCACTGATGTTATCCTTTACCTTATAATGACTTAATCTTCTTTGAAGCTCCATTTAAGATTCAAGGAGGTGTTGATATTTTTAAGCTCTATTAGGATTTTGAGAGTATTTGGTATATTAGAAGTTTTCTTTACCAGTTTGATTATATTCTAAATAAGATTTGGGAAATTAGATTTATCATGTATGTGATTTTAAGAAAATTTGAAAAAAAAGTGTCCCGTATGATCCCTTTATAAGAACAAAACAATGGCATGGTAGCAGTCATGTTGTGGCTGTGATGCTTGAGGGATGCTAAGACATTCTGCCCCATAATAAGACACATAGCAGGTGGAAGAGCTTGTTATGAATGTTCAGGTCCCCCATCCGCAATATTTGGGTCCCAGAACCCGGACTTCAGTCAGAAGTTTGGGTTCGGTGTTGAAGCTCACCCAGAAAGCTCTTCACACCTACCATTATCGAGGTTGCCTTGAAATGTTGGCGGTGTATGCGTGCCACCATTTTCCCTAGGATTTTTCCCTGATGATGTCATGAAAAGAGACAATCCTGGCCAGACTTTACGAGTGGCATTTAAAGGGTCAACACCCATGATCTTGTCAACGCTGATCAAGCGTGTTAGAGGTGTGTTCGTGTTCAAGAACAGTACCAAAACCAAACTTTTGTTGAGGGTTTGGGCAAGCTTGCCGAAACCAAATCTGACTGGGTCCACTCATCCCTTCTTGTTATGGATTTTTCTATGTGGATCACAATATTCAAATTTAATTCCCAGGAAAAAAATTGACAATGGAGGCAAAAGTCCTCAAAAACCTTTCCATCTTGAGGTTCATGCCACATGGATCGAAAATAGAGAAGTTATTTGTTTCCATAGGGCCACAAATGTTTTACTCTGTTTGAAAAATATCCTACCATTCTCCTTTGGTTGCCATTTCCTCTTCCAGATTAAATCATTACTCCTTGGACAGAACTCCATTGTGTCATAATTCCATTTGAGTAGACAGAGCAAATGCTCTTCAGAGCCCATCCCCCATTGATCCTTAGGAAATACACCCTTTAGATTGGGTGTTTTGCTTAACTTCTGTAGACCATTATTGAGTTAAAGTCGGGGCCCACCTGAGGATTCATTGGACTTGGGCGTTGATGGCCCAGTCAGACCCTGGGTGAGGTCTTTTTTTTTATCATGTAGGCGCTATACAAATAAAGAATTATTATTATCATTATTATTATTATGAGTCTTATTTTGGTTTGGCAGTATTTTTGCAGCTTTTTTTGCTTGCAATGTATATTTGTAAACTTGTTGGATAAGATAAACTAAAGGTTCCCTGGAGCAAAATTTTAATTTTGGAGCCACATTGACCAATGCACAAAAAGCTGACAAAATAGATTGATGTTTTATGCTTTATAATGCTTTTCTTTACTCTATATCATAGTCTTGAAGCTCTAAATTTATTTTATTTCTAAAAGGTTAATAGAAAAACTACTTTCTCCCTTCAAATTGTAGATATCAGAATTTTTTAAGGAATTTAGTGTAGGGGGAAACATTTTGTTCACATGGATTGATTACCGTATATACTTGAGTATAAGCTGAGTTTTTCAGCACAAAAAATGTGCTGAAAAACCCGGCTTATACTCAGGTCAAGAAAAAAACCCCAAAAAGTATACTCACCTTCTGACGCCCCCACGGCAGGTCCTCTTTTATCCGTCAATGCTCTCCCGCTTTGGCTCAATGTTCCTGCGTGGTCCGTCAAAGGCACCATGACGTCACGTCACGTGTGTGCTGGCAGGCTATGTACTGGGTAGGCAGGGCTGAGGGCTATATACTGAGTGGGCAGGGCTGCAGGTTATATACTGGGGGGCAGAGCTGCAGGCTATATACTGGGTGGCTAGGGCTTCAGGCTGTATACTGTGGGGCAGGGGCTGTCAGGCTATATACTACAGGGGCTTGCAGGCTATATACTACATGTAGCTGGCTATATACCACAGGGACTCGCTGGCTATATACTGTACTGGGGGCGCTGTGACTAATGCATTTCGGGTTATACTCAAGTCAATAGGTTTTCCCAGTTTTTTTGTGTTAAAATTAGGGGTCTCGGCTTACGCTCTGGTCGGCTTATACTCAAGTATATACGGTCTGTCTTGAAAATATTTTATGTGTAGATCAGCTAAAAACATATACAATAAAGAAAATCCACTTATGGTTATGTATATCAGATCACTGCTCATCTATAAGCACAGCTCTTCATTAATAAAACCTTTGGTCACAGGATACGCAGGATATAGCTACAAGGCAAAGGGATACTTAAACTGCTCATCAGTCAAGAAGCCAAAATTGAAGTGTAGAAATCATTGAAGCTCAATAACCAGACATGTACTGAGTTGTAAAAAGTAAAAATGTACAAAACAACAAAAAAAAAAAAGTTTCAAGCACCTATGGGGGAAAGAGAAAGAATGGTAATATAATAGATATGATAATGATCAAAATCAAAAGACTGATAAACCAGGGGTAGGCAGCGTAATACCAGTCAGAATTTTCAAATTTAGAAACTTACAACCAATTCATACAAATTATATTGTATGAATATTAGTTTATTATACTCCTGATTACAGAAATTTAAAAAACAATGATAATCATTTTTAATACATTGAGAATTTCTCCCCCTCTAATATAAAGCAGATGAGATTTTTGCTCTTTTCCTATAATGTTTATGGCTTGATAACCTTCCTTTTACCTTAACCACAACTTCTTTGGCAGCCATCCACAGGTCTAGCTCTATTCACATCTGTAAGCTTCATCCTGGACCTACGATTATTCTAGACTCTAACTAATATCGCTAATCCTTCACTTTATATCTACTACCTAAACGATGTCAAGAACTCCATTTCCCCCTAATAACATCAGTGTTACTTCTCAGGATGTAACAACTATGCTGTCATTTGTTTTTCTGCTAGAAATTGAAATGTTATACGGCAAAATAACAGAATATTCTCTTTATAATATTCTAAATTAAAACAACACTGTCAGGGGATGAAAGAAGACATTTTATGGACCAGACCAAGTCGCTTTCCAGTTCAGCCTATCAGGTCGTTAGGGTCTGTGGAGGAAAGTGAAAGACATGTATTTTATGAAAGATTTTAATTAGAGAACAAAGAAACATTTACTTTGCGCTGTGGCCTGGAGCCATAGAGGTCTACGGGGGACGTGATCTGGACTCAAATCATGCGACCAGATCACGGCCCCCAGTGCAGGCATGTTCATGAGCCATCAGACTGACCTAGGCCCTGTGCTGTATGAATATTACAGCCCCTACAAGTCTGGAATCACTTCCTACATACGGTACTAGAATCAGCTTCTTGGGGAATGGAGGATGTGTCCATTCAGCCTAATTTCCATTTGTGGTTTAGGACCTTTGGAGGACCTTCAAAATTCCTGAAATAGCTCTCGTGTTCATGTGTATTGAGAGCAGGAACAGATGTATGAGGATTTCATGGGTGACGGTCCTTCCCAGTATAAAATTTGGTGGGCGGTTTGGGTGGCCGTGGGCTTGGTTCTCGGTCTACCACCCCAAACCGCCTGTATGTGGTGATCTGATAAATTCTTCTTATAATGGGCCAGTGAACTTTTTTTGTATCAAGTCTTAACTCTATTTATGTATAAACTCATGTAGCACCAGTGACAAGGATGCTACTCCAACCCTCAAAACTTTCCATATGCAATAGTGTTCAATCCAACTTAACACTGAATCTGAAAGACCATCAACATGCCCTTTCTGGCATTCATTGTACCCAACATGGGGTAGTATTCTACCAGCACCTTAAGTGCACTAAAGAGAAACCCATCTACCATGTCACTGAAATGACTTTTAAATTCTAAATTCTACTGGTTCTGGCATCAAATACCCCAAATTAATTGGGTTCTTCCAGGCACCTCTTCTTCTGTTCTCTTTCCAGGGCACTTCTGCCTCTTTCCAAGCACCTCCTCCTCTGTCTTCTTCCAGGAACCTCTTCTTCTGTCCTCTATCCAGGCACCTCTTCCTCTGTCTTCTTCCAGGAACCTCTTCTTCTGTCCTCTTTTCAGGCACCTCTTCTTCCGAATCTTTCCAGGCACCTCTTTCTTTCCAGGAACCTCTCCTTCTGTCCTCTTTTCAGGCATTTCTCCCTCTGTCTTCAATAACGCGGAATGAAAAGATCTTTGTAAGACACATTTTGATTTTAATATTGAAAAACTATAAAATTCCATATGTAAAAAAGAAAATTTATCAGTAGGACCAGTCATTGCAATTGGTTCAGATCCCATCTAGACAAATGCAGGACATCATATTCATCATAGTCATCTATGTTTCTGTGAATCTGGTAAGAGGTTTACCCAAGCCACAATTTGCTGGTAATTCCATAAAAGTACGCCAGACAGGTATAGACATTCTATATCAAACACCTTCGCAAGACATTAAATAACCCAGTGCAAAATGTAACATGGAGGAGAAGCTTTCTATGTAAAAGAAACACTGGTGCATGACCGGAGCAAGACCGGTTATTGATGCACAAGTCAGGGCAGGAGCAGGTTCAGTCACAAGAATATGAAGGGTCAGAATGGCCGTTATTAGGAAAATAAGAACTTTTTGTCCAGGCATCTTTTCATGCCTTCAAGGCCAATTAACCTGGGATAGACTAAGGCCAGAGACACATGACCACAACCCGTATGTGAATACCGGTCCACACTTTGGCAGGACTTCATGTACTGAACACAGAACCAAAGATGGGACATCAAAGTGATATATTCTATAAGTTCTTTCTTACTCATGGAACAGCGATGCTGGATTGAAATCACACTTTAATAACCCCTATTTTTCATGTCCGAAAATCAGGTCGGTCATGAGCATTTAGCCTCTATTCGTTGAAGGGCACTGCAAAGTTTAGCACTAAGCACTAGCACTAAGAACCAGCGGTGTACCGGAGATTATAGAGGCTGTAGCCTGTCTGCATTACACAAGCGTTAACTATGTTTTTGCTATTTTTTAAATAAAAAATTTTGTCAAAAAAAGCTCAAGTACTTTACCGTAGACAAATATTGGTCTGTATTTTGTATCTTTTTTGAAGGAATTTTGATAACATTTGTACAAAGAAAGATTTTGTAGTGCTCTTTTACGTACACAGAGGAGAATTGTAAGGAACGTATTCCATTTAGGTATTTTGTTTTGCCGTAATCTCTCCACATTAAAGGAGCAAGTCTGGTCACCTCAGCTTAAACAATTTGTCACCTCAACAACCTGCGTCTTTTGTAAAAATTCAACATAGCAATCAGAGGATAATGAGCCCAAGTCTCAAACTCTACTTAAGTGCTCCTTAACTATGTTTGTGGTAACTACAATCCTCCTGTAGCCAATCCGGGGTCTATGTGCAGGACAATTATCTGCATGTTGACAGACAACTCATTGGTTTCATTTAGCAGCACAAGGATTTTGCTATTAGACCGACTAATTTAGTTAGGAATAAAAGACTAAAAGCCAACGAACATAATATCTATTTCCACAAAGCAGAAAATGTATGGAGCAGATGAAAGCTTGGAATGGACAAAACAAATTTCTATAATAGAAGTTCTTTCTGATGTTCTCCAACTGCGGTTGGGGAGATGTCGCCTTGAACATACTGGGGCTCATTTACTAACGGTCGCAAATCGCACTTTTGTTGGACTGTTTGCCTTTTTCAGGGATTACACAGCTCGGACAGGTATTTAACAGGTGTCTGTGGTGGGATTTTGGCTCATGTATAATTGCCCACTATTAACACCCGCAGTGGGGGCTAGCACCAATCACAGGTGTCAAACCTTTACATGCTGCCGGCAAAGCTGCCAGCAGAATGCAAGTCGGCGGTGCATGAGCATTACCATCTTGGCTGTGATTGTCGCTCTCCACGACATCAATGGAGAGAGATAATCTGTTGCCATGACAGCCTTGTTTGATTATAAGACCCACAGGACTTGTCTCACCGACTTTGCACTTTGCATATAAGATGGCGGCCAATGGCTGAATCATGCAGCAGCATTTTTATTTATTAAATTATTTTTATTCCATTCCCTTATAAAGAATGGCAGGACCATTATACAAGCTCTTATACCTTTTGTGTCACCCCCTCATCCTCATAGACTGTAAGCTCTTGTGTCACCCCCTCATCCTCATAGACTGTAAGCTCTTGTGTCACTCCCTCATCCTCATAGACTGTAAGCTCTTGTGTCACCTCCTCATCCTCATAGACTGTAAGCTCTTGTGTCACCTCCTCATCCTCATAGACTGTAAGCTCTTGTGTCACCCCCTCATCCTCATAGACTGTAAGCTCTTGTGTCACCTCCTCATCCTCATAGACTGTAAGCTCTTGTGTCACCCCCCTCATCCTCATAGACTGTAAGCTCTTGTGTCACACCCTGATCCTCATAGCCTGTAAGCTCTTGTGTTACCCCCTCATCCTCATAGACTGTAAGCTCTTGTGTCACCCCCTCATCCTCATAGACTGTAAGCTCTTGTGCCCTCCCCCTCATCCTCATAGACTTAAGCTCTTGTGTCAACCTCATCCTCATAGACTTAAGCTCTTGTGTCACCCCCTCATCCTCATAGCCTGTAAGCTCTTGTGTCACCCCCTCATCCTCATTGACTGTAAGCTCTTGTGTCACCCCCTCATCCTCATAAACTGTAAGCTCTTGTGCCCTCCCCCTCATCCTCATAGACTTAAGCTCTTGTGTCAACCTCATCCTCATAGACTTAAGCTCTTGTGTCACCCCCTCATCCTCATAGACTTAAGCTCTTGTGTCAACCTCATCCTCATAGACTGTAAGCTCTTGTGTCACCCCCTCATCCTCATAGACTTAAGCTCTTGTGTCACCCCCTCATCCTCATAGACTGTAAGCTCTTGTGTCACTCCCTCATCCTCATAGACTTTAAGCTCTTGTGTCACCTCCTCATCCTCATAGACTGTAAGCTCTTGTGTCACCTCCTCATCCTCATAGACTGTAAGCTCTTGTGTCACCCCCTCATCCTCATAGACTGTAAGATCTTGTGTCACCCCCTTATCCTCATAGGCTGTAAGCTCTTGTGTCACCCCTCATCCTCATAGACTGTAAGCTCTTGTGTCATCCCCTCATCCTCATAGACTGTAAGCTTTTGTGTCACCCCCTCATCCTCATAGACTGTAAGCTCTTGCCCCCCCCCCCTTATCCTCATAGACTTAAGCTCTTGTGCCTTCCCCTGTCCTAATTGATAATTGAATAATCCTGGAACTTAACCTATTTGCTAATATTAAATAAATTAACTGCAGAGGCTCCTAGGGAGTGGAGTAGCCTGGCGGGCTACTGGGAGCTAAAGCTAGTACACGCCCCAGTAGCCTCTGCAGTTAATTTACATATTAATAAAATAATGTTTTTTGACAAATTACGTTAGGGTCCATAATTATTAAATTGCATATCAGAGCAAAGGCAGGGAGGAGGAATTCTCATGGTAGGTTTCCTTTAATCACATGACTTTATCTTAAGCTTCAAAACTTAATATTGTAACAAGAAAAATGTCATGCCTTTATATGAATTTAATGCTGGTTCCATCTTCTTGGGCACATTTCTTCTTAAATTAATAAAATACTTGTAAACTTTGCATATAAACTATCAGAGGTTTTAGTGTGCAGTTTTTGATCACTTAAACTCTTTCCCTCTTCCCCTAAACACATCACTTTCAGTCATTCCGTTCATTAATATTCATGATATCCTACATCACCCTAATAAAGTTACAGTATAATGAAAATCCCCAAATGTGATTCGGAATTAGCAACACCTGTTTATCCTTACAGGAAAACGGTACTTCCTCTTTCCAAGGAAATAGTCGATTTTTATGGTCCTAAATTATGTTCCTTAATTACGGCAATGTAAGAAGATAATCTGAGGCCAGCATGGCAGACAGAATTCTTAAAAATTATATATATATATTGATAAACCCTAAATGTTTTTCTAAGGTTCAGGTTTTGTAAAGGGAAGGGAAAAAACGAGAAAATACTAATAAAATTGTTACCAATAAATAATGGGAGTGGAAGCCAGCAGAAGTTCTCAACCTGTGATACAAAAGTAGAACATAAGTGAGAAAATATGCGGGGGTCCTTCACATAAGAGAAGGATTAAGTGGTCACAATGCATAACATCTACATGCATAGTCAAAAATCTATGAAAAATTTAAATACAAAGCACATACATTTTACTACCATAAGGAAATCTAACACCAGGATGAAGGATTGTAAACCAAGCACACTGGCATACTGGTTTGTGCCCCCTCTGGCAAGATCTGCGCTTCTTTTAGCTTCTTATGTCCTTATTTGCACAAAAAAAAAGACTTTAAAAATTATGCAAATGATCCGGAGGGGCTTCAGTCTCCATATCCGTTAATTAAGCTAATATACATAATTTTTTAAATATAAGGATGTAAGAAGCTAAAAGTGAATCCTGCCAGAGGGGATACATACCAGCATGTAACTGTGCTTGGTTTACAATCCTTGATCCTGATGGTAGATGTCTTTTAAAGGAAATCTAGCACCAAAATCAAGCATCATAATCCACACTGTTACACTGTGCAGGAGCACTTCCCCCTTCTATTGTATGAGATTACAGACAGAGGTAGGGGGAAATTGCTGATAGAACAGAGGGGATGGTGAGATGTGCTCCTGCACAGTGTGACAGACTTTGAAGCCAGAGCTCTGGCAACATCCCCACAGAGGCCTTCTGACTTATTAGCATAATTTTAAACATTGATTTACATACATAACAAATATAGGAAGGTTACCATAGTCACAATGCCTGGATCTATGAGTAAGTGTCCCTGGTTTATCATGATGGATTTTGATGGTAAATTTCCTTTAAATTTAATTGTATTTACATTTGTTGTTTTCAAGTAAGTTACTAGTAATATCACCAAAGAAAATTCACAAAAAAGCTCAACGTCCCTTTTACCTCCACTATATTGGACTGTCATTCTGAATTGGAAAAAGGTGCAAAGGACCTGCAGAAAATGGACAAATCTTCATGAAAAGGGGTTGTCCAGCACCATTCGGTAAATTGTAAATCTTTAAAAAAAAAAAAAAAACATTAAAAATATGACCCAAACAATGACCTACACAGATGACCTCGGACACATACACAGGTACTCTATCTATTTAATTTTTCTGGAGGGCCACCTACCTGGTCTTCTGTTTTGAAAACTTTTTTGGACTGCCACATACAGGCCAAATGTAATTGTCTCCATAGCAGCCTCACTCGGTCACTCTGTCATGGCCATGCTGTTGCCCATAATTTTGGCATAATGGTGCATTTAAGCAGCCTCAGAGGCATCCATGCATGCTGCCCCTGCTGTTTCCTGTCCATTTCCGTGGTGTTGCCATCCTTTTCTGAGGTTCCCAGGTGTTTGGCCAAGCTTCCCTGTGCAGAGCCTTGGTCCCCTTGAAAAATGCTCGAGTCTCCCATTGACTTCAATGGGGCTCGTTATTCGAAACGAGCACTCGAGCATCGGAAAAAGTTTGACTCGAGTAACGAGCACTCGAGCATTTTAGTGCTCGCTCATCTCTAGTTAGTAGCAATGTTCCTTTTCTGCTGGGCATTGCAAAATGTAGTCACGTTAGCTCGCTATCCTATCACCGAGTCATGCTCAAAATCTAACCCCCCAACCTCCCTCAATATTTAGGGTAATAACTGGGGATTCACATATTCCTCCCACTGATCAAAGATGCCGAATACTTGTAAATTGTTGATTATTGAAGCTTCTTCTTTTAGCTCAAGGCTGTATGTCGAAGTTTACATAAAATTTTCACAAGACCTATGGAGTTGGCCATACTTAAGGGGATTTTTCGACTTTTTTGGCTGTCCTGTCCTCAGGTTAGGCCATCAATATATCATTGGTAGGGGAACACAACATTGACCAACTGTAACTGTTCACTACTATACAGTACAGTAGACAGAAGTCAACAGGGGTCATTTATCTTAGTTTTCTTCTTTGTGCAATTTTGTGACATTTCTTTGTGAATTTTGTGAAGAAATTTGCGACTTTTTCACTTGCCCAGAAAAGTTCACCACGAGCCTGACATATTTTTAGAATTCAGACGTGAACTAAAAAAAGTCACACATTTTTTGCACAATCAAAGTGAAAAGTCTCAAATAATCTCCCATCCAAATATTAAAAGAGGTTGTACAGGAATTTCTGACTTTTATGTGACTTTTCAACGGTGGGGGTGGGGTCTAAAAGAACATACCGTGTGCCCTTGGGATTGCACAGGCGTTAGAGTAGCGGTATGTTGCAGAATAGTTGCGAGGCTATATAACACCACTATTTGAGTCACTAACGTTGGGAGGAGGAATAACATTTCAGGAGATCGCCCACCGACTTTATCAACCCATTCTTTCATAGTGGTGTTTCCATGGCTTTACCGCCCTTCCATAGAATGGAAATCTGTGCTCTAACCTCCATGTTCAAAGGTCAGTGTTGTTTAGTTCAGTAGTTTAGTTCATATTTATCGCCCCCAACTAAACTTGAGATTATTTTACCCTTCAGTTTGTCTTGGGGGGTGGGGGGTGGGGGTCTTGTACTTGGCTGATGTTGGGCTCCTCTTTCTTGACTGGGTGAAATGTTAGGGGGAGACTCACCAAACCCAAGAGTGTCGACACGCATCAGGACTGATCAGCACTAAGGCTAATTAATAATAATAACAATAATTCCTTTATAGGCGGTCCCGTACTTAAGAACACCTGACTTACAGACGACCCCTAGTTACAAACGGACCTCTGGATCTTGCTAATTTACTGTACTTTAGCCTTGGGCCACAATAAATAGATATAACAGCTATCAAAGGCATCTTCACTGAAGCTTTATTGTTAATCCTGGTTCTTATGAGAATCCAACATTTTTAAAATCCAATTGTCACACGGACCAAAAAAAAAATTTGGCTGGGGTTACAATGATAAAGTATACAGTTCTGACTTACATACAAATTCAACTTAAGAACAAACCTAAAGAACCTATCTTGTAGGTATATTTATATAGCGCACTCATATTACGCAGCAATACACAGAGCTTGCCAAATCAGCCCCTGTCCCCATGGGGCTCACCATCTAATCAACCACCCAGTATGTTTTGGAGTAAAACAGAGGACCTGGAGGAAACCCACGCAAACACGGAGAGAACATACAAACTCTTAGCAGATGTTGAACCTGGGACTTGTACCCAGGTCCCCAGCACTGCAAGGCTGTAGTGCTAACCACTGAATCACCATGCTAGTGTCGATCAGTATATTGGGTTATACACTGTCTGGATATATGAGTGTTTCAACGAATAAACATTGGAAGAACTACACCGAATTGTGAGTGCTGGTCCTATTCTCTTCTTGGTATGCCTTATTAGGTGGATCCGTGGTGGTAGGTTTCCTTTAATAGGATCCACTCACAGCTGGTTGGGCGCCTGACATGCACGAGCAAGTGACAAGCCATTTCCAAACAATGATGAAAAATGTCACCAAATCTGGCATCAATATGTAGGTATAAACTATGGCGTAACTAGAAGCTGATGGTCCCCAGTGCAAAGTCTGTGCCGGGCCCCCGACTATAATGTATGGTTTATAGTAATAGTCTTCTCATATGGGAAAGTGACACCATAAGGGCCCCCTAAACCTCCTGGGCCCGGGTGCGACCGTAACCTCTGCACCCCCTCAAGTTACGTCCCTGGGTATAAAATCCATGCATTTCCTCCTAAATTCTTCTAAGTTTTTACTCCGACTCCCGCATACCAGGGTACAATTATTCTGGTGCTTAGATTTTCCGTCTTCCTTTTTCTGACTTTTTTTTTTCTTTTACAAAGCAATTTCTTTTTAAATAGCTGTCATGTTCGCTGTATCACCGCTGCTCTAATTCAGCAATAAAAAAAAATCATTGAATGAGAAGCTCTTTGTAAGTAACAGCGGTAATTCCAGAGTTTCCAGGTAATCACCGAAATAATTAGGTACCCAACTAATTACACTACCACTGCAGGTAACATTAAAGTATTACCGTAATAGATTCATTTGGGGTTACTGATTGTGTGTTTTTGTTTGATCTTTTTTTTCCCCTTTTCTTAATGAATCATTCATCGATATTTAACAAAATAGACTTATTCATGGTTTTATTCTTTGGAAAGCAACGCCGGCTGATATTTATAGCGGGAATCAAGTCATCAGGTATCAACCTATTATATAGAATTAAATTCGAGTATTTTCACTCATAGTCACTGTGTTTTTTTTGTAGATTTTTATGGTAAATGGGTTTAATGGGGATTCTCTCCTGCAGTGATACCTTTTTGCCCTTGTTGTTCATAACAACCAATCAGAGCTCAGCTTTCAGTTTGTAAACTGCTGTGGGAAAGTCAAAGCTGAGCATTGATTGGTTTCTAGGGTGTTACTGTGGATTATTTTGGTTGATCTATCATGCACCATTACAACTGGTACAACAACAAAAATCAGCATAGAGGGAATGATCCACACAGTCTGAATGGGATTCCTGGATTATTGTCATTAGATAGAAGGGTCCATTTACTAAGGGTCCGCGGTCCGCACTAAGGGTCTGCACTACCCGACGATTACCATTTTGCGCCGCATTTAGAAAGGGTTTCTGGCGCATGTGATAGGATTTTGGCGCATCGGCGCCGGTCTTCAATCGACACAAATCGGGGATACCGGGTAAGTAAATTTGCCCAAATGTGTTGTATGATGTTCATTTGCCCCTTATCTTATCAATATTTCTTATGGTATTGATCTGAACAAGAGGTGTTTTTCTTTTTAAATGCAATGCACATCATAAGGGCTAAATGCACTTTTATATAGGTTTAGGTTTTTTAAAGATAGGACACTGTACAATCTGCTCAGCCTCTCCTGTTCTATAACATGCTGCCTGTAGATAGGACACTATGGGCCACATTTATCACTTGTTTTTTCTGTTGTTTTTTGCGCCTTTTCGTTTAGGCGCACCGTTTTTGCGCCCGTTTTGCGATTAAACGTCAAATTAGCCGCGCAGCTAAAATAACCACCTTTCCCTCATCTATCATTCATTTCCAGATGTTTTGCTGCGCCTAATGATATTCATCACGTGCGACTTTTGCATTTAGGCGCAAAAACGGGCGCAAAAACACTCCAGCCCGAAGGTGGCGTTATCTGAGAGGAAAGCAGCCAGACACTGGAACATATAATAGATACAATTAGATACATTGCAGACAGGAGCTGCAGACTCTATTTACAGTTCATCACCTTCTATTTACAAAATATTCTGCAAAACGCTGAGCTCACAGCAAGAGCAAGAGAAGTTTGCACATGTTTGCAGAATGTTGCAGATACGACATACAAGTGTCCCCCATGTAATTCTGCACAGTATCTGAGGGGAATAAAACTGGCCAGAATTACAGGGGTGCAGCAGGAGACCAGCACTGGGGGGATCCCCTCCAGGAGAAGCCCCTGCTGAGGAGGTCACTGGGTGCAGGGTGTCACACACCTGGGTGCTGCTGTGAGTATTATCTTCATTCTGGGCTGTGGGAGAAGCAGAGAGGAGCTTGTAGCAGGATCACATGTAAGTGCCTGAATCTAACATTGCGCCTAAACTGCGCCTAAACTGTTTTAAAGTAAAGTGATTAATAAGAGGCAGGAAATTAACTTATCACAGATGGTTGTAGCTTGTGATAATTCTGGCAAAACAGTGCGCCTGAATTTAGGCGCAACTACTACACTTAGGCGCACAAAAGTGATAAATGTGGCCCTATGTACAATCTGCTCAGCTCCTCCTGCTCTAGAACATGCTACCTGCAGATAGGGCACTATGTGCAATCTGTTCAGCTACTCCTGCTCTGTAACATGCTGCCAGCAGACGGGACACTATGTACAACCTGCTCAACTCATCTTGCTCTATAACATGCTGCTTGCACATATGACATTGGGCCACATTTATCACTTGTTTTTTCTGTTGTTTTTGCGCCTTTTCGTTTAGGCGCACCGTTTTTGCGCCCGTTTTGCGATTAAACGTCAAATTAGCCGCGCAGCTAAAATAACCACCTTTCCCTCATCTATCATTCAATTCCAGATGTTTTGCTGCGCCTAATGATATTCATCACGTGCGACTTTTGCATTTAGGCGCAAAAACGGGCGCAAAAACACTCCAGCCCGAAGGTGGCGTTATCTGAGAAGAAAGCACTGAGCCCCTTTGCATAAGAGCTCATTTCTAGCAGCAGAGCTCAGCCAGACACTGGAACATATAATAGATACAATTAGATACATTACAGACAGGAGCTGCAGACTATTTACAGTTCATCACCTTCTATTTACAAAACATTCTGCAAAACGCTGAGCTCACAGCAAGAGCAAGAGAAGTTTGCACAAGTTTGCAGAAGCTTGCAGATACGACATACAAGTGTCCCCCATGTAATTCTGCACAGTGTCTGAGGGGGATATTGTGCAGAATTACAGGGGTGCAGCAGGAGACCAGCACTGGGGGATCCCCTCCAGGAGAAGCCCCTGCTGAGGAGGTGACTGGGTGCAGGGTGTCACACACCTGGGTGCTGCTGTGAGTGTTATCTTCATCCTGGACTGTGGGAGAAGCAGAGAGGAGCTTGTAGCAGGATCACATGTAAGTGCCCGAATCTAACATTGCGCCTAAACTGCGCCTAAACTGCGCCTAAACTGCGCCTAAACTGTGTTAAAGTAAAGTGATTAATAAGAGGCAGAAAATATACTTATCACAGATGGTTGTAGCTTGTGATAATTCTGGCAAAACAGTGCGCCCGAATTTAGGCGCAACTACTACACTTAGGCGCACAAAAGTGATAAATGTGGCCCATTGTGTACTATCTGCCTAGCTCCTCCTGCTCTATAACATGCTGTCTGCAAATAGGACACTATGTACAATCTGCTCGTCTCCTTCGATTACAAAAAAATTTCAGCTTTAGTTATCACTATGGCAGATGGCTCTATGGGTTACAGGGTCAGAATGTTCCCCCATCCTTATTTGGAGGGTGATAGAAGCGGTGCAACTATTATGTTATTAGTAGAGATGAGCTAGCACTAAAATGCTTGAGTGCTCGTTACTCGGGTCACTGTCTTTTCTTAATTAAATGCTCGATCCTGAGCAGGGGAAATACTCTTCCGAGCAACGAGCCGTTCCGAGTACTCTAATACTCGAACGAGCATCAAGCTCGGACGAGTATACTCGCTCATCTCTAGTTATTAGGTGTAGGGTGAGAACATGTTAATAAATTACATTACACGGGTTTTCTGTTATAGGCAACAAAATCAAGTTTCTAACATGATCCCCAAATAGGATGACAAATCATCTAGAATTCATTAATATGTGTACAACCAAAAACACGCATGAGAAGCTGCGGTATTAATGTACAGAGGGGCTGCAGTACAACCCGAAGGTTATAATAACCTGAGATCTCTTATAAAGTGGGGAAGTATGGCGTGTAGATAAAACTGCAGATAATTGTTTGTTTGGAATGTTAAAGATATGTTTGTCTAGATGGAAGGTAGATATCCCGGTGGTTGCAGGCATAACTGACTATGAATAAGCTAAAGTTTCAGACCTGTGCTGTGTAACATGAGAGCCGCCACTATTTTGGTTAACACACTTACTTGAAAATCTTTGAACCAAATAAAAGTGTCAAGAAGATATCACACGCATCCAGCATACACCGCTCTAAGCCTGTGCTAGATTCCTGATATGTTTTATTACTGTTATTTTTTTGTACTTGTAGATATATCTTACACTTAATATTAGCGACTGCATGGAAAAACAGTTTTCCAGTACTGGAAGTTATGTCGTTAACATAAATTACGAATGGACCATAAAGATCTGTAGTAAATTTGTCATATTATATCTTAATTTACTTAAAATGGAATGTTATACAGCACTAAAGGGCATAGCTTTAAAGGAGTTGGTCACTTATACAAACGTTTACCAAGGTAAGTATAAGACTAACTTAACCATGATCTGCCCGGAGCAGGATTCTGGACTTCTTGTGATGTGTTGTGTCCTGCTTCAGGAGTATGGAGGAGGCCGTGCAGTCATTACTGTGTGCTCGCCCCATCCATGCTAACCACTTCCATATCAGTGGTTGGAGATGGAGTGGATGTCCTTGGCATGCCCCTCGAATCACTGACTGGAGAGGATGTGCATAAAGTAATGACTGCACATGCTCCTTCATCAGTAGATACAGGTCATGACGGCGGGTCACGCGATGTACAGCTCCACCCAGAAAGTTTCCCAGGATAAGTATGATACGGTTGACACTATTTAGGTCTTATACTTACCCTGGTAATTTTTGTATTAGTGGATAACCCCTTTAAGGGTCAATGCAAGGTTAGCAGTTGCACCTGGTCTTGTCCCTGAAGAAGGTCCAACATTTCTTAAGCCAAAAAATTAGACACAAATATATTAAAGATGGTGTATAGGTCCTTATGTATAAGTAGTAGCTACTGTATCGAGAGGTGGTAATGAGCAGACCCATTAAAATTCACATCCCACGAAACTTGTATTTTAAGAATCTTTTTGCATCCGGCGTTGGATGCGGAGCAGATTTCTCAAATCACCTCCAGTAACACCAGCGATTAGTGATGGCCTCAATCAGGGCCGGCGCCAGCACCCGGCAAACCCGGGCAAGTGCCGGGGCCCACAGCTCCTGGGAGGGCCCACTCGTGGCCACATCTCATTCCCCAGCAGCCGGGCCGTGCCGGGTGCTGGCACCGTAAAGCGGCGCTCCGCTTGCCATAAGGCGCTGCCGTGCGGTGAAGGCCCCGTCCGAAGCAGCAGTGCCGCTCTGGATGCTCGCGCAGTAAAGTGAAGCTCCGTCTGCTGCAGGACGCTGTGCGGCTGCCGGCAGGAGGAGGAAGACAGCGGAGGGGGAAGCTCCGGACCTAGAACAAGAATGAGGTGAGTACTATTCTTTTATTTTTAATGCTCACATTTACCAGTCCAATTGGGGGGGGGGGTGTGTTTATGAGGAGGGGACTGTATATAATGAATAGGGATGAAAAGGAGCTGTATATAATGAATGGGGGGGATGGGGAGGAGCTGTATATGAGGAATGGGGGGGGGGGGGATGTGGAGGGGACTGTATATAATGAATGGGGGGGATGTGGAGGGGACTGTATATAATGAATAGGGGATGAGGAGGAGCTGTATATAATGAATGGGGTGAGGAGTGGACTGTATATAATGAATGGGAGGATGAGGAGGGGCTGTATATAATGAATGGGGGGTGCATGCAGGGGGCTTCGTATAATGTTTGAGGGGAGAGGTGGGGGGCTGCATATAATGGGTGGTGAGGGGGATGCATATAATCCATGTGGGGGAGGGGAGCTGCATACAATTAAACTATGGGTGGTGAGCGGGGCCTGGGCTGTATATAATTAATCCATGGGGGGGCTGCATATAATTAACTTATGTAGGTGAGAAGGCTGTATAAAATGAATCTACGCCAGTTTACTGCAAAGGGGCCCACTGAGGCTCTGTCGCCCAAGGGCCCACTGAAACCTGGAGCCGGCCCTGGCCTCAATCACGGGTCATGTTAAGGTTTTGCCAACGGCTCGGGGCCACAGCTATTTAAATGCCACTATTGAGTTAACGCACCGTGGGCATTAATGGAATGGATATTTAGCCCATCCCAGGCACGGCCCAAACTTCTAATGTTCAGTACAAACCCGAACTTTGGAGTTGGAATCCACACAACACCACCAATTAAGCAACCAAAGCACAGGGGCACCAAATGTCATTAAGACACCAATACAGACAGTCCCCGGGTTACATACAAGATAGGGTCTGTAGGTTTGTTCTTAAGTTGAACTTGTATGTAAGTCGGAACTGTATATTTTATCATTGTAATACCAGCGTTTTTGGTCTCTGTGACAAATGGATTTTAAAAATGTTGGATTGTCATAAGAATCAATATTAACACTAAAGCTTCATTACAGACACCTGTGATAACTGTTACAGCTGATCATTGTAGCCTAGGACTAAAGTACAATAAGTTACCAATATCCAGAGGTCCGTTTGTAACTAGGTGTCGTATGTAAGTCGAGTGTTCTTAAGTAAGGGACCGCCTGTACTGTATAAAACAATGACACAGCATTATTGTCTCTAAACCTTAGTTTGGGGCCCCAGAAATTCCAAATCCGAAGCAGACTAGATAGATGTAAGGTAGATAAAACAGGCAAAAGTAAAACCTTAAGGTGATGTTGAAAGTAGGGTGAACTTCCCTAACTTTTCCTATATGAAAGATCAGTGTTACAACATGGATTAATCACTGAGGCCTGGATGGAATATTTTTTAAGATAAATGTATAGTATATATTATTTATTCCTGACACACCCAGTATTTGTACAGTATATGCTTCATACCTCCTTTAAGACACCCCACTAGGATGTAGGGCCCTCTAGACATAAGATTTTTGGAATATTTTGGAACCCATGTTTTTCCATATTCCAGTGGCCAAGGATGGAGGATCATTGTGTAAAGGGGGAGGGGCTAAGTTCTTAATGGCAGCATAAAATGAAGGAAGAAGGAGTTTGAGCCAGCAGGACCTTGCCTACAAGACACCAAATTACTCTTGTGCCTAAAGATTTCTGGGTAAGGAATCACATGGACAAATATGTGCCCCACCCTCCCCCACAGTGTGGTCCATGCAAGGGCCATCGGCACATAGAAAGTAATTGGGCCTTGTGTTAGCCACAAAAAAAGAGCTAGTACTTATTAATTTATTTTTGTAAGTAATTACAATAAAGCAAAGTCTGGAAAGCTTTTAAAGTTCCATATACACTCACCGGCCACTTTATTAGGTACACCATGCTAGTAACGGGTTGGACCCCCTTTTGCCTTCAGAACTGCCTCAATTCTTTGTGGCATAGATTCAACAAGGTGCTGGAAGCATTCCTCAGAGATTTTGGTCCATATTGACATGATGGCATCACACAGTTGCCGCAGATTTGTCGGCTGCACATCCATGATGTGAATCTCCCGTTCCACCACATCCCAAAGATGCTCTATTGGATTGAGATCTGGTGACTGTGGAGGCCATTTGAGTCCAGTGACCTCATTGTCATGTTCAAGAAACCAGTCTGAGATGATTCCAGCTTTATGACATGGCGCATTATCCTGCTGAAAGTAGCCATCAGATGTTGGGTACATTGTGGTCATAAAGGGATGGACATGGTCAGCAACAATACTCAGGTAGGCTGTGGCATTGCAACGATGCTCAATTGGTACCAAGGGGCCCAAAGAGTGGCAAGAAAATATTCCCCACACCATGACACCACCACCACCAGCCTGAACCGTTGATACAAGGCAGGATGGATCAATGCTTTCATGTTGTTGACGCCAAATTCTGACCCTACCATCCGAATGTCGCAGCAGAAATCGAGACTCATCAGACCAGGCAACGTTTTTCCAATCTTCTATTGTCCAATTTCGATGAGCTTGTGCAAATTGTAGCCTCAGTTTCCTGTTCTTAGCTGAAAGGAGTGGCACCCTGTGTGGACTTCTGCTGCTGTAGCCCATCTGCCTCAAAGTTCGACGTACTGTGCATTCAGAGATGCTCTTCTGCCTACCTTGGTTGTAATGGGTGGCGATTTGAGTCACTGTTGGCTTTCTATCAGCTCGAACCAGTCTTCCCATTCTCCTCTGACCTCTGGCATCAACAAGGCATTTTCGCCCACAGAACTGCCGCTCACTGGATGTTTTTTCTTTTTCGGACTATTCTCTGTAAACCCTAGAGATGGTTGTGCGTGAAAATCCCAGTAGATCAGCAGTTTCTGAAATACTCAGACCAGCCCTTCTGGCACCAACAACCATGCCACGTTCAAAGGCCTCAAATCACCTTTCTTCCCCATACTGATGCTCGGTTTGAACTGCAGGAGATTGTCTTGACCATGTTTACATGCCTAAATGCACTGAGTTGCCTCCATGTGATTGGCTGATTAGAAATTAAGTGTTAACGAGCAGTTGGACAGGTGTACCTAATAAAGTGGCCGGTGAGTGTATAATATAGGCCCTATTCACAAAAATGGGGCAGAATTATACAAGCGGTCCATAATTTAAGAACACCTGACTTACATACGACCCCTAGTTACAAATGGACCTCTGGATGTTGGTAATTTACTGTTACAGCTGTGTTCTCAGAGGTGTCTGCAATTAAGCTTTATTGTTACTCCTGGTTCTTATGACAAACCAACATTTTTAAAATCCAATTGTCACAGAGACTAAAAGATTTTGTTTGGAGCTACAATTTTAAAATATGCCTGATCCGACTTACACACAAACCTATAGAACCTATATGTAACCCAGGGACTTCCTGTACAAAAAAGCCATTTGGCAAGTGACATCACTGGTCCTTATTGATGTTTCATAACCATTCTTGGCAGACAATTTATGGGGGGTGGGGGGGTAGTGCGGATCACCACTAAGCTAAAATTGATCGCTTTTTCTACCGAAATTGATCATCCCAGACAAATACTTTGGAGAATGTAAGAAAATCCCACTGTATGGTTTATTTCCGTTCTAGAGATTTGGCTATACATAGAGGACATACCTGGCTTTGTGCTAGTATGGAATAATTTGTAATTACATGCATTTACCTCCAGTAATTACATAGATACATCCATAGGAGTTGCAGACCAGTTTATTTTGCAGAATCATCTACCCAAGGATGTCAGGAAAGTTAATGACCACATTTGGCTCCTCGGCTCATTTAGAACATGTAATTACGGTTTTCACTGGAGAAGTATAATCCACTCTCTTGCTGGTGAAATGTTAAACGATAGAGACGATGGTAGAGCTAGTTTATACTACAAGAATTAACTTTATGATATTGCTATAAATTTAATCACCCATAGCTCCTTGAGAAACCGGTCCTGTCTCTAACTTTATAGATCAAAAGGATGACAGGTTTCATAGAGAGCGCACTAAACCATAAACGGTGAATTGCCTTTACTGGTCTGCCCATTGTGTTTCCTTTATGGATCTGCTCTGTTTAACTGAGTGTAACGTAAAAGAGGATCACTGGTCTGCTGCTCAGTCACAATAATTGCTGCCAATAAAAGTCAGGCTACTTCTGGAGGCAACGGGGCACAGTCTTGTATTATAGACTGGAATGAGGATAAATACTGCCGTCTCCGGATCCTCTACTGCTCAGAGGTCAACAAACATTTCCCGTATTCCCTAAAAATTCAACGCAATCAAAACGAGAAAATTGGAACTAATTTTTGCTATTTTCCCTGCCATTGGTAGCCAAACCTCTTGAAGATGCCTACCTAAAATTTGAGAGGAAAATGGACTAGGAAAAAAGAACAACAAAATAAAAAAAACTAAGGTTATAAAATCCCACCAATTATAGGCAAATATGAAATGAAAAAAAATGAAAGGCGAGGAGGATGCTGAGAAAATAAAAGTAGGGAAGTAGGAATGAAGAAACAAAAATATTCTGCTAAAACAAGTTTAATACTGGATTTGTCCCCAGTGTCCTCAATACTAATGTTTCTGCAATATAACAATTTAATAAAAAGGCGGTAAAAGAAAATCGGAAGGAGTCACCGGTAGAGCTCCCCACTGACTTTTACCACTGGGCCCAAGTCGGTTAACAATTTTTTCCCTTTACAGGGACAGATAGCTGCTCTTGGCTCATGTTTTCTATGCAACATCAAACCATTTACATAGTTTTTTGTAACCATTTTTTATCTGTATGAATTTATCAGTTTTGTTTGTTGGTGTTTGTGGATGGAGCAGGAAAAACCAAGAAATGAATCAATTGGAGTATAAGGAGTATTTGGTGCAATTGGAGTATTTTGTGCAATAGTGTGTCTCAACATCAACGCATTTCGTGAACAAAGTTCCCATTTTTTCAAGTTAACAGAGACTTAGCGTATTCACCATGGTGAGTGGTTTGTCCTTCACTCTCTTTGGTGAATACACGAAGTCTCTGGAAAATTGAACCTTAAACATGTTGATGTTGGGACATACTACTGCACCAAATAAAGTTATAAAAAGCTAGTCTTGAAACTCCGGGATCAACTAGAAAAGAAACTTATAATTAGCAGCCCGGAGCATGGGGACAAGATGTCCAGTGCTCCGGGCTGCTAATTATGCACGCCACTGCACCTTCCTCTCCCATGCTCCCAACGAGGTGAACGAAGGTGAACTCAACTTTTCTTCTTTTCTCTATGTTTATGAAAGTAATTATGCTCATTCTAAATCTTTGATCACCACTGTGTACCTACAGGCCTGATCTCATGCCCCTTTCCCAAAGTGAATGGGCGTTGCTGGATGATTCTCTGTGCAAGTACCGTGGACTTGTTTTTTCTACCATTTTGAGCATATTTTCATTTGGTATAATAAAAAATCTTGTAAAAAATGCTGTTACCCTATGAGTGCCAACATTCTATTGTTTTTTTTATATCAGTTGGAAATGTTTTAAAATTGTCTACTTTGTGAATGTTCTGTCAAAAAAAAAAATCTGCTTTAAAATTTTTTTTTCTACCTTTACTTCCAGTCGTCGCCACTAGTCTCCTCAGTTGCAGCTGCCTCGATGGCAGCACATGGTTAAATCCAATAAAAAGTTTTAAAACTCTTTTGCTGTACTTTGCGGTGTCCTTTCATAATATTATTTTAATTCAGAAGCTTCTTATGTGGAAGTTAAGGTTTGCCAGGCTGATCCAATTTTCACCTTTGTGAAATGACTCCTGGCCTGCGCTCATTTTTTCACCACAATGCAGTGCTTTGTTCAGCTTTTGGAACCACGGCTAGGGTTGTCCTGTTAATGGATCATTTGTGGCTAAAATAGCATTATGCTCATTACATGAGCTATGACCTGAACTCATTTGTCACTAACACTCATCCAATGTGCCTGATCCGCATTGATAAGAGTCATTTTAAAAGGTCTAAAACATGTGCTGCATTTGTTTATTAGTCTATGATCGGGGGATTTTTTTTTTTTCAGATGTTCTTTTTCACTTCTATCCAGAAATTCTTCTGTAAAAAATAGACGAAGAATTTTAGTCTAGGAATATTCATTGCCAAATGACTTACAACTTCTGTACTGTGTAAAATGTCAATGACATATGGTGTCTATACCCGGTGCCCAACAGTAAAACCTTAGTTTGATGCGTGACCTTTCTTTTCCCGTTTATAACCTTTCTTATATTCTTACTCCAGATAATTCTTTAGGAATTTATTTTTTTTTTGTTCTACAAAATGTTGACATTTTGTACTCCCCTGACTTTATTATTTAGGAGGTTTTTTTTTTAGTGATTACAAATTAGTATTAAGCAGTATGTTCCACTTTTACTAATGTTCTCATATTCTTGCAACTGTTTTATTTAAAGTCCACAAACAAGAAACTTTAAGTTCCCGAGCAATCCTCCATCAGTCTGATCTAATAAGGGTTGGTCACCGATAGATGGGAGGCTCTCTACCTAAAGGAAAGGGTATGAGGAGGTTACTAAACTCTCTCCTCTACAATCTATTCTTAACGCACCAGCCAGGTCTTTCAGACATGGATGCCTCGAGTCTGTGCTAGTCACTGCATTGGTTGTCCGTCTCCCTCCAAATTCGGTTTAAAATGATCACCCTCACCCACAAAGCTCTGCAACTCCCTACCTCTCCTCTTTTATTTCATTCTATCCTCTAACCCAGGCTATCCGATCCACCTGTGATATTAGATTAGGCTCTACTTCCCACTAATGTCTCCAGGACTTCTCCCGAGCTGCACCAATTCTCTGGAACGCTCTTCCCCAGCCTATCAGACTAATACCCAAACTCCAAAGTTTAATGCATGTTCTTAAAACCCATTTCTTTAGGAAAGCCTATCACACTCTCTAACTGCATGAAACTTTAACTCTCTCTTTACTAACCTGCCCTGTGTCCTCCTCCCATTTGTTATCCAGCAAACACCAGACACCAAGCTCCAGGTTTCTCTGCAGTCCCATTGGTGGCTGCTGGCTGGTTCAAGCAGCAGCATCTTTATTTATCAAATTATTTTACTGTGTTCCCTTATAAAGTATGGCTGTGCCATAATACAAACTCATCCTCATAGTCTGTAAGCACTAGGGCCCTCATTCCTATTGTTCTGTATGACTGTTTGTAATGTAGTATTGTATTTGTATATGTTCCCTAAGACTTGTAAAATGCTACAAATTTTGTTCTGAACAAATGGAACAACATTGGCTTGAGCTGATTCAATTTGGACTCGAACCAAATCATTTAAATTATTTTATAAGTTTCAGCAGATCAAATCTTAAAGTACATCTACCATCTAAATCCATCATGATAAACCACTCACTTACTCATAAATCCAGGCACCGTGTCTGTGGTTTCCTATATTTGTTATCCATGGCCTCCTTCATTCTAAAATCAACTTTTACAATTATGCGAATGAGTCTGCAGGGTTCTAGGAGGTCTTTGGTTACTGGCTACAACACTGTCATCCCCTCCCCTCTGCTTCACTTCCCCAGTCCTTCTGCCTAATGTAATTTCACTGCAGCAGAGTAAGTTTCAGCACACAGTGTGATTGGGAAGTGCTCCTTTCACATTATAACAGCCTTTGAATCCCAGGTCATGGAAAGAGGGAGGAGGCCATGAAAAAGGGAAGTACTGAGGGAGCAGAGTGGGAGGGAGACAATGTAACAACTTGTGAAGCTGTAGCACAGAAGGGTTCTAGTATGCCCCTTTCTGGATCATTAGCATAATTTTAAAAGTTGATTTTAGAAGGAAAGAGGGTATGGATAACTATTCTAAAAATATCATAACAGTTACAGTGCCTGGATCTAAAAGTAATTGCTTCCTGTCTATCATGCTTGTTTTTGATAGTAGATTTCCTTTAAATAGATCATTTGTTTCTACTGCTAAGGAAAAGTCATGTGATTAGTTCCTCATGGGCTTTCCCTTTCCCTATTGGATCTCCTGCCCCTCCCCTGAGGTTTGCTATTCATTCCAAACATTGATTTTATTTTTTTTGCATAATAAAATACTACATAAAAAAATCACATTGACCTAATACAATTCTAGATTTAGAGAATTTCACCTATTTTTTTATTGTAGTCATAATGTCAAAAATTTTAAAGACATTTTGCTCATGATCATGAGTTGATTGCTACCAAGAACATTGAGTATGTTTCACCCTCCCCTGTAGCATTTTTCCTGACCTTGGTTACATTGTAATTCCTGTTTTATATTTTAAATGCTTTTTCATCAATGAATATTAACTTAAAAGCATGTAAACCGAGAACGTCATTTATTATGCAAAACCAGACAGAGTAAATTTATGGCTGCGCTGGATTCCGGAGACGACATCTTACAAAGAGAAAACCTTTATTTGTCATCGAGAGTCGAGAAATTGTAGCGGCAACGGGCATCCGTTTCTATAAAATAATAATAAGGAAGGAGAGGAACGGTTTCATAAAGTAACACGAGGAGACGGGAGGGCGGAGACCGTCTTATTGAAATTCCGATCTTTACTGGAACACAACGGAGCGATGAAGTGATATTATTCAATTCTAAAAAAAAAAAAAAAAGAAAAAAAAAAAAGAATGTTTTATTCAAATATCATAAAACCTCTGATAAATCACTTCTGAGCGATTATAGTGACTGTGAATCTTCAGACATTGCACAAACCTTTATGGATTGTACTTTTAACATATTTTACTCTACAGCCCACACTAACACTAAGGCACTTCGGGTGACGGCTGTGCCCTGACCTTGCCTAGGAATGCTATCCGAGCCAGAAATCTATGCAGCTTCAGTTTCCATAGAAACCCAGCACTGTGATTGTGTATTAACAAGTGGCGAGAGCGTTCTGTAGGCAGCGTAATACCAGTCCGAATTTTTCCAAAATTCATTGGAGATGAATGGAAAAAAAAATATAATAAAACGAGTTGACATTAAGTGAAACAATAAAAGAAAACCTTGGAAACATTGTTGACCGTTTGTAATACAGTATTATTGGCTTTGTAGCAGCCAATCGGATGTAAAAGTCATGAGCAAAACACTCCTTAAATATTCACTTTTTAAAGAATTCATCAAAATCCATCATCATAATGACTAATGACTAATAATCTTCTTATATTTGTTATCCATGACCTCCTTTCTTCTAAAATCAACCTTTAAAATTATGCTAATGAGCTTGTAGGGTTACATGAGGTTTACCAGAGACCCTCGGTGATGTAGCTTCAGAGGCTGTTACATTGTGTGGGAGCACTACCTTCTCCAACTGCTTGAGATTACAGAAGGTAGAGGGAGGGCAAGTGCAGAGTGAGCAGGTCGGAGGGGGAGACTATATGACAGCACAAAGAGGCTCCGGTGACATCCCCAGAGATAGTTAAAGGTAGATTTCACCATTTTAAATTTTTTAGGTCTGCCATTTTGTTAGGGTTTAATTTCTAATATACAGGCAGTCCCCAAGTCACATACAAGATATGTTCTGTAGGTTTCTATATTTCATAATTGTAGCTCCAGACGAATTCTTTTTGGTCTTTGTGACAATTGGATTTAAAAAATGTTGGAACCAGGATTAAAAATAAAGCTTAATTACGGACACCTATGATAACTGTTACAGCTGTTCATTGTAGCCCGGGAATAAAGTACAGTAAATTACCAACATCCAGAGGTCCGTTTGTAACTAGGGTCATCTGTAAGTCGGGTGTTCTTAAGTAGGGGACCGTCTGTATTTTAATATGTTATAAGTTCCAGTTTTCTGTGAAGGTCAAAATTTACTGGTCAAAATTTACTATACAGGCAGTCCCCGGGTTACATACAAGATAGGGTCTGTAGGTTTGTTCTTAAGTTGAATTTGTATGTAAGTCGGAACTGTATACTTTATCATTGTAATCCCAGCCAGAACTTTTTTGGTCTCTGTGACAATTGGATTTTAAAAATGTTGGGTTGTCATTAGAACCAGGATTAACAATAAATCTTCATTACAGATGCCTGTGATAACTCTTACAGCTGATCATTGTAGCCTGGCAGTAATGTACAATAAATTACCAAAATCCAGAGGTCCGTTTGTAACTAGGGGTTGTATGTAAGTCGAGTGTTCTTAAGTAGGGGACCGCCTGTATTTGAGGTTCCCATCACAGTTAAACCACTAAAGTCTACTCTCCTAATTTGCTCAATAATAACAAACACATACAATGGTGTTTTTTAAGCAAGTACACTAAAATCAACTAAAATGGAATAAAGTAAAAGATTTGGATTTGTAAAAAATCAAAACAAGCAACACAAAAATAAAACCACAATAAAAATAACATGTTCCAAAAAAAAAACTAAAAAAGAAATACCGTAGTACAGATAAATTATTAGAACAAGGCCAACAGTGGCTACAAAAAATATAAAAAATACAGCAGGTTTTCAATTTAGGCTTTCTTTTTCCTTTTTTTTAATGTTTTTTTTTTTTTTCATGGAGGTCATAAAACCATAGCAATGTAATATATGATGGAGGAACTGGGGGTTTAATCCTGCGGCCCACAAATCTTTAAATGTCAATAGCTTTCTGTATTAGGAATCTGTTCATAAAAAGTTACATTCTGTTTATGTGGATGTTTTGCAGACTTTATTCATAAAGTACCATATAGCGCGACACAAAATGAGGAACTGCGAGTCCGCTGTTCAGGATAAAAAAAAAAACCCTTTTACCATATTTTCATTGCTTGTTGAAAGAGTTTGACTGTATTAAAAAAAAAAAGTGGAAAAAGTGAGTTTTAACATCCTTGTTCTCGTTAGCAGCAGACCCCAGAAGCGGGATTTAATGTGACTATCGATTGTACAGTAATGGACTAATAAAATCCTACCACATTCTGCTTGGACAAGATTCCATCTACCAGCTCAGGATGACTGTAAAAAATATTTGAAAAAATATTCGGAAAAATGCACAATTTATTATTTGCACAATAATTATATCCATTTTTTCGTAGTTTATGCTAATTTACTGAATTGTCCACATATGAGCATCAAGCGTCTGTAAAAGCTTTGGTGAAGTTGGATTTTAATAATTTTGAAGTGTATTAGGGTCATGTCAGACAAAGCATGGATAAAAAATAAAAAAAATGTAAAATAATAAAATGCATATCCAAGACTTGCAAAAGTACAGTATCCAGCGTTCAAGCCGGCTCGCGGTCTTCTCAAGACACTCCTCCCGATGCTTCTTCACTAATTGATACACAGGGGCACATATACTTACCCAGTCCTGTTGCGATCCCCGATCTGGACGGTGCGACGAAGATAAAGTCCTGCGCGATTCACCAAGTCCTTGCGCCCAATATCCTGCATGTGTCGCTTCCCCGCTCAGGTCCAACATAGTTCACCTTCTTCTTCCTGATGTATGTTAGTACATGGCTTATGACACAATTTGAATTGTTAAATCCTGCGCGTTGTCCAAATCCGTTGGATTGTCCGCTGGCCACGCCCCACGATTTCTGTCGCGTGAAAGCCGCGCCCATGCACCAAAATCCAATTGCGTGCACCAAAAGCCCCAGTGAAATGCGTCGCGAAACGGAAAAATTCGGGGAACCCGACGGAAATGCGTTAATATCCATATAATATCTAGGAACGTATTATTTGACCTGACGAAGGGAACAGTCCGTTCCCGAAACGCGTAGTCCACCTATTTTATGCATTGTAAATAAAACTTTGTGTCTACCAAGCAGCGCAGTACAGACCTGTTTTTTCTGCCTCTTCACTGAAAAGTAAAGTATGTTTGCCGCTACATGGGAATGAAGAGGCGAGTAAGGCCTCATGCACATGACTGTGTGCATTATTGGCCACATACAGTGGAAAGTTATGGCCTGTTTGCGGCCTGTTGTGACCAATTGGACATCGGTGGGTTGGGACTGTTCACTCAGCTGATGTCCTTAGGAAATGAGCAACCATGTCAAAAATCGGGGCAGGAATAGGACCTGATTAGAGATGAGCGAGTATACTCGTCCGAGCTTGATGCTCGTTCGAGTATTAAGGTACTCGAAACGGCTCATTGCTCGGACGAGTATTTCCCCTGCTCGAGATCGAGCATTTAATTAAAAAAACACAGTGAAGAACAATGAAGAATAGAATAAAAACAGTGAACACAGTGAACACAGGATCATTTAAGTGAAAAACACAGTGAAGAACACAGTGAAGAATAGATTACAGATGTTCGGCACATCTGCTTACTTGTCGGAAGATATGCGCGGAACGGCAGCAGGGAGACATCAAGCAGCAGGGAGACAGACATCGGGCAGCACGGGGGAGACAGACATCGGGCAGCACGGGGAAGACAGACATCGGGCAGCACGGGGGAGACAGACATCGGGCAGCACGCGGGAGACAGACATCGGGCAGCACGCGGGAGACAGACATCGGGCAGCACGGGGGAGACAGACATCGGGCAGCACGCGGGAGACAGACATCGGGCAGCATGTATTTTTTTTATTTTACAAAAAGATAACTCAACCATGACAAACACTGTCCATAGGCCACCTAGAAGCCCCATCCAATCTACGTACCAGACGTTTGGAGAACTTGTTGTATTGAACCTGGAGCAGGTTTGATCAGCAGACTTTCAGTTTTTTTTCCTTTTTCCCTGAATTCTTTATTCTGGCACATGTTCTTACATTAATGTTTTTCCGAAGAAATTGGGAATTTAGACCACTTTTTACCTGGTCTAAGCAGCAACGCAAAATGTGCCAATAAACTTTGAGTGAACACCAAATAAATCATAGTTTCCAAATCTCTGAAATCACGCCCACTTTTGGAGAAAAAGTTAGTGGAGTCAGAAAAATTATTCTTTAGTTGTGGTTACAAGTAATAAATCAATTGAAAACAGAAAAAAAAGCAAAAAGTGCGCCACAACAACCTGAATGCGGTGTCATGAATTCTCCCCATTGAGTGGCCATCAGGTGGGAGGTGGGAAAGACAATTGGTTAGAACTATTATTTATGTCCCAAGTTGTAACTTTCCCCAGTCTTGTGTTCAACAGGTCCTGAGTACCCCATGGCCCACTCCTATAACACTACCAAGTCCCAGGTGAGGCTAAATGTAATTCTGTTCATCCTCTGTGTTTCCATTTATTTTCAGTATTTCATAATGTGATTATTTATGTCAATAATTCACTCATATTTGAATGCATTTAAAGTTAATGTTTTCTAGATTTTTACCTATCTTTCTCTCTACTTTAGCATTTCTCATAAATTATTAATGAATTGATAAAAAATCTACCACCAGGATGCAGGGCTTCTAAATCAAGCATACTTACATGCTGGTGAGTGCCTCTTGAAACAGAATCAATTCTTTTTGCTTAGTTTTAGTCATTTAGTCTAGTTTTTCTTCTTAGTTTAAAATGCCGCGATTGAGCCTCAGGGGCTCCTGTGTACGCCCATCCGGCTCTGTCACCTGCTAATTATTCATGGCTCCATTCTGGGAGGGAGAAGAAAACAGAAATGCAGAATGGAGGTGTGACTAATTAGCAGACATTGGAGCCAGGAGGGGCTTCTGTGAAGTAGACAGGAGCCCATGAGGCACATTTGCATAATTTTTTGCATAATTTTTTTCTGAAAAACTAAGCTTTTTACAAAACTTACAGCACTGGTTGCTGGAGAATGGTGGGGGGTAGAGGAAAAGAAAACGGCATTGGAATCAGTGGATTGGTATGCAGCAACCTAATACAGAGACTGTAGCATGTGTGTGCGATGCCCAACCAACATCAACATTAAGCTGTATTCAGGAGGAGCTGCACAGGACTGGAACAAAATAGAAAGGTTAGTATAGGTTGTTGTTTTTACAATATCTAGAATTCCATTTTTTTCCTGTACTGGACAACTGCTTTAAGGATGTAAAGAACTGGGCTTTGTGGAGGTAGGGGGTCCCGTGAATTTTATGAAGATCCACCTACCCGCTCAGTGATTTGTCTACATGCGCACCTCTGACAGCAGGATAGCTCTGCACAAGCACAGTAGCTCCCTTACCATTGCCAGCGACACTCCTGCAGCCAGGGAGCTCTGCGCATGCACAGCAGCTTCTAGTCGTCAGTCGGAGGTGTGTCGGCAGTGCCTAAGGAGAGCTGCCGAAGATGCGGCTGCAGACAAAACACTGAGCAGGTAGGCTGATCTCCAGTGGTTTAAGGGGCCTGGAGTAACCTTCGGGTCTAGAGCTCAAGGAGGCTTCTCCACTCCCACAGTAGCCCCTGAAATTAATTTGCATAATGGTAGAATAAAGAATCTGTTTGTATAGGCAAACTGTATGGTACAGAGAGGAGGAATCTACCTCGGGAGCTACTTCAGAAAGTAGATTCCTGATGGTAGATTTCACATTGTTGAAAAGAAGAATTTGACATATCTCCATTGGTTCTTGAGTTTCTAATGTATGTAAAAGGTAGATGATTCTAAGAGTCTGAATAGATTTACTTGTGGTGAAGGGAGTCACAGGCCGCCAGGAGTGCAAGTCATTATGACTGCTATGAGCCCTAGATTGTACAAAAATGGTGGACTCCATACAATCTAGGTTATTTATATGGTTTGAAAATGACTGCCTAGATCTGGGACCAGAACCAAAGCACATGGTATAGATAAGATAAGAGAAACTTAGTGCAGCAGTTTAACCCCTTAATAGCCACCATCTCAGGTTTTTATGGCGACCATTAAGGCTACTTCTTCTATGTTGGTGCATCAGAAGAAGGTTGCAGGACCTAGTGTCCTGCAAGTGGCCGTTCCGGGGTCTATAATCACAGCCCAGACCCAGCACCAACAACTGGTATTGTAAAAACTCAGATCGTAAGTGTTTAACCCCTTACACACCGCGGTCATGCTTGTAAGTGTATTGCGTCTGGCGTGTTCGTGCAGGATGCCGGGTCCTCTGTTTATTGGGTTCTGCCTCCTCGCAGGACCCGGCGGTAACTAACTGAGCATGCATTACTTACATTACACACTTCAATACATGTGTATTGCAGTTCGTAAGGGTTTGAACAAGCAATTGGAAAAACGCTTGTTCAAGTCCAAGTATGGTAAAAATGAAAAAATGTAATAAAAAAAGGAAAAATAATTTTAGAATAATAAATAGATAAAATAAAAGTCCTAACCACAGTTAAAACAAATAAAGCATATAAAACACGAAAACATGTACATATTTGGTATCACCGTGTCCATATTAATCAGTAAATAAATCTAAAGTAACATTGAACCTGCATGGTGAACGGTGTATAAAAAAGCCCAAAAAACTTGGTGATCTACCCATAATATAAGTATTCATCAAATACACTCACAAAAAATGTTATCAGAAGCAATCTAAAAAAGTTACACGCCCTAAAATAAAACAAATGAAAGAAACAACTCTTTTTGCAAAAATCTAGCTCTCAACCAGATCTGTCAACAGAAAAATACAGAAGTTCTGCCTCCGAAAAGTTGTCGAAAAATGTGATTTTTTCCCATATTGATTTTGCTCAGTAAAATTGAGCAAAGATTAGATATAAACAATATAAATGGTGTCATTGTAATCATAGTGAACCAGGGAATAAAGATAAAATATTATTTTTACGTAGCGGTGAGCGGGAACAAAAAGTGCTTAAAATCCATATCTATACATTGTATCTCACCCCGCAAATAATAAGCCCTCATATGTTCACATTACCAACAAAAATGAACATTTTAGAGCTTGTACAATGTGACAATATAAATCTGCTCTGGATGGTGCTGCTTCCATTTCATGCCGGGCCGTGTGCCCATACAACAGTTTACCACCACAAATGGGGTATCGGAGCTCGGGAGAAATTAACTTTACATGTCATTTCATCATTTAATTTATTGAGAAAGTGTAATTTTTTGCCTAAATGAATGTATTTTCCCCTGAAAATTCGAAAGTTTCTACATTGCACTTCCATTTTGTTTTAACCCCAGAGTAACACCTAAAGGGTTAATAGGTTTAATAGAAGTAGTTTTACATACCTTGAGGGGTGTAGTTTCTATAGTTGGGTTTTACTATTATTTAGGTCTTTAGTCACTTGAAAGCTGAGTTGTCCCTCAAAACCTTGGAGTCTTAGCGATTTTCATGAAAATAAGAAAATTTGCACCAAAAGTTCTAAGCCTCGTAACATCCTAGAAAAGAGAGAGGGCACATAAAAAACCATAGCATCATAAAGCAGACATTCCAGAAATGTTAGTTAGTTAGTTATTTTTTTTGGGTAGTCTGACTATTTGCCTGGAAACCAGAAAACATTTCAAACTTTGAAAAAGAAGAATTTTTCAGAAATTTTGCCTACTGATAATTTTTTTTGCAGAATGAAACTTAAGGCTTATCTCTTAAATTTTACAACTAACATGACGTACAATGTGTCACAAAAAACAATTTTAAAATCACCTGTATATGTTAAAGCGCTCCGAAGTTATAACCAATTATCGTGATTATTCTAAAAATAGAGTCTGGAGATTAAGCTGAAAACAAGCGTTGGTGATAAGGGGTTAAAGAACTTTGGAGGACCTTTCAAAGGTCCTGTAAGGACTGCAGCACACTTGTGGTTCAGGAGCAGCACACATCTATGAATAATGCAGGAATGAAGGTTGGATTACAAAGAGAAAGAGAGATTTCAGCTCACCTGCCCGTAGTAGCCATATATTAGGTGCACGGGACTCGGATAAGCTGGGCCGAGTCAGTTTAGTAGACTTTGAAAGAAGGTAAATCCATCAACCAGGCAGGTATGGAAAAAATAGGAGGAGTAAAACTTCACTTTATTTCATCTTCAGAAAAAATATACAAAAGGTAACATAGTGATGTGGATGGTCTGACGCGTTTTGAACTTACAAGGAGCTCTTAATCATAGCCTAAGCATACTTGGGTCCAGACTTGTTTATATGTGATAGTCAGAAGTGAAAAGCACTGGATTCACTGATTACGGAGCGATCAAAGAGGAGGAGCTAAATAGCTTATATGACGTGTACAAGATTAAAAAAAAAAAAAACTTAGAATTAATATATAGAAAAAATAAAAAGAAAGCAGCACCTGGTAAAAGACTTGAGAAAGACTCCACATCCTAGGGGTCGAATTATTGCAGTGGTCATTTGAATAAAGGTACAAAATTTTTGGGAAATTGAATCTTGGAGAGCTGCCATTTTTTATTGTTTAGAATATACACTCACCGGCCACTTTATTAGGTACACCATGCTAGTAACGGGTTGGACCCCCTTTTGCCTTCAGAACTGCCTCAATTCTTTGTGGCATAGATACAACAAGGTGCTGGAAGCATTCCTCAGAGATTTTGGTCCATATTGACATGATGGCATCACACAGTTGCCGCAGATTTGTCAGCTGCACATCCATGATGCGAATCTCCCGTTCCACCACATCCCAAAGATGCTCTATTGGATTGAGATCTGGTGACTGTGGAGGCCATTTGAGTACAGTGACCTCATTGTCATGTTCAAGAAACCAGTCTGAGATGATTCCAGCTTTATGACATGGCGCATTATCCTGCTGAAAGTAGCCATCAGATGTTACAGGGTACATTGTGGTCATAAAGGGATGGACATGGTCAGCAACAATACTCAGGTAGGCTGTGGCATTGCAATGATGCTCAATTGGTACCAAAGGGCCCAAAGAGTGCCAAGAAAATATTCCCCACACCATGACACCACCACCACCAGCCTGAACCGTTGATACAAGGCAGGATGGATCCATGCTTTCATGTTGTTGACGCCAAATTCTGACCCTACCATCCGAATGTCGCAGCAGAAATCGAGACTCATCAGACCAGGCAACGTTTTTCCAATCTTCTACTGTCCAATTTTGATGAGCTCGTGCAAATTGTAGTCTCAGTTTCCTGTTCTTAGCTGAAAGGAGTGGCACCCGGTGTGGTCTTCTGCTGCTGTAGCCCATCTGCCTCAAAGTTCGACGTTCTGTGCGTTCAGAGATGATCTTCTGCTTACCTTGGTTGTAACGGGTGGCGATTTGAGTCACTGTTGCCTTTCTATCAGCTCGAACCAGTCTGCCCATTCTCCTCTGACCTCTGGCATCAACAAGGCATTTCTGCCCACAGAACTGCCGCTCACTGGATGTTTTTTCTTTTTCGGACCATTCTCTGTAAACCCTAGAGATGGTTGTGCGTGAAAATCCCAGTAGATCAGCAGTTTCTGAAATACTCAGACCAGCCCTTCTGGCACCAACAACCATGCCACGTTCAAAGGCCACAAATCACCTTTCTTCCCCATACTGATGCTCGGTTTGAACTGCAGGAGATTGGACAGGTGTACCTAATAAAGTGGCCGGTGAGTGTATATATATATATAAAGTCATTTCATTGGTTTAAAGTAAATCCACTATTTGTTTTTATGCATTGCAAACCAAACATACCTTGAGAATGCTGTAGCTACACTGATGCAGAAACATATCTTGTTTAATCAATGATCCCAGTGGTTTTGCTCAAAAAACAATTATAAAATTCAGGACCTTGGGAAAGCTGGGTTGCACGCTGCCTGCCTTTTATAAACACATTACATGGAGCTTTCTGACCAGTCCAGACTTATCAATCTAAACTGGATGACTCACACACAGCAGCTGGGGGATGGTGCAGTAATTAATCAATTCTGCCTGTAAGGGACAACACAGTGATGAAATATTCTCAGTTTTTGCTGGGCAGGACAAGGCTGCAGAAATGCATAATTAGGGTGAGTAGAAGACCGGGGCAGCCACAGTATTGACAGAGCCTCATTATTATAATTTTATAATTGTTTTTTGAGCAAAATCTCTCAATTCATGGATTAAACAAGATATGTTTCTGCATCAGTGTAGCTACAGCGTTTTAAAGGAATGTTTGGTTCGCAATACATGAAAACAAATGGTAGATTTCATTTTAGCCTTGTGGTATTGTGGTTTTTATAATTAGAATCCAGAAGGGTTCTCTATTCCGTAAAGCCTTGACCCAATCTCGTCTTCTTTTCGGATGGAACACTCGTTCAATAGGTACAACTACAAGTTGTGGATATCTTTACCATGTTTCGATACAGCTGAGATGTTTCGTGTATTGGTGTTGGATTATCAAAATTGGGGTTAGTTTTAGGAGGATTGGGCCCCTGATCTAAAACATCATACGGATAGACAGACATATGTTCACATTTCTGGTTGTGCATTTGATGGTGACATGTCCATCTTCTAGGAGAAGGTACATAACTCTCTACTCATGTAGAATTTAGTAGTTGATGAAGGGTTTTATTCACACATAAAAAGGAAACAATGTTTCAACTTGACACATTTTGTTGAGATGCAGATAGCAAAGTCCTCATTCTTCTTTCCACCCCTCGGGCTCTGCAGCCTTCATCTCCAGTATTGTTTTTCTAGTTATCGATCTTTGTGTTTCATTCCAATCATTCCATAGATTTGGACAGTCAAATCCTGTAATAGAGAGGCTATACAATCTTCGCAATCCAGACTGTAGGTTCCACCTCCATGGCCATATCTTCTTGTCTTTGTAAATTGGGTTTAAAGTGCATTGAAGGGACAGACGCTGGAAAAAATTAAATAAAAACATGTAAAAAAAATGTAAAATGAAGACGTTTTATCACCAAAGGAACCTACTGTCCAAATCAAGTCAGATAAACCAGGGACACTTACTCATCAATCTTATTCTTATTGGGAAGAAAAAAGAAAGCATCACTACTGCACTACTGATTTAAATGGTAAGGTGTAGTAAGGTTGTAGTCAAAAAAGTGAGGGTGAAGCTTTATTCCATGGCAACGTTACCAATGCTTGATAAAGGTGGATTAAACCACCGAAACGTTGCCATGGAATAAAGCTTCACCCTCACGTTTTTGACTAAAACCTTGGAGTGCTGCCTATTTTTTGGACTTATTCTTACTGGGGCAATCTTATTTGTGCCCCAGTGCCCCAGTGCACTGCCGCCCGAGTCCCTCCTGGCACCGCCTTTAACCCCTTAACGCTCTGCGCCGTAGCTCTACGGCGCAGAGGTATAAGGGATGTATGAAGAGGGCTCACGGGCTGAGTCCTCTTCATACAGAGGTGGGGGTTTTTGCATATTGCACAAAACCCCCACCGCTAATAACCGCGGTCGGTGCTTGCACCGATCGCGGCTATTAACCCCTTCAACGCCGCCGGCAAAGTCGCCGGCGGCGTTTAAAAGACGGCGGCGCGTGGGCGCCGACATCTTTTTTTCGATCGCCACGCCCCCGAACGTCATCGGGGGGCGGCGATCGGTTGCCATGGTAGCCTCGTGTCTTCTTTTGACACGAGGCTATCTGGCAGCTGCAGATTCGTTACAATGAGCCAGTGGCTCATTGTAATGAATGTGCTGCAAAAATGCCATATATTGCAATACAGAAGTATTGCAGTATATGGTAGCAGCGATCTGACCATCTAGGGTTAATGTACCCTAGATGGTCTAAAAGATAGTGAAAAAAAAAATAAAAAAAAAAGTTTAAAAAATAAAAAAAATTAATAAAATATTAAAAGTTCAAATCACCCCTCTTTCCCTAGAACGGATATAAAACATAATAAACAGTAAAAATCACAAACATATTAGGTATCACCGCGTCCCAAAATGCCCGATCTATCAAAATATAAAAACGGTTACAGGCGGCGGTGACCTCCGAGGCGGGAAATGGCGCCCAAATGTCCGAAATGCGACTTTTACACCTTTTTACATAACATAAAAAATGAAATAAAAAATGATCAAAATGTCGCACAGACCTCAAAATGGTAGCAATGAAAACGTCGCCTCATTTCGCAAAAAATGACCCCTCACACATCTCTGTGCGCCAAAGTATGAAAAAGTTATTAGCGTCAGAAGATGGCAAAAATTTTTTTTTCTTTTTTGTACACATTCGTTTAATTTTTGAAAATGTATTAAAACACAATAAAACCTATATAAATTTGGTATCACCGCGATCGCACCGAACCAAAGAATAAAGTAGGCGTATTATTTGGAGCGAAGAGTGAAAGTCGTAAAAACTGAGCCCACAAGAACGTGACGCACGTGCGGTTTTTTTTCAATTTTTCCACATTTGGAATTTTTTTTCAGCTTCGCAGTACACGGCATGTTAAAATAAATAACATTACGGGAAAGTAAAATTTGTTACGCACAAAATAAGCCCTCACACAGGTCTGTACACGGAAAAATGGAAAAGTTATGGATTTTTGAAGTTGGAGAGCGAGAAATGAGCCGGAAAACCCTCCGTCCTTAAGGGGTTAAAGATTTCCGAGATCTATCTTTGCACTTCCGGCACATGGACAGCTGTTCTCACACACACGCCAGATTTGCGGTGCCAGGAGAATACCAGGGGGTGTGAATAAGTTACATTGTGATGGAGCCTGGAAGTGCTCTGCAGTGCACCTCAGGGTAATTTGAATATTTTATAAAGTTTTATTTCAACAAAATGTGGACATTCAAAGTTATAATTAAAGAAGATCCATCCTACCGGGGACAGGATGGAGAGGGGAGTAATAGACATCTACCATCGGGTAATCTGATGGTAGATGTCCTTTAAAGGAAACCTACCACTTGTAGTGGCAGGTTTCTGATGGAAATACCGGGCACCAGCTCAGGGTGAGCTGGTGCCGGAGCTTATTTTCGTTAGTGTTTTAAACCGCGGTCTCGCGGTTTAAAACACTTTTTAAACTTTATAGCCGGCGCAGGCAGGTACGCGCTCGGCGCCTACTGTGCGCGCGGCTACATAGGAAGTGAATGAGAGCCGTGCGCATGGTAAGCGCGGTTTAAAACACTAACGAAAATAAGCTCCGGCACCAGCTCACCCTGAGCTGGTGCCCGGTATTTCCATCAGAAACCTGCCACTACAAGTGGTAGGTTTCCTTTAAGAAGATAAGCATAGGAGAGCTCACAGGTCACCAGTTAGTTCTATATGTTTACATACATCAGTGTTATAATCCGTTTTGGATAACATTCGTTTATAATTTAAATATATACAGGCAGTCCCCGGGTTACGTACAAGATAGGTTTTGCAGGTTTGTTCTTAAGTTGAGTTTGTAAGTAAGTCGGAACTGTATATTTTATCATTGTAACCCCAGTCAAAAATCTTTTGGTCTCTGTGTCAATTGGATTTTAAAAATGTTGGGTTGTTATAAGAACCAGGATTAATAATAAAGCTTCATTACAGACACCTGTGATAACTTTTACAGCTGATTATTCTAGCTTAGAACTAAAATACAGCAAAGTACCAACATCCAGAGGTCCGTTTGTAACTAGGGGTCGTATGTAAGTCAGGTGTTCTTAAGCAGGGGACCGTCTGTATTGTATATCATTTATAATTTAAAATTATATGTATTTGGAATTTTTTCAGAAAATTTGCAGAAAACCATGTTGGGGAATCCTAACTACCAGAATAAAACCACAAGTCTGTATTAAAGGGTCTATGGTTTAGGAACAACCCTTTTTTCTTAGAAGGTCCTCCAATCAAGCAGCTGTTACTTGGTTGGCACACTTGTGATCATCATCTAGCGATCAGATGTCCTCTATGGTAGAAACCAGGTGCTCACTCTTCCTGCATCGCCACCACAGGAGAAATAAAGTATTACACATTCCCATTGAAATGAACAGGCTGTCCATGGAAGTCTGAGGGATGACGGGTCCCCAGAGTCATCCAGTGGCCTTCCAGATGTTTAATGGATATTTCAGTGGTGAAAATATGGAATATTTTCTGAATATTTTTCTATTGCAGATGTTATAGTAGCCATCTGTAGGGAGTTTGGGGGAGGATTAAAAAAATTGCTGGTGACAGTCATTATTATATTTATTTTCTGTTTTATACACAGATGTTTACTGGTCTACACATACTTTTTCCGATCTGTATCTCATAGTTTGGATGTGTATATAGAGCAGTGCACAAGGACACAGATGTGAAGTGGTGATCTGTTCCCAGTCTATGAAACCCAAGAAACTGGAAAATTTTACAAACCAACGGAGGGAAATAAAAACTTTACTGTGCATCCAGTTTCGCATTCAACAAGTCCTGTCTATAATTACAATGTTTCCGTGTTTGTCCACAAGCTGTGAATTACAGGGCAGCTGCTCGCTGAATTGTTTCATCTCCAATGAGTTCTTGGAAAATTACTGTAAATTGTATAAAGGACCATTGCAGATGATCTTCTCCGGAAATCCTCAAATCCTAAATATTATATGATTCTTCTCATATTTTTTAAAACTGCATCCCTCCCATATAATATGAGGACGAGCTGCATGTGAACCTGCTTGGTCCATGGGACACAAAATCTGGTGCACAAGCCCTGATAAATCTCCTCCATATACTCTATGGTCATAAGATATAAAATAAGCCAAAATCATTGGCCATATTTAGGAATAGGGGAGTAACTAAAAATAATTGAACCCCATAGCAAACTTTTAGCTACCTCATTGTATCTGTATGTTGTTGTACGCCAATATAGCAGGCACCATGATGCCCAGTATGACCTTCATTACACTGTATTTAGCGCCCTAACCCCACCCACTAGTGTCCCCACAAATTACAATCCCTATTTTAGTAGCCACACATGTTGCCCCTCATTTTAAATGCCCTTCTTTCTGTAGCCCACCCATCTTATCTCTTCCATTTCATAGACCCCTAGTATAGTCCCTTTATGGTAGCTATTAGTGATTAGTGGACCCGTACCCGACATATTCAGATCCATGTCGAAGATTGCGGATTAGGGTCCAAAGACTTCAGACAGAAGTTTGGATCCGGCACTTGGCTCATCCTCCGTCGTTTACAGCGGCGATCCTTGCTGGCTCCGATCACAGGTGTTAACTTATTAAATGCCAGTGGCATGTGTACTTCGCAGTTTTAGTGCCCAAAGCATTTGTAGGGATGCACCCATTTTACACCTGAGCTTTCGAGTTCGAGACCTGAACTTGAACCTTCAGGTTCGGCAGAACTTGATGGGTCCGTTGATCCCTAGTAGCTATCTCACCAAAGTTTTTCCCCTTTTTCTATAGACCAACAAACAAGTAATTTTACGTATCTTATTACATGCTTAATATAGGTATAGAAAAATATGCGGCTTTGTCTATTAAGAAATTTTGTCGCCTTTATGACTGTGGACCCCTTTACTCTACTGAGATCAGAATGGTGGTTCAGTGGTTAGCACTACAGCCTTGCAGCACTGGGGTCCTGTGTTTAAGTCCCATCAAGGTCAACATCTGCAAAGAGTTTGTATGTTCTCTCCTTGTTTGCGTGGGTTTCCCCTGGGTCCTCCGGTTTTCTCCCACACTCCAAAACATACTGGTAAGTTGATTAGATTGTGAGCCCCATTGGGGACAGGGACTGATTTGGTACGTTCTGTGCAGCGCTGTGTAATCTGTGTGTGCTATATAAATACAGGAATTATTATTATTATTACTGCCTGTATGGGTTGCAATGGGTCAGCCTCCATAGATCAGAACAGTATGGTATAGCTCCAGGTAAAATTGATATCATTTGTGAACCAGATGGTCGGATGATGAAGAAAACCGAAGAGTAAAACACTATTTATTATAGTGATAGTAATAATAATAGTACTAGTAATAATAATAGTAATATACATACTCTTCATATATCCAGCCATGCAATCCGAGCCTGTAGTAGAACGACTCTGTTTAATGCAGTAACACTGGCTGAAATAATCGTGGCTCTCGCTGAACGCGCAGGAAGAGTATTGGCATTTGCGATTTGTTTGTGGGAAAAAAAATCACCAGTGTCGTTACTCAATAGCAAATAATGTCCTAAGTGCTCTTATGATTGCAGCCTGAAAAATCCAATGCCACTCCGGTGCTGAAGTGAAATGAACCCAGTTATGTTTTGTTATTTTAGTGTCACCGTATTTCAGGAGATTTCTTTTTAATAGAAATGTATTTGTTTGTCATGTAGCAGCCAAGTACTTTACTGATCTTACCAGAAAATGTTTTACATGTTTTGAAATAACTTAACCATTAAATAACCAGGGGAATCCAACATGGAGTAAAATAGCTCATGTTTATAGTATTATCAATTCATTTTTAAAAAATATATACTGGTTTATAGACTTCTGTAGTCAGAATCAGACTGGACCACCAGAGGAGCAGAGGATCCTCCGGTGGGCCCTGGTTCTGACCAATACTGGATTCTAGAGATATAGCAGAAGACAACCTCAGCGTACATTGCCATGGTCTTGTGGTCGTCCGGACCGGATTCCGGGAGAGCAAAGGAATAAGAGCTTGAGATGGGAGGGGTGAGAGCTCTTCAGCTCTCCTCCCTCCATAGACGTGTGTCTGCAAGGCAAATCTGCCAACATATAGGACAAGTCCTATATTTTGCAACATGGCCTCCCAACTCGGTGGCAGTGTGGTGACACACCATGTAGACCCACCTCACCATCACCAGGAGCCATAAAAGTCTACGAGGGCCGTGATCTGGTCACAAATCATGTAACCAGATTACGACCCACATAACGACCATGTGAATGAGCCTTATTTGGAGGCTAGAAGGTTTTTTTTTTTTGCCTGGGAGCCCCCTTAACAACTTTATCTGGCGGGCCAAGTCCAATACTGGTTGGACTTTAGTTGAAGAGAATCAAACAATCAGCGTAAGACTGGGGTATATTTGGAGCCCACCAACCATGATAGGAAATAGACCCTATGAGATTCTAAACTGTATGCTCTTCTTTTGAATTAAAGGGGACAATTACTGTGTATATACCCCAATACACCAGATGATCCAATTGTTCTCAAGACGGGGATGTTGTGGATAAGGTAGTGTCTTTTTTTTCTAAAAGTTGAGTTCGTTCAATGTTTGCAGCAACAGTGTTATTGGCCATGAAATGGAACTGTGTTAGACAAACACTTGTTAGCGAAATTTTTGCCCACTATAGCCGCAAGCATCTTCTTTTTAAGAAATTGGAAGGGGTGCAAAGTTTATTTAGTGGTAGGTACTCCCATTCAAAACCACAAAACAAGCATTTCAAGAGGTCATTCATACCTACAGTATTTAGCTTATAAAACATAGTTCTTGGGAGTAGATAATTTGTTAATCCGATAATAATTTCTACAAGTAAATTTACTTCTATTAAATATAACGGCATGTATTATTACATTTATATCTTGGGTAGTTGTGATCAGTGTCACACTCTCCCCCTCCTTCCTGAAGCAGTAGATAATGATGTAGTAGAGGTAATTCATACACAGCCACTATCTCTCTCACCCCTCCATCAGGAATTCTCTTCAGCCTTACAGAGGTCTCTCTATCTCTCCAGTTTCCAGCAAGGCATTGTGTAGCATTTCCTACACCAGAAAACAGCCCCTGGGAAGACATATGCAGGTGGTGCTGTATAGATCTGTAGTTGAATATTGTCAGACGGCATGGTGGTAGCAGTGAGACCTGTCAATCAGGAACAGGGGGCCAGGGCAGTGCAGGGAATAAGGAATATGCAGGACTCAATTACTGTGATTGTACTCATCTCAGGTGAGTTACATATAAGTCTACAAACTGATTTTATAACATTACAGCCATGGAAAGGAACCATTAAAGGTAAGGGCAATGCTTTTTCATCATAGTTTTTTAAATAAAGTAGTTATTTTTAGTGGGTTTATATGAATGGCAGGTTCCCTTTAACTAACAGTAAATTAAAGTAATGCCTGCAGCCCATCCTGTAGACCCCTGATGTTTAGCAGGACTGTTGCAGATGACCAGTCCCTTGTTTACAGACACTCTCTATAAAATACCTTTTCCCTTATTTTGCCAAATGCGTAGAATTTGCTACTTGTAATCTCTCCATAAGCAACTAGTGAAAGTAAAAAGGGAATTCCTTGTAGGAATGAGTCCCAGTTCTGTTTGATAAGTCAAGCACTTTACCTCTAGGGCCACTAACTACTTGACAATTAAATTCAATACCAAAAAGAAGCGTAGTTCATTGTCAGCTCACCTGAGATAGCTGTGTCTTGTAGCCCCACCGTGGATCCGTGAGCACGGACAACCTTTGCTCCAAGTATACCAATCAAAGACAATGGGGCACATTTACTTACCCGGTCCAGTCGCGATCCAGCGGCGGGTTCTCCGGCACTGATTCGGGTTCTGCCGGGATTCACTAAGGTCCGTGCGCCGATATTCACCAGGTGTCGCTGCTGCGCTGAAGTCCGCTGGAGTTCACTTGCTTTTTTCTGGTGTATGTGAGTGCTTGATCTTGCGACACAAATGGCTTTTTAAATTCCGCGTTTTTTCCGAATCCTTCGGGTTGTCCGGCGGCCACGCCCCCCGATTTCTGTCGCGTGAAAATCGGCGCGATTGCACCAAAATCGATCGTGTGCGCCACAATCCCGTGAAATACAGCGCAAAACGGAAATATTCGGGAAAAAGCCGACGGATTCGTGGCTGCGGACCCTTAGTAAATGTGCCCCAATAAGTCCAGCTTCGACAACGGAATCCAGAGTCAGGATAAAAAAAAATGCTAAATTTATTTCAGCAGTTTAAAAAGAGACCTAGTGGTCATCCAAAATACAGGAATTCACATGGGGTAAAAAGAGGCAAAAAGAAGAAATCACCTACGTGTTTCTGAAAACAAATTCCCTACTCATGCCGATAGCGATTTTTTTTATCCTGACTCAATGAACCATTTCAACTATAGACTCATGTTTATAACTTAAAGAGAGCCTGTCAGGTGATGAAACCCTTTAGCAGCACTTACTAAAGCTAGCAGCTCCCTAGCCCTCCCCCAGTTACAGCATTGTTAAATCTCTAGTTTTAACAGAACATACCCGTAAGCTAGGAAACAATCTACTAAGTAGTAGTCCAATTGCAGGACCTAGCTTACAGCTGTCTGGCTTATTCCGATCGGGTGGTCCGAGGAGGTGGTGATTGCAGCATCAAGCCTGGCATTCACGCCGACATTCGGTGGCGTGGGATGGGGAGTGGCGGTCCGGGGGAGAATCTGAAGAGAGGGGAGCACCTTGGACCACTTCATGAATAAGCCGGACCACTGTAAGCTAGGTCCAACGATCAGACCACTACTTAGTGTTCCTAGTTGATCGGTAAAGCTAGAGATTTAAAAATGTTCTAACTGACGGAGGACTAGGGAGCTGCTTACTTTAGTAAGTGCTGCTAGAGGGTTTTATTCACCTGACAGGTTCTCTTTAACTCCCCTGTCACTAATATTGTCTTACAGTTAAAGAACTCAATCCCCTTAAAGACTCCTTATGATTTCAAATCTGCAATTGTAGGGACAACAGAGGTTCTGTCTGCCAGATTGGTATATTTCATTTATGGTCAGCCGAAACTACATATGTTGTAAATATGTTGCACTGTGTGCAAGATTTGAGGGATCAATCTTCTTAAACAGATTCCCTCTTTGGCTAGCCTAGTCTCTTGTGTTGTAGATCATTTCTCTGAACAATCCCACCAATGACTGATCAGCTACATAACACCCAATCAATATCCAATGTGTGTGGACAACTCTAACCCAAGAGCAAAACATTGACTGAGATTTCGGTTGATCATGAAAGTATGATGCCTTCAAGTAGATCATTCTCCAAAACGTTGACACTTTTCTCCTCTTCGTCATGTTGAGAAAACCTTTAGAAAACAGAACTACAGAAATCAGAAGGATGTGGAGATATTCTTGTGTGACCATAGACTTCCATACATGATCTATTAGATGCCCAGACAACTCATAGGTTGTACGGAGCCACCATGTGATCGAATGCATCCCCTTCTATTGGAATACATGGACTACTATACCTGGTAGTTCAAGAGAATTTGGGAACATGAGTGCGATAAGAAGTTATTCTTATACGATGAGAAGTTATTATAAAGTTTCATGTGAACCATATACACACTCAGGGGGTCATTTATTATGGCCTTCCAAGCGGAAAACCGGCAGTGGTTACTTTTCCCTTTCTACACCTCTTGCGCCTTAATTAATGAAGTTTTGGTGGTACAATATTGGTGTTTTCCGACACTCTTGACTGGCATTTCTATATTTCCGACTCCTTTTGACGCAAAATTCGAGCAGCTAAAAGCTGGTCTAGGGAGTTCTAAACCTTTAAGTCTGTGCACCAATTCATTAATCCCTTACATCCCACTGAAAAATATAGCACTGTCCCAGCACCACCCTGGTCCAAAATTAATAAATGCCCCTCTCAGAATCTGTAGGCTTAAATTAAATCTACCATCAAAACCAAGCACGATAAACCAGGGGCACTGTGGTGAGCCTGTGGATATCTTCTTATATTTGTAATCCATGGCCTTCTTTCTTTTAAAATCAACTATTAACATTATGCTAATGTGCCTAAAAGGCTCCTGTGGAGTAATCAAAGCCCCTCTGCTGCAACAAGATTACATCAGGCAGGGAAACAGGGTAGTTTTGAGGGGAGATAGTCTAACAGCCTGTAGAGCTGCAGCCTCCCAGGCCTTCAGGTTCATTAGCATAATTTTAAAAGTGGAATTTAGAAGGCCATGGATAACAAATATGCTTCCTCAACACTTCCTCCCTCCTTCTGACTGCATGTAATTGCACACAGTGGTAGGGAGCTCCTGCACAGTGTAACAGCCTGTGACAGCATAACAGCATAAAGAGGCTCTGATAACGCCCTCAGAGCCTGTGTTTCTCATTAGCATAATTTTAAAAGCCGATTTTAAAAGGAAGGTGGCCACCGATAACAAATATAAGAAGATCACCACAGTCCCGGTGCCTGGATCTATGGGTAACTGTCCCTGGTTTATCATGATGGATTTTGATGGTAGACCAACAACTCAACCCAATGTACAGTAGACATTATAAACAGCAGGATGTGAAACCATTGCTTCATTTAGAGGAGATAAGGGACCCCCCCCCATTCTTGTGATCAGTGGAGATCCCTTAGGTGGAACCCCCTTCCTATTGCTACATGTTGAATATTCCTCATCAAAGGATTACATGTAATTCTACATCTTGTAAAACTTAGCCGGGAAAGGGACAAACACCTAAACTCATCCAAGAACTGCAACTTGTAATTTGTATTTGACTTCTTCAAATAAAAATTTTATAGACATGTGTCCGTCTCGTGAATGTTACGCCGACCACCTAAGTCCTAATCTGCGGAAGGAAGGAAGCAGGCGGCCCCTGGTAGGGCTCCTCGGAGGTACAGATGATACGATTAACTACCTTTTCTTCATTGTTCATTCCATGCAAGTCAACAAAGAATAAATGGGGGGGGGGGCTGATATAAAATCATTAACGTGATATATTTCTCAAGCAAATAGCAAATTAAACGTTTAAGGAGTCCAATAAAACAAATACTTTGTCATTGTGTGAGATTTCCTTCAAAGCAGAGGCCAAGGTAAGATGTCAGATTTTCGAGAAAAACAATAAAGTGAAGATTGACGTTCACCAGATCAGGCTATAAATACCACACAAAAAGACTGAACGCCTATTGTAAGCGTATTCCGACAGACATACCAGCCTAAACTGCTCGCGGAGAGAAGAAACATGACTACTGGCCTACTGCATGGAGGGATTAACAGCCGACCCTCCAAATATTTCTATTCGTCTCTGAAATATTCATATTACGTGACATCGGGGAACTTTACATAATATTACTGGGATGTGACATTCTCCACATACCTGCAGACGACTCGTAAAGTCACGGATATTACATGGGTCATGTTCAGACAATAACTTAAGTGCTCATCTATCCCAATTAGCCTGAATTTACAAAGCCAAGCAGGTTACTATGAAAACTTCACAATAAATACAGAAAACAACAAGATAATATGCAGCACCATTCCATTTATAATCTTCTTTGAGAATCCCAGTCCCCTCTTAACTTCTATAACATGACCATTATCTACACCATCAGAGCCGGATTAAAGGTGATGGAGAACCCTGGGCGCAAACTGGTGGGAGCCCTTCCCTCAATTTGTTTTTAATAAAGTAAATGTTGTTAGTAATTAATTAATACAGCCCCCAGTAATGAATATATATACAGCCCCCAGTAATGAATATATATACAGCCCCCAGTAATGAATATATATACAGCCCCCAGTAATGAATATATATACAGCCCCCAGTAATGAATATATATACAGCCCCCAGTAATGAATATATATACTGCCCCCAGTAATGAATATATATACAGCCCCCAGTAATGAATATATATACTGCCCCCAGTAATGAATATATATACTGCCCCCAGTAATGAATATATATACAGCCCCCAGTAATGAATATATATACAGCCCCCAGTAATGAATATATATACTTCCCCCAGTAATGAATATATATACTGCTCCCCAGTAATGAATATATATACAGCCCCCAGTAATGAATATATATACAGCTCCCCAGTAATGAATATATATACAGCCCCCAGTAATGAATATATATATGCAACTCCCCAGTAATGAATATATATGTCACGGGTGGTCCCACGACCCACATCGCGGGTCGCGGGCTCACCCGTGCCGCCCTGCCCCCGCCAGCGCGCCGCCAGCGCATCTCACCCGTCCCGGCTCCTGGCTCGCTCCCCTCCGCTGTGCGCGCGCGTCCCCTACTGCTAGGGCGCGCGCGCGGCACCTTCTCCAAATTTAAAGGGCCAGCGCACCATTAATTGGCGCTGGCCATATTGCCCAATTCTTCATAAGCCTGCCTCTTCCTGTTACCCTTGCCGGATCTTTGTGCCTCATTGCCTTAGAGAAAGCTTACTAGCGTGTATTCCTGCGTTCCCGTGTATTCCTGTGTTCCCGTGTATTCCTGTGTGTTCCCGCTCCTGTGTTACCCAAGTTCCTCCGTGTTGCTGTGTTCCGTGTGCCTGTGTTCCCGTTCCCACCTGCCTGGACCTCCTGTTGCTGAACCCGGACTTGGACCTGACGTTGCATCTCTGCCGCCTGCCCTGACCCTGTGCCTGGACCTGTCTACGAGATTGTCATCTGCTAAGGTACCTCGACCTCGGCTGCCACCGTGGGCTAGTCACACCTGGGAACGACCTAGTGGTATCCTGCCGCAGCAAGTCCAACCCGCTTTGCGGCGGGCTCTGGTGAATACCAGGTGCCGCTAGGCTCCGGTTCCGGGTGTTGGCTAGTTACATCTCCCGCAGTGGTCCAGAGGATCCACTGATCCTAACAATATATACAGCCCCCAGTAATGAATATACATACATCCGCCAATATTGAATATACATATATATATATATATATATATATATATATATATATATATATATATATATATACAGCCCCCAGTAATGAATACATATACAGCTCCCCAGTAATGAATATATATACAGCCCCCAGAAATGAATATATATACAGTAATGAATATATATATAGAACTCCCCAGTAATGACTATATATACAGCCCCCAGTAATTAATATATATATAGCTCCCCAGTAATGACTATATATACAGCCCCCAGTAAATAATATATATATATATATATATATATAGTCCTTAATAATGAAAATATATACAGCCCCAGTAATGAATATATATACAGCCCCCAATAATGAATATATATATATATATATATATATATATATACATCCTCCAGTAATTAATATATATACAGCTCCCAGCAATGAATATATATACAGCCCCCAGTAATGAATATATATACATCCCCCAGTAATTAATATATATATACAGCTCCCCCAGTAATGAATATACTGCACAGATCAAAAGTTTGGACCGTCTCATTCAAAGAGTTTTCTGCTTCTTCATGACTTCATGACAATAAGATGAAGTCAGAATGCCGAAACGCGCGTCAGGGTGTGTGTCATCCGGGTAGACCCTGGAATCTTCATATGCAGGTATGATACATCAAGGATTTCTATGAATACATATTGATTGATTATATAAACTGTTCCCACCTCAGGATACTTCGAGTATGATATTATGAGCTATATAGATTCCTGAGAGTTGTAATACACTCAGATCCAGTAGAACTCATGATACTAATACTCAATAGTCAACATATATGATTCACTGAGGTTGGGTAACACTAAATATTATATTTTTGTATATATATAATTTTTACATATGTACTCTGCTTTGTCAATGTCAGATGATTGCCGGATAATTTTGGTGCTCCTCTCCAGTACAGTGCACTTGTTTTTAAACTTCTGTTTCCCCCATTAACTTGTATATTAACCAATAAAAAACGAATTATTTTTTGTAAATTATTGGTTTCAATGTCTGGTGTTTATTGCCAGTCTAATATGATCAGTACAGGTTGGAGAAATATTGTGAATGACAAATGGAATTTCACATTAGGATGATTGCCCGCCCCCTTTTTGGGATTATTCAAAATTTGTTAACTCAAAAGAACGTGCAAACTCCTTGTAAATGTATTTATAAAGTGCCTGCGTCAGTTTTGTGTTTCGGCTGCACTGGGTCCAACAAGACAGAAAAATTGTCGCCCTAAAGGGGCGAGTTACTACTTAGTTAGAATTTGCACCATACTAATGCTGTGCGCCACATTTCTGTCTGCGCCGCCATTCTGCAGCATGAACCTCCAACCTATCTAATCCATTCTATTAAAGGGGCTAAAAAATGGATTTATAGGCTGCGGCAGTAGTAGGGACGGCGATGAGGGAGAATATAAGTGTGGAGAGAGGTAAATATAGGTAGTTTTTGTTTTTTTAAGGCTCCCCCAGCCATATATCACAATTTTTTTTATTCCCAGACAAACCCCTTTAATTTTCATGTTGGATGAGATTAAAGGGAACCTGTCATCAAGAACAAGCAAAATAAACCATACTCCCCCTCACCCCTCCACCTTGCCTTTGTTGAGGTACAGTGCCTCAGGGGCAGATAATATTAGATGATATGGGAAGGATTTAACACTTTACCAACAGGTATTACAAGTGTGAAGGTCAAATTCTGGTGACTGCACCTCTTTAAAGGGAATCTGTAATCAGGAGATTCACACACATGGTGTGTGCACACATACTATAGTATAGTCCCTTTGGAGTGACCAGTGAGGAGTGGATCTCCCCCACCCCACCGAAACGGATCCATCAAGCAGTGATTTAAAATTTTTCAAAAAGCCTCCCATGTCCTCCATATCTCCTACCCCCATCGCTTCCCCCTCAGGATGTTATACAGGCAGTCCCCAGGTTACGTACAAGATAGGTTCTGGAGGTTTGTTCTTAAATTGAATTTGTATGTAAGTCGGAACTGTATATTTTACCATTGTAACCCCAGCCAGAATTTTTTTGGTCTCTGTGACAATTGGATTTTAATAATGTTGGATTGTCATAAGAACCAGGATAAACAATAAAGCCTCATTGTAGACACTTGTGATAACTGTAACAGCTGTTTATTGTAGCCTAAGGCTAAAGTACAGTAAATTATCAATTAGTAAGTCGGGTGTTCTTAAGTAGGGGACTGCCTGTACATGTCTGTCCCACTCCTCCATTACCAATAGGGACACAGCTTTGCATACAGAGAAGTAAAGTTTCATTGAACTTATTTTTTCTTTTTTAAGAAGCCACTTTTACAATGTGTACAATATTCTCTATGGGGACATGGGGGAGCAAGAAAAATGGCGCTCCGGATGACAGGTTCCCTTTGATGTTCAGGGTAATCAAAAGCTCCATACCGAAACTATGGCCAACTATCGCTACTATGTGTCAGCTTTTATACAACTATCACTCAGTTATATGATAGTTGGCACATGCAGTGTGAACACTGGCTTACTGTAAGTTACTTGGCAATCACTGTACATCGCAGATTGTGTTTCGTATAAACCAGTAAAAATATCCAATCCAATCTTATAAATGTAAATTCATGAAAACAAAAAACGTAATATGTCCTTGAATTTTCAAAGTATTTCCTCCCAGCAGGAGATGGTGAGGACCTGCCAATCATCCAAACATCTCCTGCGTGAGTGACATCCCGTCGTCATTTCAGAAATTCACAAATGTCACATAGTTTATGGAAAAGATGGCAACATTCTTATATTCGTCCTTGCCTCGGCTCCCAGCATTCTCAGCCCGAGGTTACATTCACGCTTCTAATTTACAAAATATATATGTAAACGTGTGAAATGAAGGCACAATTGAAATATGCTAAGGTGAACATCAAGTGTGAAACAGAAGCTTTTGCTGGGTCCATATTGTATAGCAGCACATTCATTTGTTATACTAGTTCAGGGAAAATATGCTAAGTTTTCCAGGATGGGATAAGGAAAGCCACACCTCTTATCTACCTTGTAGGGAAGCTCCCTTATACTAGTGATTCCTATACAGCTATAAAGGGGCTACCCAAAAGTGAGGACGTCGTGTTTCTTCTGCACGTGACAATAAGCCAATCCCTGACCCAATCTGGTAGTGGAAATCTACCATCCAAATCCATCATGATAAACCAGGGACTCTTACTCATAGATCCAGGCACCGTGACTGGGGTAATCTTCTTATATTTGTTATCCATGACCTCTGTCTTATAAAAACCTTTCAAATTGTGCTAATGAGCCTGCTGGGCTCCTGGGGTTGTTACCTTGGCCTCTTTGTCCTCTGGATTCACAGGCTGTTACACTGTGCAGGAGCACTTCCCCCCTCCCACTGTGTGCTGAAACTCCCTCTACTGCAGTGAGATTACATCACACAGAGGGAGGGGGAAGTGCTGAGGGAGGAAATGGGGAGGAGAAGACAGTCAGTCTGTGAGGCTACAGCACGGAGAGACTTTGGTAACAACCCCAGGAGCCCTCGTGACTCTTTATCAAAATTGTAGAAGTTGATTTTAGAAGGAAGGAGACCATGGATAAGACATACAAGAAGACGGTGCCTGGATCTATGAGTAAGTGTCCCGGTTTATCATGATGGATGTTGATAGTAGATTTCCTTTAAGGAAACATGACCAATATGGTCAGGGACTGGGTTGGTGGTCACATGCAGAATGAACATGTCCTCACTTCTGGCCCGAAATCATCCGGG